>NC_079296.1:15493019-15855344 GCF_023638135.1 Falco biarmicus
ATTACAGCGTTGTTTTGATTTATGGGACCCGTTAAGGGAGAACTCTTTCCACTTTATTTGGTAAAGCAACCCCAGGTTTTCCTAGGAGCTGGGATAGGAGGATTTTAACTTTACCCCAGGTGTTGCTGAGGCAAATTACCTGTGAACTGGGAATGAATGGTTTTAACCGTCGTGATGCTATGGCACATCATGCTACCAGAAGGCCTTGTTCATGTGAGAATTAAAATTGAGATTGTGGCTTGTATGACCTGCCCGGTTTAGCCCCGGATGAAACGGTTTCCTTGTTTGTTCCATCCCGATCAAGTGTCTACTTATTTCCTGTCTGAAGCGAGTGGGTTAAACGTTGGTGTTCAAGAAGCAGAGGTGTTTCCCAGGCAAGCGAAGGGCCTGGAAAGAGATGGGTGCCGCTTACAGGGTAGCGCAACTGCTTTAACTGTGGTTTCTTATGACCTACTGTGGCAGCTGCTTATTAGCAGCTCTTTAGAGATCAAGTTGCTGCTTGGTTTTTAAAGAGAGGGTATCTCTGTGGGTTATTTGTTGCAAAGGAGTGTTATTTTCTAAGGTCACGTGTAGTACAGAGAATGGAAACGGCAGAGCAACAAAGGCTGTTCCCAAAGCTTTTTTGCTTTACCACCACACATTTTTTTTTCACTAGCTACAGATTAGAGATACAGATATAAACTGAATTCACCACAGCCTATTCCTGTTCCTACTTGATTCTGAGAATTCGGGTGGGTTGGGGTTTTTTTGTAAGTCGATGCGGCAAAAAAAACCCCACTCAAAATGAGGGTCTACTCATTTGTAGCTTTCGTGTTGATGACTTGCAGCAACTGTACTTGCTGCCTTCGGATTCTGCTTTGGATAGTGCCAGGCTTGAGCGTCTCAAATCTCCTTGCTGTGCTGGGTCAGTAGGGGCAACACTCGCCGTGCGGCATTTTTGACCTTTTCTGCTTTTATTGCTACAGAGGCTACAGCCTGGAGGAATTGGAGCAGCACATTTCTCTGCTCGCTCCATGAGTACAATGATATTAAAGATGCTGGGCAGATGCTGCTGGGCAAACTGGGTAAGGAAGGGGAAAACTGTTGATGAACAACTCAGTCAATGTTTTCGTGTAGACAGAGAGAGAGAAGGTACTACGCCACGAAGGCAGAGCTTGTTTTAAAGATTCTTGAATTCTAGGGCTTTCATTGCCCAGCCACTTGTGCAGGCACAAACACTTCTGTCGTTATTTTCGCAGGATGTGTTTAGAACCGAACATGCGAAAGAATTGTCATCTACTGCTATTTTAGTCTGTGTTATGTACTGCCAAACTTTGTTCAGTCTTACCAATTTTTGTCAGTTTTGCTCTTCATATACTTTAAAAGAGTGTTGAGACAAGCAGAGAGCGCAGCTGCAAAACCTTAGGTTGGTTCCTTAGCTATGGGAGGTTCTGTGAGAGAGTTAGGGGCTACTGGGAGGAAAACACAACTTTTCTGACTGGTCTGATACTTCTGTAATGAAAACAGCCGTCTTTCTTTTCCAGCTGTTATCCGAGGGGTTACTACAAAGCAGCTCTACCCTGAATACATACGACCTGGAGCTTAGCGACTAGTATTGAACCTGAAGATTGCCCCGTCCTGCAAAGCTGACACTTACTGGGCCGTGACGGTTTGGTGTGGTATTGGTTCAGAACGGACAGAAGGTGGCCTCAGAAGCTGTGTGTGGAATTGCAACAGCGCATGCATGAACAGCCTTATTTCCGAGCAGCTTTACAACGTGAAAGCTGTTGAATCTGTCAGCTGTGTCCTGCTTGTGGGAAAGGGATGTAGGACTTTGGATAATTTTGTCTCCTGTCTGATGGGACAGTATATTTTTTTTTTCGTTTGTTGGAAAGGCCGTAATTCAGGTTGATGTGAAGACTCTTCCCGTGGAGACCTTGCTTCTCTCCAGCATCCAGGGGCTGTTTGGTTACTGAATAATAGAGGAAGCGAGGGCATGCAAACGTGCAATGTAATAGCTGCTTTGAAAGAAAAGAAAAAACCCTCGGAAGCAGCAAGGGAAGAAGGCTGAATTTGTGGTGGCTTGGGGGTTGGTTTTGTTTTATGATCACATCTGGGTGAGTCTGGGTATTCTGCATTTTTGTACTTAACTGCTCGGGTAGCTAGAGGTTCTGTATCATTTCTGTGGTGAATGGCAAAAGGTGAAGTTGTATTGAACTGTCCTGTCTGAATAAAGCAGCTGTCACATTTCTCAGGAATTCACTTATTGAAGAGCCTATAAAACAGCGCGTGAACCTGGGAGCAAATTCTTAACCTCTAATCTGAGACAACTGGAACATCTATTACTCAAATGTTTTCTGAGGACTCTCAATGGTGACGGTGTGGCAGCGCTACCCAGTAATGGGTAGGTGCCGAATTACCTTTACTGCTACAGAGGCTACAGCCTGGAGGAACTGGAGCAGCACATTTCGTTCTTGCGGCTAAAACAGGAACAGTCAAAAGTAAGGAGGAAGCGAGTGGTGCGGCAGAGCGGTAATAAGGGGAGCAGCGGCGATGATGAAAATGCTATCGGCAGACGCGTTACAGAGGGGTGGAGGAGAGTGCGCTTGGAAAGTATGAAAGAGGGAGCGCACGCGTTTCCCGTGATATTACAAGATAGACACCCGGGCCAGTATCAGGCATTTCACTGGGAAATGATTAAGGAACTACGGAAAACTGTCACGCAAAATGCACTATATTCTCCTTTTACACAAATTTTGTTAGAGAACGTGATGATGGGTCCGCAGCTAGTGACTCTGCTAGAATGGATCCGTGACAAAGTGCTGGACTTTCCACCTGATGGCACCTGGAAAATTCCTGCCTGGCAAGCAGTCGGCAGGCGATTGTGTGATGCTGCCGTGGAGGGGGACTCCGTGGCAGGCATGTGTTTAGCGCCTTGGTGGCAAATTCTGACTCCTCTTCCGCAGAGTGTGGGCTGATTCTACTAACGGTGCTAAACCAGGGGAGGCTGTAAAACCCCCCGACAGTGCGGCTCTTCTCAACACACCGCCAGCGATGGTGATTCCGTCCACACCTCCTCTGCCCCCAAAGCTCCTGTCACTGATTGCAGCGACCCTCACAGCACAGGACCGAGCGCGGGAACAGGACAACTCGGACAATGATTCCATTGACACCGATAAACCTTTGGACCCAGGTCCTATAGACCCGGAAGAGGAGCTAGACCTTTTTCCTCCTCCCCCTGATGCACTGGCTGTATGTTCGGGGAGGGTGAAAGGGGGTCTGAGGGATCGGTGGCAGCAATGCAGGCGGGAAGCGCTTAAGCGAGGGCATTTGGGAGGCGCCATGGCACGTTCACTATTTTGTCAGCCAAATCAACCTGCAGAGTGGCAGCCTGTGCAATACGAGGCTGTTAAAGGGTTAAGCAAAGCCGTGCGGGAAGGGGGGATTCATAGTACTTTTGCAAATAGGTGTCTGCATGCGTGTAGCGGTACATAGCTATGTAACTGCGTGAATGACCTCAGCCCTGAGCCTGGTTGTACGTGCAGCTGCGGTTTGTGTCTGGGCTCAGAGATGTCAATACGGGCTTCTCTGTTACGGTCAAGTGTCTCTGGCTGCATTAAAAAACAAAACCAAACCAAACCAAAAAAACACAGTGACTTTAATAAGACTGCAACCTGATCGAATTCCAAGAAATGTGAGATAAGATGAACTTCTGAATTTTGTTCATAAGTTGTAATGGAGTGCTACCTATATATGAATGCTAGAACATAGCTCTATTTCAGTGTGACCAGAATTTAGCATGCAACTGCATCAGCATATTGACAGAATACCTTTTGAGTCATTTCTTTTTTTCATAACCTCTAAACTGGGAACAGCTCAAGGTGAAAAGAGACTGTTCAAATCCTCAGCTGTTGCCTCAGAAGGAATAACGTGTTCTTTGTGTACAGGTGAATTTAACACAGCTGAAAATTTGTTTTGGGTTAGAAGTATCTGTCACACCTTCATCCCCACCACCACAACCTTTAAGGCCGGTGGGAAAAGCATTCTGTACTCTGTTGCAGCGGGGAAACTTCAGTTGAGCTGCAGTAGTTTGCGTACGTAACTGCAGCTCCTTTGGTGGAAATGAAGTTGTCGTAGAAGTTAGACTTTGAGTAACATACCCTTTGATACCTTGTAAGCGAGAAAGATTGTGTCCTGACAGCATGCTCTTTCCCACACTTGTGCCTAGAGTTGTACTTGAAATCAGGTTGCGTGTTAAGTTTAAACCTAATCACACAGATATCTCAAAGTCCACAAAGATACATCACTGCTTAGGGGATTCTTGCAGTATAGCAGGTGCAAAACCCGTTCCAAAGTAACGATGTAGTGAAGCGTTTTCTTTCAGGAACACCATTTTCTCACTTCTCATAGGTTATACACCATACAACACAATATCTCTCCATCAAGTCTCTTGTGGCTAAACTGCATTCTGCAAATTTGTGTTAGAAATAGATGCTTGCATTTTCACCTGGTGAAGTTCCCTAAGCTAAAGGATTGTGACCTAGGCATTGCTACGAAGCTCAAAGATCGTGACAACAGCGATGGAGAAGAGTGATTTAAGACGTAGTTGATTTATGGTTCATACAGGACTATATCACACTACAAAACCGGTATGAATTCAGAGTTGTGGATGTACTGCATGTTCACGTAATAGTTTCTCTACAATTTTTTTTTTTTTTTAAAAAAGGTGCCTAAGCTATAAATACCGTATACTATTATCTTTCCCTATTTTTTTAAGCATTTTTTATTTCCCTGTTTGTGTATAGTTTTATCTATCTATCTCTATATAAACAACCAACACAAAGCAACCAGAACATTTTGAGAAACTTTTATAGTTAACTTCTGCATTTAATTCCAGTAACAATCTAGAGGTGTCCATTCAGCTGTTTGCTTAGTTCCAAGCCTTCATTGTGTGCTCCCAGGTTCTTTGAAAAGCAGCAATAACAGTCGAGCAGTTATTTAAAGTGAAACTTTGCTCTACGCAACTTCCACTTCCATGCCTTAGAATGGAGGCACAGCGGAACACTCGCCCAAGGGCAAGATTTCAAGAGCTCTTAAGTAGGTTTTATCTTTTCATTTTAGGAGAGAAAATGTTTCTTAACAGCTTACATATAGAATTTACAAGTTAAACACAATTTCTCATGCTCATTTATTTGATTCGAAGTTCCTGAAAAATATTTTCATAACACTTCCATAGCTTATTGCACGTTCTTCTAAATAATCATAAACCTGTATGTTGACCTCTGCATGAAATGCACCGATAACAAGTTTAACATTTTGTGAACCCGACTGAAATGTACAAACGTACACATAAAAGGCGGCCAAAATCGGTAATTAAGTAGTGAGAAAGAAAACAAAAGAAAAAGAGATGACAACTCCGTAACATGGTAAAGCAACCTTTTACCAAAAAAAACCCCAAAAACCCAGCAAAGAAACAAAACCAAAAACCACAAACAGGGGTGAATTGTAGAGAACAGAGACAGTGGGTTGTTTTGACATTGATAACGTGCAGCTGAGAACCTGCAGCAAAGAGTCACATAACTTTGAGGGAGCACGAGAAGAAACCAGCATGAGACAGAAAGAAAGGAGGGATGTGATCTCACCTGTAGAAGGCAAGTGAACAGCAGAGAGTGGCCTGTCGCAGCACTCTCCAAAGGAGCCAGCTGCAGCCAGGTCTTTTACCATCACACTCTCCATGGCAGTCCCTCTGCTGCCTTCTAGTCTCGCCTCATCCAGGGCACGCTCACCCTCTCTGCTTCTTCCTCGGCTGCCCAACCGCTTCACAGAACCAGCCACAGCTGCACCTTGTCTACACCAGCCAACCCACCGCCCCTGAAGCCAGCCCACAGCTGTACATTGTCAGTGCTGATTAACCCAGCTTCGTTCCTCTGCAGTAGCCTACAGTGCACAGCGCTAAGGAATGTGTTGTACGAACCTTCCGGGCTGTTCCGCGTCGATTCACAGTCAGTTACAAAAACTGAAGGACATGTCACAGGGCTTACGGCAGGAACTTTTGGGAGATTGGTTGCGGAATCTTTTCAAGTCTCGGGGAACCACCAGACGGTTGCAGGAGTTTACAACACGCGGAGGAATATTGTTATTGGTAATTGTAGTTATATTGACCATTATTCCCTGTATGCCGAACTGTGTAAGACCTATGATTCAAAAGTAGTTTAACCTCTAATGTTGTTTCTGTTCAAAATAAAGACGGGGGAAGTGTAGAGAGCTTTATGGCCAGTGCTGGAGGCCACGATGCCTGTGAAGGGCCTTGAAGGCTAAAGAAGAGAGAAAGTACGATAAGGTTGGCTGAACGCCTGGAAGGAAGACGGGGTATGAAGCAAGGCCAGAGCGGATGCGCGATGCCACATCTCGGCGGCTGGCTGAGAACATGAAACCCACAGAGATAAGAAGGAAGAGAGGAAAAAAAAGGCAAGAAGTTCAGTGCATTTGCAGCTTAGTAATTAACCAATTATATGTAGCCAAGACGTGTGTGAACAGCATTGATTAACCAATGATAATTTAGAATGGGGCGCGGGAACAGCAAACGAGGATATTATAAGCGTGGGTTCTGGACTAATAAAAGGTCTTCTGGTTGAACTCGGGAGTCCACGTCATCGTCTCCTCAGGCCATATGCTCCTCCGCCTCCTCGTCTGCCATTGCACGGACCTGCAAGGCCACACCATGAAAGTTAAAACAACGTTCATGGTGCATTCACTCCTGCCTGTGTTTGTCTAGAGCAGCTGTGACGCTGCCCCTGGTGTTACCTGCTCAGAGAACTGCTGCACCTACTGCTGCCACATTCTCTGCACCTCCTTCAGTTTCTTTGCATACTGATCTCTTTCGAACTGGAGCTCGAAAACTGACCCTGAGAGCTGTTCAAAACAAAACAAAACACAAAAGAAAATCGTATTGGCTAAATAAATTTGGCAGTGACCGCTTCAGGGATAAAGCCTGAAGAAACCAGTGTTAACACAAAGCTCAGGCTGCATTCTTCTGCCACACAAGTTTCTTTACAGACGTGAAGATCTGGATGTCATTCCGTACAAGCCCTGAGCAACCCCGGTTTCCAGGCCTGCCTTCTCCTCCAGTGCCACCTGCAACTGCTGCTTTGCATCCAGACTCCCTGCCTGATTTGACAACTGCCAAGAAAAATCAAAAAGTCATGGCAAAATGTTAACACGCCACTTCTGCATAGCCTTTCCCCTGATAGCAACCTGCCACATGATCCATGTTGCAACCTTAAAGTGCTCCAACTCACGGTGATGTTCAATGAAAAAAAAAAAAAAAAAAAAAGAGGGGGGAAGGAGATTAAAATCAAAAAGCTTAGATTTTAGCCCTGTAAAACAGGCTGAGCTAGACAGCTCCTCCCTACCAATTTTATATTTACGACTTGTTTGATTAAAACCTATTTTCTTAATCTAAAAATCTGGCTCAGAAACTTTGTGCATTTCCAGAGTCTGTATTACACAGCCAGATCAGGTGGTCTAAAAGTTGTCAAACACGTCAGGAATTTAAAGCCAGTGTCTGGAGCATGTCAGTTGGCACACAGTACTTTTCCCAGAAGAGGAGCAGCTGCCTTTATTTCAAGGGTAACTTAAGCCACTGACTGGGGAGGAAAAAAAAACCAAAACCAACAATAAACAAAAGAGCAGTTTCTTCCCTCACAGGCTCAGGTTCACACCGGCTTGCTCTCTGAACTGCTAACAGCTGGCTTCCTGAATTCCCTTCCTAACTGGCTGCTTCTCTTAACTTTCCCCAGCTGACCTTCGAGTTACCATTGTCCAATTCACCTTCTGCAAGGGTGGGTACAAACACCACCCCTATTCAACTGGCTTCTCAGTGAGACCACGAGACAGCTGCGTAACCAAAATGCCAAACAGATACAAAGCAGGAAAAGTCTTTGTATTGTCACGCGCTGTATGTTCAGTCACCCTCTCATATTGTACAACATTCTTTTCGCAGACCAGCGTCACAACAGCTTTCAGTCTACTGCTCCAGCTCCTTCAAACAGACCTTCTGTTCCTCAGAGGCCTCGCTGAAGGCCTTTGACCAAGAGGATGCCTTGATGAGGTTTTGTGCCTTCCTTTCCGAACAAGGGTTAAGCCTTGCCCCCACTCTCAGAAGCAAAGTCTTACAACGGTCAGTGTGATCTACCCTCACAGCCTGGAAGCAGTATGGGCACCTGGTGGATCCTCTGTTTAGCCATTTCCCGCTTGTTCTGCAAATATTCCAATTGCAGCTCCTTAACTTTGCTTTTCTTATCCAGGTAGAGAAGCTTCTCTGACAGCTGTGAATTCTTCTGCTTCATTTCCTCACTGCTTTTGCTGAAACAAACCAAAATTAAAGCAGCATCACTGTATGTACTATGGGTCTGGGCAAGTACATGTCATAAATTTACAATCCAGCTAGTCGTAACAGTTAGAATCACAGAAACATCACATCCAGTCACTTTTTTTAAGCTGAATATCCAGCCTCCCAAGTCACCACCTGTGGTGCATGCCCCTTGTGATGTTTTGTGGCTCTACCGGGAAGAGCAGTGTTACTCTGCAGTAACAAGCAGCAAATGGACTTACCTTTGTTTGTACAGCTCCTGTTTCAGGTCTTCTAGCTCCTTCATTAACTCTTCATTACGCTGCAGAAAAAAAGAAATGACTGATTCAGCTGCAGACTTCAGCAAAATATTTCACCTTTAGCACATCAGCTGAAGTGGAAAGCATCAGAACTTTGGCAAAACCCTTCAGGACAGGTTGCTTAGAACCTCCTGAATTTGCCAGGAATAAATCTGCTCAGCCTTTTCAAACGCGATGCTACTAACTGAACGTGAGGTCATTTCTGCAGACTTCTGGATGAATATCAACACTGAAGTGTCTGCCTGATGGAGACCCTCCTGAGACAAGGTCTCGGTGGCGCTTCTGTTGCGTGTGGAGCTGGCAAGACTAATGAAGTGAGGTGCCGGATCTGAAGACAGCAACTGGACCATATGATTAGTGGTCACAGAAACCTGAATGAACTTTGCCTTGACCATGGAGAACACAGGGCTTTACAAGGTTAATTAACAATTCAGAATGTTAATTTCTGCCTCTTCTCCGAGCAGGGACTACAGACTTTGCATTAGTGTACTGACAAGCAAATAGCCAAAGGCAGAGCTGCTGGTGAAGCATAAGCAGAGGTGACTCTTACCTTCTCTGCCTGTTTCTGCTGCAGAGAGACGGAGGCCAAAGTACGTTCCAGCTCCACTACCCTCTGGTGAGATGAACGTAAACGAGCAGCAAGGCTCTCGGCTTCTCCTGAACAAGTCAGAACAGAGTGAGTTGAGGCTGGACCACAAAGAGCTTTTTGGAACTGCTAAACAGCACTTTCTGCTTTGTCAACAAGCTCTTAAGGCAGCACAGAGCTTTGCAAGTCAGTAGACCTGGTTCTGCCCCTGGCTCTACAGGTGGCTCACTAGCAGCTCTGGGCAGTAAAGCTCTCTGTAACTACCATCCTCACTTTGAGGGAGATGATGAAACTTCCTCTGCAGAATAGGCAATATGTTGGTTGGGATCTTTCTTTCTAATAGAAGAAGTCGCTCAAACTTGGTTCAGAATGAAGGGCTCGGGTAAAACCTACCTTTACGCGATAGCTGTGTGGGAGGGAGGGTGGCGAAAAGGGAACTAAGTTTTAAAAGGATCAGAAGAAAGTCAGAAAGGAACAGCCTGGGGTAGTCACCGGGGCTGAACAGGGCTGACAAGGCTTTAGCGATGCACAAAAGAACCTCAACTGCCATGGGATCAACATGCTCCCACTTGGGGGCAGCTCTGGCGACAGAGGCAGCGATGGTGCCAAGTATTGCCCACCGAGGAGTCGGCCACTGCTGTGAGCTGGCTGCCAGCAACTGTCATGCCTCTGGCTTGAAATTCACACTTTGACCAACAGCTTGAGCTGGAGTGCCCACAGTCAATTACCTGATTTCTTCCCTGCAGCTTCTCGAGTATGTGCAAGGGCCGCCTGCAACTCAGGCTTCTCAGAAGCTAGAATTCCAATAGTCTGGATACAAACCTTTGGGAAAGGAAAATCGGCTCAGCATGAAACTTCTTTGCTTGTAATTGCAACATCACTGTTGCCACAAAAGGCTAACTCAGTAAAGGGAAAGAGCTCGTGTAGTTAAGCACAGTCGGGCTGACTCCCAGTTTTCCTGAAGGAACGCGCTCGCGGCTTCCCGAGTAAAGACTATGAATGGTCAGTAATCCAGAGAACAGCAGAAGGCAGGCGGTGTTACTGTAATGGAGGCTCTGCCTTACCTGTAGCTGTTCCCTCAGCGCGGCTTGCTCTTCAGAAAATTTCTTTTCCAACTCCTTCTTTTCCTGTATAAAGAAATGATGCCTATTTAGCACAAAAACATAGATGGGTAACCCTTGTTTTGTAGCAAACTAAAAAAGCAGTGATACATTGGTAGGACTTGCAGCATCGAAACGACAGCAGCCTTTTAAAGACATACTTCAGCCCTGCGTTATTTGAACGCCTTCACTATTTATCCATCCTAGATTGGCAGTAACAGCATAGCACAATCGCTGCTAGCATAAAAACGGTAGTGCTTGGAAGCAAGCTGCTGGCAAGGACTTGTATTCTCCTGCCTCCACCACACTCCTCTAATACTTGAGTATTTAAACGTTCGCTTGTGTCAAAATAAGAACGCTACCTGCCAGGCAGGCCTAACTCATGAAGTCAAATCATTCAACCCTACGCTACAAATGAAACTGAATCTAACATAAGACAAGACCACACGTGCCTGGGCCACAGCCCACTATACTCTCTGCGCCGCCAAGGAAGAGATACTATTTTTCTGCCTATCCAAAACCAGGACACACTTTACCTTCTCCAGCTGATCCACTGCCTCCTGGCTCTGCTCTTTCTGTGGAAGGAAAGTGATGCACCAGTATCAAGAGAAAATACTCTCATACATCTGAAACACATTTTCACTTCAACAAAGTAGGATACATGCCCAATTCACGCAAACAGAATTTCCACTTTCTGTAGTCCTTTCTGTAGAGGACTAGGAAGTTCATCTTAGCTATTAAAAATACGAGATCTGGAGCTGCCTTCACTAATGTACTTCATATGCCAGGCATCTTTTTCATCGCTCAGTAGACTGCCACAGTTGTTCTCCAACACCGCTGCTGAAACCCCTCCATGTCTACATCTGAGCATCTACCACCTTCAGTTAAACTCGCACCCCCACATCTGTGCAACTGATGGCAGTAATCCTGGTGTATTGGGATGATCACCAGAAATGCTGGGGGGTTTTAAAAAACACCACCAATAAATTAAAAAAAAAAACAACCAACCAATAACCCCAAAGAAAAACGTAGTCTTTTCCTTGACCTGAGACCTCAGACCTTTCTTCCACTGAAGAGCTGGCCTTAAGTCACGCAGAGCCGCACTTGTGTTGGCAGACTTCTGCAGGAGGTGGTATGGGAGGGCTGAAGCCAGATACAAAGAGAAGGGGTAATTCTGTCCTAGCCCATTTCCATCTTAGCGGTGAAGTATTTGGAGATTTGTTGTCCGTAGGTAATGCACCTTTAGATATGAGGTGAAGGAGACAAAGGTGGCAGCTGCCTACCCAGGCCGCCACACAACTGTGCTGCTGTGTTTGCTATTTGCTGACTATCACAATAATACTCCTTATAGCGCCTTTCACTCCAAAGTACCACACAGAGAAAACATCCTTTTCTGGGTAAGGAGAGATGCAGACTCCCTCTGCGACAAGCTAATGTCAATGATGCAGGTTGATTTCCCATTCTTTCCCACTAAATCAAGAATACATCTTTCCATGCATACATGCTGTCCATTCATCCCACTCAGCTTTTCTTCCCACTGCTGAATGTTTACGTTCTAAACCAGGATTTTTTGCTTCTCAATGCTTAAATATCATATTGTTCAGTAGGATGACTGCAGACACCGCTGAGATCCAGGAGTGTTTTCTTGAGCTGACTGCTTAAAGCTCCACATCAAATATCAAGAGAATTAATAGGACAAAAGGAATACAAAGGCAAATCAGAGTGAACTCCATTCCATCTTGCAGGTTTCACTGCATCTAACTGGTACCCCTGGTGATTACTATAGTTACGTTTATTGATAAGAGACGCACGGATATGTAGTAAACAGGAGTTACTTTATGACAACTGATCTGAAACAATGGTAGGAAAATAAGCTACCAAAATGATGCAAGTGGAACGAAAATCAGAGCTTTGCCACAGCAACAGCGGAAGACAGTTCTGGGCTACCAAATTTGACTTCCCTGAGCTTCTATCACAATTTGATCAAGCCTTCCGTTTAAATAAACTGCCTGAAAAGAATTGGTTTAAAAAGGCTGGGGTTTTATGTTTGTGCCTGAACACGTTTCTATTGCTTATCGGCATAGTTCCTGCCCTTTCCTCTTCAGAAGCCTGGCAACGTGAAGACGCTAAAGCCTGTAAACGCTTGACTCAAAGGATCCGACTTCCTGCCTAAACCTATTTAAACCCAGCACTGGAACTTGCCAGACTGTACATCCCCTGCGCAAGTTTCATCGCCTGTTGTAAAACGGGTTGGCAGGAGTAACTAGACAGCTTCCTCAGGGCAGCTGCTTGCCTGGAGATCAGCAGAGTCATGCCCTTCAGAAGCAAGGCCCTAGGGAATACAGCAACGACACGCACAGCGGGAGAAATACAGACTAAGAAAACACTGCCTCTCCCTACTGCACTTGCCCTCAGCAGCTCAGTTAGTTTATCGCCTCACCCCACACTCCTCCTTTTCCTCAAAGCTCAGCTGTCTCGCGGAAGAGGTTTTGACAAGGTTCACTTTTTCACACGTTCAGTTCAACACAAACCAGAAGGGCGCAAGCACTTTACGAGCAATGGCAACGCATGGTATCAACTAGCTCCATGATGATAAAAACAGCAACAAAACTCAAGCAACTGACAGGGGCTATGTCAGGACAAGGCTCCACCCAAGAAATCGAGGCCAGCGTAAACAGAACCTGAAGCATGCAGTAGGGAGAGCGAGTCACTGCGAGGGACACGAGCACTGCCTCACCTTCCTCCTGTCCAATGAGGGTATGGCTACCCCATTGGAGCGCTTCAGGTCCGACACCGGCACCTTCAGAATGTTCTGAATCTGAAGGAGGTGAAAGAAAAGGGGGAACGGCTCAGAAAAGGACAGAGAGAAAGTGTCGATCGGAGGGAGCCAAAGAAACCGGCATCCTCCGGCTGGCCAGGAGCACGCAGCTCAAAGCAGCAGCTCTGGGCACACCCAGGGCTGCGTGACAGCACCGCATGATCAGACACGGCTTTGGCACGTACCCTGAGCTCTAGTGTGCACCTTCCAGCAGCGGTAGCTGCTAACTATTGTGGCACGCTTCGCGTGCTGGCGATACAGGCAGCGGCGCCAGTCATCCATTACACCCGCATAACCATTTCCCGGCTCTAGTCACGTTGTTCAGAAAACCAAAGAACAAGGAGGTAGCAAATGAGCTGGGACAAAGACCGAGGCACTCACGTTCTCTGGAGGCTGCTGGTCATCGCCCGGGGGAGTCTCAGGTCGACCGTCTCCTTTAGTTTTGTGGTTTTCCTTACTTCCAGCAGCTGCTCCAGGGCTCTTCTTCTGCTGATACTCCTTCAGCTGTGAAAAATAATAATAATCTGAAATCCAAACAGAACATGCCTTCTGTGAGAATGATGTTAACCCCCCAGCCCCAACTCCACTGGGTAAAAAGACCAAGTGTAAGGACAAGAGAAACGCTCTTCAATGAGTTTGTCGCCCGGGGGGGGGGGGGGGGGGGGGGGGAAGAGAAATAAAAATCAAAACACGTCCAAAAAAAAGGCTAAAGTAAGATCGAATGTGATGAGTTTACGACAAGAGGCTCAGAGCTGCAAACGTTCAACTTTTGTACACAGCTAAGAGTTGCTGGGAAACGACTTGATACTCCATCCTGCAACTACAAGGAGATGAAAAGAAGTATCTCGGGGTGGGGTTTTTTTAGGGTTCTAACTAAGAGCATTGAGGAAAAATGAGTAAAGGGCAATGAAATCTGAATGTTAAGTGAAACATCAACACCTGACAGTAAGGTCTCCCACTCTGTGAAAGACTTTGAGAAGGAACATTACAGTCCTTACAGACAAATGCCATGTTAATACAAGCAGCGTAGTCACTGTGAACTAAGGGGAGAAGCAACCTACAACGGATTTTTCAATCGCACCCGCTTCACCCCGGAGAAGCTAGTCTGATAAGCCGTTCGCTTGAATTCGGCTGGGTCTTCCGAGCCGAATCGTTCGTGCTCCAGCAGGGTGAAGCCCCCAGGCAAGCGAGCCCCAGGCAGTTCGGTCAACTGCCCGTTTCCCCAGCCCGCAGCCCGCCCTCCGCCCCCCCGCCGGGCCGGGCCGGGCCGCGCCTCGGCCTCCAGGTGGAGAAAGAAGGCCCCGTTATTGGCAGAACTCCAAAACGGAAGCCCGAACCGCTCCAGGACACTTTCCCCTCCCCAGGACTTTCACCCACGCCGCGGCCGGGGAGAAAACGAAGGCCGGGGAAATAAGCAACATGAGACCAAAAAACCCCAAAAAAGGGTGTGGGGGAGGCCAGGGGGAGGGAAAACCGCCAAACCAAACCCGGCGGACCCACGGCACCGCCGGCCCGGCCCGCCCCGGCCCCCGCCGCCCCTCACCTTCTCCTTGCCCGCCGCCAGCCAGCTCTGCCCGCTGCCGCCCGCCACGGCCGCCCCGCGCCTGCGCCGCCTTGGCTTCGCCCACCGCCGGCGGCAGCAGCCAGGGCCCGCCCAGCCTGCGCTGCCGCCCTGGAGGCCCGGCCCATCGCCGTGCCCCGCCGGGCCCGGCAGCTCCGCTTTTCCCTCAGTCACTGGGGGAGCCGGTGCCACCTTGCAGTGCCTGCTCCCCATGTTGGAGCCCGCACCGCCCGCTGCTCGGGTGACAGCCCGCACTGCCCGCTGCTCGGGTGACACCTGGCTGCCCGGCGTGCCCCACCCAGAGCTCACCTGCAGCTTCCCGGAGACGTTTGTTCCCCGGCGCTGACGGCACAGCGGGCCCTGTCGCTGGGAGACTCCACTTCCCAGCGTGCCCCGCGGCGCGCCCGCGCCTGCCGCTCCCGGCCGGCCCCGCGCGCACCCGGCCGGCCCGGCGGGAGGCGGCAGCCCTGGCCGAGCGGGTCCCGCCGAGCGCGGGTCGCAGCGCGCCCGCCCCGCCGCGGCCCGGGCCCGGCCGGTAGGAGCCGGGTCCCCGTGTTACAGATTTGCTAACGGTTACAATTAACTAACCTTATTTGATTTTATAAAATCATTTTCATAGAACTGTAGAGGAATAAGAAATATATTTTAGTGGAACTAGCAGCTGCACCACACAAGCTGCTGTGGAATCCTCTGTACAGCCCTGTACCACGGCCAAGGACTGAGAGCAACCGAATGAAACAACTCGTAGCTACCTGCCAAGAAACCGTGAACTTTAATAATAGTGATATAAAGAAATGGCATGGAATGGGGACAATCAGTTACGGGTAAATATATTTACACACAGAATGTAGGTCTAGTAATTAGGACTCACTCACGCACCCGGCCGTCCATAAAGAAGTGTCTGCTTATCTCCCTCACATCGGGGTCGGCAAGTTTTTCATTCCGAGATTTCGGTACCAGCCGCTCCCCGCCCCCGCCGCGGGCCGTGCCTGCGCTGAGGCGGCGCGGCCCGGCCCCTGACGCGGCGCCGCTCTGCTCTGCCAGGGCCTCCGGTGGCGGCCGGCGGAGCGGCGCGGCCGGCTGCAGGTCCGCGGTGAGGCCCTGCGCGGGCTGGGGGGAGCGGGCCCTGCTCCAGGGCTGCCCCGGCCGCCGTCTGTGGCACGGCACGGCACGGCCCGGCACGGCCCGGCACGGCCGGGGGTGTGTTTTCTTGGGGCGGAGCTGCCGGCCTCGCCCCCCGGCGCTGCCTCGTCCTGGCAGCGCCTCTGAACACCGAAATTGTGGGGGTTACGGTCTTATTGTCACCTGACGCTGTAAATCTACAAAACGCCGTAGAATATGATGGGGGGCGGGGCAACGTTACAGAAACCCATCAGTCTTTTACCTGAGCTTCCCCCCTCCCTGCCCAGGAGACACGGTATTTTTTCCTTTCCTTTTTTTCTCCTCTTTTCTCCATTTCTGGTTAGTGCCCCCCAGCACCGCAGCATCTTCCCCTGGGCTGAGGTAGCGTGAAATGTCTCCTGTGCTCTACAGATGCCCTGTCCCGCGTCCTGCCAACCTAATGGAACCAGCCAAGAAGCCCTGCAGTATGAAATCGAAGAGCTGAAGCAGAAAGACCTTGCTCTAGACCAGGAAACTGCACAATTCTTGTCCGAGTATGTCCTTGGCGAGCTCAGTGTCCGCTGTGATGCCTCAGTTATTTTTGTTTCAAAAAAACCCAGCGGTCTAGGGCTTAGAGCTAAAAGCCGTCCTCTTACGCCACCGCTTTTATCGTGGCGTTGTGCAACGTTGATTACAGCGTTGTTTTGATTTATGGGACCCGTTAAGGGAGAACTCTTTCCACTTTATTTGGTAAAGCAACCCCAGGTTTTCCTAGGAGCTGGGATAGGAGGATTTTAACTTTACCCCAGGTGTTGCTGAGGCAAATTACCTGTGAACTGGGAATGAATGGTTTTAACCGTCGTGATGCTATGGCACATCATGCTACCAGAAGGCCTTGTTCATGTGAGAATTAAAATTGAGATTGTGGCTTGTATGACCTGCCCGGTTTAGCCCCGGATGAAACGGTTTCCTTGTTTGTTCCATCCCGATCAAGTGTCTACTTATTTCCTGCCTGAAGCGAGTGGGTTAAACGTTGGTGTTCAAGAAGCAGAGGTGTTTCCCAGGCAAGCGAAGGGCCTGGAAAGAGATGGGTGCCGCTTACAGGGTAGCGCAACTGCTTTAACTGTGGTTTCTTATGACCTACTGTGGCAGCTACTTATTAGCAGCTCTTTAGAGATCAAGTTGCTGCTTGGTTTTTAAAGAGAGGGTATCTCTGTGGGTTATTTGTTGCAAAGGAGTGTTATTTTCTAAGGTCACGTGTAGTACAGAGAATGGAAACGGCAGAGCAACAAAGGCTGTTCCCAAAGCTTTTTTGCTTTACCACCACACATTTTTTTTTCACTAGCTACAGATTAGAGATACAGATATAAACTGAATTCACCACAGCCTATTCCTGTTCCTACTTGATTCTGAGAATTCGGGTGGGTTGGGGTTTTTTTGTAAGTCGATGCGGCAAAAAAAACCCCACTCAAAATGAGGGTCTACTCATTTGTAGCTTTCGTGTTGATGACTTGCAGCAACTGTACTTGCTGCCTTCGGATTCTGCTTTGGATAGTGCCAGGCTTGAGCGTCTCAAATCTCCTTGCTGTGCTGGGTCAGTAGGGGCAACACTCGCCGTGCGGCATTTTTGACCTTTTCTGCTTTTATTGCTACAGAGGCTACAGCCTGGAGGAATTGGAGCAGCACATTTCTCTGCTCGCTCCATGAGTACAATGATATTAAAGATGCTGGGCAGATGCTGCTGGGCAAACTGGGTAAGGAAGGGGAAAACTGTTGATGAACAACTCAGTCAATGTTTTCATGTAGACAGAGAGAGAGAAGGTACTACGCCACGAAGGCAGAGCTTGTTTTAAAGATTCTTGAATTCTAGGGCTTTCATTGCCCAGCCACTTGTGCAGGCACAAACACTTCTGTCGTTATTTTCGCAGGATGTGTTTAGAACCGAACATGCGAAAGAATTGTCATCTACTGCTATTTTAGTCTGTGTTATGTACTGCCAAACTTTGTTCAGTCTTACCAATTTTTGTCAGTTTTGCTCTTCATATACTTTAAAAGAGTGTTGAGACAAGCAGAGAGCGCAGCTGCAAAACCTTAGGTTGGTTCCTTAGCTATGGGAGGTTCTGTGAGAGAGTTAGGGGCTACTGGGAGGAAAACACAACTTTTCTGACTGGTCTGATACTTCTGTAATGAAAATAGCCGTCTTTCTTTTCCAGCTGTTATCCGAGGGGTTACTACAAAGCAGCTCTGCCCTGAATACATACGACCTGGAGCTTAGCGACTAGTATTGAACCTGAAGATTGCCCTGTCCTGCAAAGCTGACACTTACTGGGCCGTGACGGTTTGGTGTGGTATTGGTTCAGAACGGACAGAAGGTGGCCTCAGAAGCTGTGTGTGGAATTGCAACAGCGCGTGCATGAACAGCCTTATTTCCGAGCAGCTTTACAACGTGAAAGCTGTTGAATCTGTCAGCTGTGTCCTGCTTGTGGGAAAGGGATGTAGGACTTTGGATGATTTTGTCTCCTGTCTGATGGGACAGTATATTTTTTTTTTCGTTTGTTGGAAAGGCCGTAATTCAGGTTGATGTGAAGACTCTTCCCGTGGAGACCTTGCTTCTCTCCAGCATCCAGGGGCTGTTTGGTTACTGAATAATAGAGGAAGCGAGGGCATGCAAACGTGCAATGTAATAGCTCCTTGAAAGAAAAGAAAAAACCCTCGGAAGCAGCAAGGGAAGAAGGCTGAATTTGTGGTGGCTTGGGGGTTGGTTTTGTTTTATGATCACATCTGGGTGAGTCTGGGTATTCTGCATTTTTGTACTTAACTGCTCGGGTAGCTAGAGGTTCTGTATCATTTCTGTGGTGAATGGCAAAAGGTGAAGTTGTATTGAACTGTCCTGTCTGAATAAAGCAGCTGTCACATTTCTCAGGAATTCACTTATTGAAGAGCCTATAAAACAGCGCGTGAACCTGGGAGCAAATTCTTAACCTCTAATCTGAGACAACTGGAACATCTATTACTCAAATGTTTTCTGAGGACTCTCAATGGTGACGGTGTGGCAGCGCTACCCAGTAATGGGTAGGTGCCGAATTACCTTTACTGCTACAGAGGCTACAGCCTGGAGGAACTGGAGCAGCACATTTCGTTCTTGCGGCTAAAACAGGAACAGTCAAAAGTAAGGAGGAAGCGAGTGGTGCGGCAGAGCGGTAATAAGGGGAGCAGCGGCGATGATGAAAATGCTATCGGCAGACGCGTTACAGAGGGGTGGAGGAGAGTGCGCTTGGAAAGTATGAAAGAGGGAGCGCACGCGTTTCCCGTGATATTACAAGATAGACACCCGGGCCAGTATCAGGCATTTCACTGGGAAATGATTAAGGAACTACGGAAAACTGTCACGCAAAATGCACTATATTCTCCTTTTACACAAATTTTGTTAGAGAACGTGATGATGGGTCCGCAGCTAGTGACTCTGCTAGAATGGATCCGTGACAAAGTGCTGGACTTTCCACCTGATGGCACCTGGAAAATTCCTGCCTGGCAAGCAGTCGGCAGGCGATTGTGTGATGCTGCCGTGGAGGGGGACTCCGTGGCAGGCATGTGTTTAGCGCCTTGGTGGCAAATTCTGACTCCTCTTCCGCAGAGTGTGGGCTGATTCTACTAACGGTGCTAAACCAGGGGAGGCTGTAAAACCCCCCGACAGTGCGGCTCTTCTCAACACACCGCCAGCGATGGTGATTCCGTCCACACCTCCTCTGCCCCCAAAGCTCCTGTCACTGATTGCAGCGACCCTCACAGCACAGGACCGAGCGCGGGAACAGGACAACTCGGACAATGATTCCATTGACACCGATAAACCTTTGGACCCAGGTCCTATAGACCCGGAAGAGGAGCTAGACCTTTTTCCTCCTCCCCCTGATGCACTGGCTGTATGTTCGGGGAGGGTGAAAGGGGGTCTGAGGGATCGGTGGCAGCAATGCAGGCGGGAAGCGCTTAAGCGAGGGCATTTGGGAGGCGCCATGGCACGTTCACGATTTTGTCAGCCAAATCAACCTGCAGAGTGGCAGCCTGTGCAATACGAGGCTGTTAAAGGGTTAAGCAAAGCCGTGCGGGAAGGGGGGATCCATAGTACTTTTGCAAATAGGTGTCTGCATGCGTGTAGCGGTACATAGCTATGTAACTGCGTGAATGACCTCAGCCCTGAGCCTGGTGGTACGTGCAGCTGCGGTTTGTGTCCGGGCTCAGAGATGTCAATACGGGCTTCTCTGTTACGGTCAAGTCTTTCTGGTTGCATTAAAAAAACAAAACAAAACAAAACAAAACAAAACAGTGACTTTAATAAGACTGCAACCTGATCGAATTCCAAGAAATGTGAGATAAGATGAACTTCTGAATTTTGTTCATAAGCTGTAATGGAGTGCTACCTATATATGAATGCTAGAACATAACTCTATTTCAGTATGACCGGAATTTAGCATGCAACTGCATCAGCATATTGACAGAATACCTTTTGAGTTATTTCTTTTTTTCATAACCTCTAAACTGGGAACAGCTCAAGGTGAAAAGAGACTGTTCAAATCCTCAGCTGTTGCCTCAGAAGGAATAACGTGTTCTTTGTGTACAGGTGAATTTAACACAGCTGAAAATTTGTTTTGGGTTAGAAGTATCTGTCACACCTTCATCCCCACCACCACAACCTTTAAGGCCGGTGGGAAAAGCATTCTGTACTCTGTTGCAGCGGGGAAACTTCAGTTGAGCTGCAGTAGTTTGCGTACGTAACTGCAGCTCCTTTGGTGGAAATGAAGTTGTCGTAGAAGTTAGACTTTGAGTAACATACCCTTTGATACCTTGTAAGCGAGAAAGATTGTGTCCTGACAGCATGCTCTTTCCCACGCTTGTGCCTAGAGTTGTACTTTGAAATCAGGTTGCGTGTTAAGTTTAAACCTAATCACACAGATATCTCAAAGTCCACAAAGATACATCACTGCTTAGGGGATTCTTGCAGTATAGCAGGTGCAAAACCCGTTCCAAAGTAACGATCCAGTGAAGCGTTTTCTTTCAGGAACACCATTTTCCCACTTCTCATAGGTTATACACCATACAACATAATATCTCTCCATCAAGTCTCTTGTGGCTAAACTGCATACTGCAAATTTGTGTTAGAAATAGATGCTTGCATTTTCACCTGCCGAAGTTCCCTACGCTAAAGGATTGTGACCTAGGCAATGCTACGAAGCTCAAAGATCGTGACAACAGCGATGGAGAAGAGTGATTTAACACGTAGTTGATTTATGGTTCATACAGGACTATATCACACTACAAAACCGGTATGAATTCAGAGTTGTGGATGTACTGCATGTTCACGTAATAGTTTCTCTACAATTTTATTTTTTTTTTAAAAAGGTGCCTAAGCTATAAATACCGTATACTATTATCTTTCCCTATTTTTTAAGCATTTTTATTTCCCTGTTTGTGTATAGTTTTATCTATCTATCTCTATATAAACAACCAACACAAACAACCAGAACATTTTGAGAAACTTTTATAGTTAACTTCTGCATTTAATTCCAGTAACAATCTAGAGGTGTCCATTCAGCTGTTTGCTTAGTTCCAAGCCTTCATTGTGTGCTCCCAGGTTCTTTGAAAAGCAGCAATAACAGTCGAGCAGTTATTTAAAGTGAAACTTTGCTCTACGCAACTTCCACTTCCATGCCTTAGAATGGAGGCACAGCGGAACACTCGCCCAAGGGCAAGATTTCAAGAGCTCTTAAGTAGGTTTTATCTTTTCATTTTAGGAGAGAAAATGTTTCTTAACAGCTTACATATAGAATTTACAAGTTAAACACAATTTCTCATGCTCATTTATTTGATTCGAAGTTCCTGAAAAATATTTTCATAACACTTCCATAGCTTATTGCACGTTCTTGTAAATAATCATAAACCTGTATGTTGACCTCTGCATGAAATGCACCCATAACAAGTTTAACATTTTGTGAACCCGACTGAAATGTACAAACGTACACATAAAAGGCGGCCAAAATCGGTAATTAAGTAGTGAGAAAGAAAACAAAAGAAAAAGAGACGACAACTCCGTAACATGGTAAAGCAACCTTTTACCAAAAAAAACCCCAAAAACCCAGCAAAGAAACAAAACCAAAAACCACAAACAGGGGTGAATTGTAGAGAACAGAGACAGTGGGTTGTTTTGACATTGGTAACGTGCAGCTGAGAACCTGCAGCAAAGAGTCACATAACTTTGAGGGAGCACGAGAAGAAACCAGCATGAGACAGAAAGAAAGGAGGGATGTGATCTCACCTGTAGAAGGCAAGTGAACAGCAGAGAGTGGCCTGTCGCAGCACTCTCCAAAGGAGCCAGCTGCAGCCAGGTCTTTTACCATCACACTCTCCATGGCAGTCCCTCTGCTGCCTTCTAGTCTCGCCTCATCCAGGGCACGCTCACCCTCTCTGCTTCTTCCTCGGCTGCCCAACCGCTTCACAGAACCAGCCACAGCTGCACCTTGTCTACACCAGCCAACCCACCGCCCCTGAAGCCAGCCCACAGCTGTACATTGTCAGTGCTGATTAACCCAGCTTCGTTCCTCTGCAGTAGCCTACAGTGCACAGCGCTAAGGAATGTGTTGTACGAACCTTCCGGGCTGTTCCGCGTCGATTCACAGTCAGTTACAAAAACTGAAGGACATGTCACAGGGCTTACGGCAGGAACTTTTGGGAGATTGGTTGCGGAATCTTTTCAAGTCTCGGGGAACCACCAGACGGTTGCAGGAGTTTACAACACGCGGAGCAATATTGTTATTGGTAATTGTAGTTATATTGACCATTATTCCCTGTATGCCGAACTGTGTAAGACCTATGATTCAAAAGTAGTTTAACCTCTAATGTTGTTTCTGTTCAAAATAAAGACGGGGGAAGTGTAGAGAGCTTTATGGCCAGTGCTGGAGGCCACGATGCCTGTGAAGGGCCTTGAAGGCTAAAGAAGAGAGAAAGTACGATAAGGTTGGCTGAACGCCTGGAAGGAAGACGGGGTATGAAGCAAGGCCAGAGCGGATGCGCGATGCCACATCTCCGCGGCTGGCTGAGAACATGAAACCCGCAGAGATGCAAGAAGTTCAGTGCATTTGCAGCTTAGTAATTGACCAATTATACGTGGCCAAGAAGTGCGTGAACAGTATTGATTAACCAATGATATTTTAGTATGGGGCGCGTGAACAGCAAACAAGGATATTATAAGCGTGGGTTCTGGACTAATAAAAGGTCTTCTGGTCGAACTCAGGAGTCCACGTCATCATCTCCGCAGGCCACATGCTCCTCCTTCTCGTCTGCCATTGCACGGACCTGCAAGGCCACACCATGAAAGTCAAAACAGCGTTCATGGTGCATTCACTCCTGCCTGTGTTTGTCTAAAGCAGCTGTGATGCTGCCCCTGGTGTTACCTGTTCAGAGAGCTGCTGCACCTACTGCTGCCAAATGCTCCACACCTTCACTTTCTCTACATACTGCTCTCTTTCTGCCTGGAGCTGGTGAACGGACTCCGAGAGCTGTTCAAAACAAAATTAAACACAAAGAAAATCGTATTGGCTAAATAAATTTGGCAGTGACCGCTTCAGGGATAAAGCCTGAAGAAACCAGTGTTAACACAAAGCTCAGGCTGCATTCTTCTGCCACACAAGTTTCTTTACAGACATGAAGATTTGAATGTCATTTCGTACAACCCCTGAGCAACCTGGGTTTCCAGGCCTGCCTTCTCCTCCAGTGCCACCTGCAACTGCTGCTTTGCATCCAGACTCCCTGCCTGATTTGACAACTGCCAACAAAAATCAAAAAGTCATGGCAAAATGTTAACACTCCACTTCTGCATAGCCTTTCCCCTGACAGTAACCTGCCACTTATGATCCATGTTGCAACCCTAAAGTGCTCCGACTCACGGTGATGTCCAATGGAAAAAAAAAAAAAAAAAAAGAGGGAGGAAAGGAGATTTCTGTGTTTCACAGCCAAGAAAGCTGAAGTGGCTGAGACGGGAAGGGTCTGCCTCGCGTTAAGACACCAATGGCAGCAGAAGCTCATGCCAACAATCAGCTTTTCTGCCCTATTAGCGCCAAGTGAGCTTCTTAACAGCATTCTCCTGACGCAGGATTTTTACAAGACGGCAACTGGAAAAAGAAATCTGTCATGACATATTGCAATTAAAGATTAGTTTTCAAATGATTTCTGAAACCCCAGGCACAACGGTCCACATAACAGCCAATCAGATCAGAATGTATCTCTCCGTGCCAAGAAAACGAGAGCGGGGAAAAAACTGGGAAAACAAGAAGGAACATAATTCTCCTTTTTCAGAACAGGACTAAAACTGCAGATGCAGGTAGGCCTGCACTGCAAGACCAAATGCCAGCTCAGCAACAGCACCGGACCACCCATCTTCACCTCACCCTCCAGTGTGAAACCAGCCTCTTTCTCTGAGATCTAACTTAAACTGAGCTTACGAGCATTCACTGAAAATAATCCCCGTGACAAGAGCAAAACCCCAATCAAAATACATGCTTTCTGGTGCTAGACAGGCACACCCAGCACCCTCAGAGCTAACAGTATGTCACGTCACTCGGGTTCTACCGGTACGCAACCTACACGTACAAGGTCCAGCTGGAGGGACTTTCAGCTTTTCACTCTGTCTGCTGGACAGAACGGCTGCTGTATTATCACACAAAAAAAGGAGAAAAGGAATACCAAAGGCAAATCGGAGTGAACTCTGTTCCGTCTTGCGGGTTTCACTGCATCTACCTGGTACCCCTGGTGATTACTATAGTTACGTTTATTGATAAAAGACGCACGGATATGTAGTAAATAGGAGTTACTTTATGACAACTGAACTGAAGCAATGGTAGGAAAATAAGCTACCAAAATGATGCAAGTGAAACGAAAATCAGAGCTTTGCCACAGCAACAGCGGAAGACAACTCTGGGCTACCAAATTTGACTTCCCTGAGCTTCTATCACAATTTGATCAAGCCTTACATTTAAATAAACTGCCCAAAAAGCATTTTTTTAAAAAGGCTGGGGTTTTATGTTTGTGCCTGAACACGTTTCTGTGGCTTGTTGGCATAGTTCCTGCCCTTTCCTCTTCAGAAGCCTGGCAACGTGAAGACGCTAAAGCCTGTAAATGCTTGACTCAAAGGATCTGACTTCCTGCCTAAACCTATTTAAACCCAGCACTGGAACTTGCCAGACTGTGCATCCCCTGCGCAAGTTTCATCGCCTGTTGTAAAACGGGTTGGCAGGAGTAACTAGACAGCTTCCTCAGGGCAGCTGTTCAGAAAAACCAAAGAGCAAGGAGGTAGCAAATGAGCTGGGACAAAGACCGAGGCACTCACATTCTCTGGAGGCTGCTGGTCATCGCCCGTGGGAGTCTCGGGCCGACCGTCGTCTTTAGTTTTGCGTTTTTTCTTAGCTCCTGCAGCTGCTCCAGGGCTCTTCTTCTGCTGATACTCCTTCAGCTGTGAAAAATAATAATAATAATGATCTGAAATCCAAACAGAATATGCCTTCCGTGAGAATGATGTCAACCCCCCAGCCCTAACTCCACTGGCTAAAAAGACCAAGAGAAATGCTCTTCAATGAGTTTGTCGCTCCGGCGGAAGAAAAATAAAAATCAAAACACGTCCAGAAAAAGCTAACCTAAGATCTAATGTGATGAGTGTTCAACTTTTGTATACAGCTAGGAGTTTTTGGGAAACGACTTGATACTCCATCCTGCAACTACAAGGAGATGAAAAGAAGTATCTTGGGGTGTGGTTTTTTTAGGGTTCTAACTAAGAGCATTAAGGAAAAATGAATAAAGGGCAATTAAATCTGAATGTCAAGTGAAACATCAACACCTGACAGTAAGGTGTCCCACTCTGTGAAAGATTTTGAGGAGGAAAATTACAATCCTCACAGACAAACGCCACGTTAATACAAGCAGCGTAGTCACTGTGAACTAAGGGGAGAAGCAACCTACAACGGATTTTTCAATCGCACCCGCTTCACCCAGGAGAAGCTAGTCTGATAAGCCATTCGCTTGAATTCGGCTGGGTCTTCCGAGCCGAATCGTTCGTGCTCCAGCAGGGTGAAGCCCCCAGGCAAGCGAGCCCCAGGCAGTTCGGTCAACTGCCCGTTTCCCCAGCCCGCAGCCCGCCCTCCGCCCCCCCGCCGGGCCGGGCCGGGCCGCGCCTCGGCCTCCAGGTGGAGAAAGAAGGCCCCGTTATTGGCAGAACTCCAAAACGGAAGCCCGAACCGCTCCAGGACACTTTCCCCTCGCAAGGACTTTCACATACACCGCCCACGCCGCGGCCTGGGAAATAAGTAACATGAGTCCAAAAAACCCCAAAAAAGGGTGTGGGGGAGGCCAGGGGGAGGGAAAACCGCCAAACCGAACCCGGCAGATCCACGGCACCGCCGCCCCTCACCTTCTCCTTGCCCGCCGCCAGCCAGCTCTGCCCGCTGCCGCCCGCCACGGCCGCCCCGCGCCTGGGCCGCCTTAGCTTCGCCCACCAGCGGCGCCAGCAGCCAGGGCCCGCCCAGCCTGCGCTGCCGCCCTGGAGGCCCGGCCCATCGCCGTGCCGCGACGTGCCCGGCCCACCGCCGGGCCCCGCCTCGTGGCCGGGCTCCACCGGCTCGGGCTCGTCGGCGGGCCGCGGCTCGCGGCCGGGCTCCACCGGCTCGGGCTCGCCGCCAGGCTGCGGCGGCTCGGGCTCGCCGCCGGGCTGCGGCCCATGTCCGTGCCCCGCCGGGCCCGGCAACTCTGCTTTTGCCTCCTTCTCCTCAGGAGCAGGTGCCACCTTGCAGTGCCTGCTCCCCATGTTGGAGCCCGCACCGCCCGCTGCTCGGGTGACAGCCCGCACCGCCCGCTGCTCGGGTGACAGCCCGCACCGCCCGCTGCTCGGGTGACACCTGGCTGCCCGGCGTGCCCCACCCAGAGCTCACCTGCAGCTTCCCGGAGACGTTTGTTCCCCGGCGCTGACGGCACAGTGGGCCCTGTCGCTGGGAGACTCCACTTCCCAGCGTGCCCCGCGGCGCGCCCGCGCCTGCCGCTCCCGGCCGGCCCCGCGCGCACCCGGCCGGCCCGGCGGGAGGCGGCAGCCCTGGCCGAGCGGGTCCCGCCGAGCGCGGGTCGCAGCGCGCCCGCCCCGCCGCGGCCCGGGCCCGGCCGGTAGGAGCCGGGTCCCCGTGTTACAGATTTGCTAACGGTTACAATTAACTAACCTTATTTGATTTTATAAAATCATTTTCATAGAACTGTAGAGGAATAAGAAATATATTTTAGTGGAACTAGCAGCTGCACCACACAAGCTGCTGTGGAATCCTCTGTACAGCCCTGTACCACGGCCAAGGACTGAGAGCAACCGAATGAAACAACTCGTAGCTACCTGCCAAGAAACCGTGAACTTTAATAATAGTGATATAAAGAAATGGCATGGAATGGGGACAGTCAGTTACGGGTAAATGTATTTTAATATATTTTAATAAATACGCAAAGAATGTAGGTCTAGTAATCAGGTCGTGGAACCATAGTTTGAACGAAATAATTAATGAAAGAGCTAGCGAAAGAAGGAGTCCGTTTCTCTAACTTTCTCTGACAAGGGGCCTGTTTATAAGTTATCTAGAGGGAGCGAGTAAAAGAAACAAGCAGAAGGACCAGATGGTCGACAAGGACATCCATTAGCTCGGACCGACAAGAACACTGCAGACTTGCAAGACCATCACATACCAGGCAAAAGGTGAAACGTACCCCATGAGGTGACGTACGGAATTAAACTCTGTAACTCAAAAGTTATAAAGCAGGTATGTTTATTGCACGCAGATGCATGGGGGATCGCTCCTCCACAAGCGTGCGTGCCCCATTTCACATTTATACAATAAAACAAATGAATATTCAATTAACGCCTATACATATTCGTTACCTAAACCCGCTTACTCTCGCTTCGTATGTTAATTAGCTTACCAGTCCTTTGCCTGGAATGTGGTGGTCTTGCAGGTTTGTAGGTCCTTGTGACCATCTGATCTTCTCCAGCAAGAAGACTTAGCACTCCCTTCCCCTAGATAACATTGGAATGTCTCTCATCCTTTTCTCATCCTTTTTATAAATAGCCCCTTTGTTAGAGGAAGAAGGGCAGGCGTCTCCTCAAAGCTGTGTGCCTATGTGACCAGACACCGCACCCATGACCGGTCACCATACCCGCATTCCTTGAGCAGACATATACAATCACAATCGATGTCCATTGTCCCCATTTCACGCTATTTCTCCATATCAGAGAAATATTCACTGCAAAACTGGCTTCATAAAGTATTGGAAGAATTTTTAACATTTTGCCCAATTACAGACAATTTAACGTCTCTGCAATGCCTGTGCCTGTCCACAGAATTTAAATACTGCTTATAGCACAGGAGGCACCTTACCTTCCCTACAGGGAGGTACAGAAAAAGCGAGCATACACAGTTATTTCTCTTTCAGTGAGATCTTCTGCTCCAGCTATTAATGCATTGTAGTAGAGCAAGGGTATTTCACCTCAATTTCCTATTCCGTTTGCAGGGCAGTGCCACTGGCTTCAACAGCACCAGAGGCCCAAAGGACCACCTGCCAAGTCTGAGGGGACTTACAGACAAGACTTTCCACATACCCTGATTTTCTCTGATTTCTTCGGAGGGAAGAAAAACCAAGCTTAATGTGCCATCATCGGCTGCTACAGCCTGTGCGTGCTACGCCTGGAGCCAAGTGATCAGGCAGATTCCTGCCACCCATTCAGGGAAATCACACAAACACATTAATTGAATGCTCTTAGTACTGCTGGGTTGGGGCTCTGAAAATACATTCTTAATTTCTGGCACAATTAACACTTGAGCAACATTAACTGCTCATTTTCTTACCACTGCGTTGTTGAGGTGCACTCAACGATTTAAGACACAAGTATGCAGTGGCAGAGTCCTGTAGAGAGCTCTCTCCCTGGCAATGCTTCAAACCCACAGCAGGAGCACAAAACTCCTGGAAAAAAATGGAATATGGGGGGATTTCAAAAGGCAACTACAGAAGTAAGTAAAAGGTTGTGCCTTGTACTTTGCCAGCTGGTTTTCTTCAGGACGTATTTAATAGCAGAATAAGTGACATCTCTGTTCCTGTCCTTCACAGGTCAAACTGATTTAATATACAGAGAATCAGCATTAAACACATAGTTAATTACAAAATAAGACTAAGAAAACAGGCTTTTGAGGCTAATCTTAGTAGCTCAAGAGGCAGCATCTCAGCCACGCTGAGGGTAATTCTTGCCAGTCTTGGCTAACTACTGCATCTCGCCTCCACCAACCAGCCTGACCAGATGCATGGGGAGATGAAGCTGAAAAGCAGTCACAGCACTAGGGAACCAACTAGGGAGAAACATCCCCAGAAGGCACAGCACTGGCCTTGCACCCTGTCCTGACAGATGACTCATGGTGCAAGATGGTGACCGTCTTGCTGAGCTGACACTGTTTGGCCCTGAGCCCTGTTGTTCTGGACTCCAGCATTCAGCTCCCTCTAATGATGAAACGAAGTCTTGAAGATGCCTTGTGGCAGGGCTTCTCAGACAAGGATGGTCTCAGACCTACAGCCTTTTCTGTCTTTCTCTAATCCCTAGACTGCAAGCTTCTTTGCGAAAAGCAAAGCACCCACAACTCTCTCAACCTCTGACTTGAGGGCTTCCCTGTAGCATACACAGAGAGCTCTCCCAGTTTACACATTTCTCCCCAACACCCACCCCCCCACCCCCCCATGTGTGGGTTTTAGGTTGAACAGGAACATGTTAGGGAAGCTGCAAACCTAGCAAGGCACCCCAAAGTGTACCCATGTAGAGCTTGCTTGGAGATGAAGGCGCTCTTCTTTTTTGAAGACATGGTTGGGTGCTGGAGCCTCTGTGTTCCTCTACTAAAAGAAGGTTACAGTAAACAAGAGATGTGTTCAAAATCCAGGGCACCAAAGCACGTATCGATAACAGATTTCCTTTTAGTTATCAAAACAAAAAGCAGCAGTCTAGCCAACTAGGCAATATACAGGCGAGGGAGGCATCAGATTCCCAGCATGTCCAGCGTGGCAGATCATTGACGACAGGACCCCGCAGTCAGTGCTAAAGAAACTCTGTCCTCTAGGGTGTAGGAAAATCTGCTGTTGGGCAGGATGTATTCCCAGTCATGCTAATAGTAACAAGGCACATGAGGTCCTGAGCAGTTTCTCTTCTCAACATCTAAAATTTAGGAAAGTGGTTAAGGTCCTTGAGGAAATGCAGCAGTTGACAGATGATGAGAGTGGGGCACAGATACTGAAGGAGGGTCATCAGCTTCTCACTCGTCCCTCTGGTTCCTCATCCTAGCACTCAGCTAGCAATGCTGAAGAGGACCACACCTGTACACTTTTCAAACCCATAGCGCTCTCCCATCTAGAAGTGCAGGTGCTACACAGACAGATCCTGATAGGGAAATACAGTTGAAGGAAAGCTGAACTCTGCAGCAGCAGATGTAAAATAAATATATTTAAACCCAGGGAGTGAGAATTGTATAATCATAGGACGGTTTGGGTTGGAAGGGGCCTTAAAGATCATCTGGTTCGAACCTCCCTGCTATGTGCAGGGCCACCTTCCACTTGACCAGGTTGCTCAAAGCCCCATTAAAATAGAAAAAATATGGAAATGCTCTTAAAACACTCAAACCCCCACATACAGTTTGCCAGAAGAACAGTTAGAGAGCTAGCTCAGCATTTATATGACACAAGCTCTTTTGGCAACCTAAAATTCAAAACACTGCAGAAGTACCCCTCTCTGTTTCATTTTCTTCTCCTGACACATAATTAAAATGACAAAAGAGACCACATAGCCAAGCCTAGCACTTAGTCCATGCAGCACAGATGCAAACCAAAGCACGTGCCACCAGTTCTCTCACCCACCTGCTCCTTCTAGGAAAGCCTGGGGTCGCACTGTCGTGCAGGTGGGTGGTTGCTGGACCCTGAACGCCCTAATAATGGGAACAGTTACCTCCACTGCAGCAAGCTGTAGCCAGCAGAAGGTCAGATGACATTTGCCTGTAAGCAAAGGAAAACCAACAGCAGTACAGTGGTCTTTGGTCTCAGTCCTTTCATTGCAACTGTCCTTGCTCCAGAAGACACAGCGACCAGCCTCTGTCCCCATCCACCACATCAAGCTGCCCCCAAGTCAGAAACTCAGCTCCCACCCCATTAGCCCCAGCGAAGCTCTCATAAAATGAGTTTTTAACGTGAAAAGCTTTAGCATGCAACAGGGGAAGCCCTTTTGGGTCTTGGCTCAGGAGCAAGCACAGAGAATAGAAGAACTAAGTTTTCTAAGACTACTTTGCCAATACATACTATTTCTACCTTCCCACTTTTGCCACCTAGTCCCACTTTACTAATCATTTTAATTTTTTTTTTCCCCACTCAACATGACAACTTTTCTAGAACTCATTTCCCTTCCTTTTCAGAGCAAGAACAATGTCAGCTTCCTTTGGCAAGGTACAATAAAGAAACACACCGCGGATTGCACTTGGTGCCCCACCACTGCTTTACCTGGGGGATCTTCACTCGTGGTACTGGCAAAGACACACATGCATTTAAATGGGAAACAGACCCTATTAACATTGCCTGGCTTTGTAGTCAGGTAAAAAGTGACACTTGAATGTAAAGCACTTAGATTTTCATACTCCAGTCAGGGGAATGAAGACATTATTCTTATCAATTATATTGCCACAAATTAATTTTCTCACAGCTGCCAATTTCTGTTACGAAAGAACCACACACAAATTTGAGCCTCTCCATTGCAGTTCTCCACCAGAACAAAACTATTCTGCAAGCAGAGTTTTAAAGTTTGTTTAGGTTCAAATGATTATAATGGTGGGACTCACTTAGGCTGTAACAGTATTAACTTTTGCAGTGAACAGAGTACTCTCCTCTTATTAACTGTATGTACCTGTGTGTGCACATTGTACTCCCCCCCATATGGCTGGGGAAAAAAAAAGAATCTTGATTTATTGCACAGGAGAAATGCTTGCCTTTTACAGCAAATGAAGTGCTAATCCTTTATTTAATAAAAGGGACAAATAATCTCACTTACACTGTTTCCAAATTACATTTTTCATATAATACCCAGGCATCAGTGAATGAAGGTGCTCTACAAGTACCTTGCCTTACAACAGCTTCATGTAACACACTCTCAAAATTATCGCTTCCTAATTAATTTCATTGTGAAGTACAGAGATTGAAAATGTCAATAATCCATAAATGCTTTCACGAACCACAACCTAAATTAGATCCCTAAATATGGTATCTATAGATTTTCAGAAATCAAAGCTGTCATTTTTCATAAGTGGATTTTTTTTTTTCTGCTTAGATTTCCACTCATCTGATAAATTCGTGAAACCTTTCAAACCATTAATTTGGGCTTCCTTAAAATGTCAGTGGTTTTAGTCTGCTTTTTAATACATAATAACTAAATTTAATAGATGTTCACTGAAATAATACTAAGGATTATTAATGTTAAAATCCTTGTCAGTCTAACTGTGAATCATCAGGACCCAGGAAACCACTAATATACATTAACTCTTCTTGTCCACTAGAGGTTTCTGAGAGATGAAAAAAGTCACCGTTATCTACAAAATTGTCTTGTGTATTATAGATCAAACTCTAGGCTATTTTGGGAGGAAGCCATATTTTTGTTAGACATTTCTATAAGGAACGACAGGCATCAGAGGCCCAAGCCTTCAGACAGAGTTTCTGCCAAACCCAAAAATCAACAAATGCTTTTCCACAGCACTATCCTCTCAAGGCCAATTTTCTAGGAGCTTAAACATTATGAACTCATTTCCAAATTTTAGGTAATAAAGTACACAAAAAATTATGCCTTTAAATATTTTGTTGGGGGGGGGGGGGGGGGGTGGTGCGGGGAAACACAAAACCCACAACATTGGGATTCTGAGTTTCAGGGTCAAACTGTAAGATTCCTACTACATGCCCGGCCCTGCAAGAGCTGACGTGGTGTGCAGAGCAGAGATCATCAGTGAGATGATTCTGAACGGTTCTGCAAACATTCAGATTTCCCAACATTCTGTGAATAATTTCTATTCTTTCTTTGCTTCTCTCTTCTTGTTATTATTCCAGGTGGCAGTCACAGTGACTGGCTTCTCTGAAGAAGCAGACACTTCATCAGCTTCAGCAGATACTGAATGTGATTGCACTGCATTTCTAAGTGTATTATTCCAAGAGGTAAATATTTTTTGCTCAAGTAAAGATAATTCATTCAAGGTCTAATAAGCCCTGAAATATACTACACTGGGAAAAAAAGGAGCAACTATTGTTATATTCAAAGTTCATCTTCAGAAGGAATATCTAATTTTTTTCAAGTGTATAAATCTCTTCTGTAGATGAGATTTTATGTTTGGAGCACTATTCCTGAGATAAAGCCACCTCAATTTTTGAAATAGAAAGGTTGTTTATGCTAGTCAAAGTGTCAGAGCAGTGGCCACTACCCACCGCCATCACAAGCAGAAAAATGAACCGTTGCAGACTTCTGCTGTGACCCTACTGCCAGTAGCACATCCCCCTGTTGTCAGTAGTTTATACAAAAAACAGTAGTAACTTCTCAGTTCACTGCAACCCTCAACTTGTTGTACACCCGAATTTTCCTTTAGAATTTGTCAATTAAAAAGAAGCAGCAAGATGAGTTAGCAAAAAGAGGGGGAAGGAGCATACAAGTACTGCGTGAAATCCAATTATGGCTGCAAGTCATTCAGCCCAACTTCCCTTGGCAGTTGGCCTCTTACTGTTTCCAGCACAACAGCAGATGAGTGAGCTGCCATTACATTACAGCAGAATCAGCCACCTGGACATCATTGTCCAATAATGAGGGAAGGGCGGGGGGGGGGGGGACGGGACGACATGAACGGACAACACACGACAGGACAGGAAAAGTGAAAGTGCAGATCCAGAAAGGGAGGCAAGCACGGCAGGACTGACCCTCTGCAGCACTGCTTCTGTAGCCGGCTCTTGCTGCCGATGAAAACCCACCAGCCTTTTGCAACACAGCCTGATGGTTAGGACGAGAGAGTTATGTGGAGATCTGGTCCCTCCAATGGAGGTGTGGATTAAACCTCACCTGGGTTTTGAGCTCCTTTTATAGGGGAGAGCGGCATTACCATGCATTACTTACAGCTCCAGGTCCAAAAAAAAACCAACCAAAAAACCACAAACCACCCAAAAAAAAAAAGCCGAGCATTTTCCAAGAATGTTAATTCCAGGGTGCCCCTCTGGAAAAGATTTGGACACAAAATGAGTACTAAGATGCTGCTCCCCTCCATCAGGAAAGGCTTCTGTGCACATAAAGGAGCACGAGGAGGTGCTGGCAGCAGGGTTTGATTCTCCAGGGCTGTTAAACGTGGCTTTCCAGGGAATGAACCTTCCTTACACCTGATTCCCAGTGCTGCCAGGTCAACCCAGGAGTGCTCAGAGAAGGGGCATGGAGACATGGACCAACAGAACCGTTAAAACCCCCACAACAGAGCAGCTGTTTGAGAAATAACCTTGCCTGGTAAAATCTAACCCTGGAGAGCTCTTGTAAGCAAGTTTGAGTCTGGGCCTTACTCCCCCTGTAAGGGAGTGGAATCGGGTCAGGTAAACGGACCCGCAAAACCACCCCACTTCTTCTTCCCCCTGAGATGTCAAACACATGGAAAGATTACTTGGCAACTAGGCAAATGTAGCTAATTAAGAATAATTATTATTTGCATAGCTCTTTATGTCTTCCTTGCCAGATGAATTGTAAACCCTCCTCGCCTGACTTTAAAAGGAACAAACCCCTGAAGTTCATTAAAGATTTGTCCTCAGCCAGGCATGAGATAAATCTGGGATGTCAAGAGCCTGACAGAGCCATCAAGGCAAACATTAGGTGTCTTGCCTTAAGCAATAAGCAGGAAGGAAAAAATGTCTTAGGTGGGGGAAGGCAGAATTAAAGCTCTGTGTCTTTTGGTCTGATTTCTCTCCAAAGAGGAATAAACTGTTTGTCATCCTGCCGGCTATGAGACTAGCTATAAAATAATGGATTTCACAGGCCCAGATGAGGCTAATCATGATTGCCAAGGCATGTCTGTGCTGTGAGAAGTGAGTGAAATCTGATACTCTTCAGAGAAAACATGTTTTGAAAAGCTCTTTGCTCTGCAATAAGCCTTGGCAGTTATCTCATGTCTTGGAGTATCTACCATATTTCTTGTTCGATTGCAAGGCGTATTGCTGACACTGGCTGCTATGGCTGAGTTTCCTTTAATAACACTTTGGTAGGTAAAACACCGCTTCTTTTTTAACTATTGAGAAAATGGTATGGAAGGGTTTTGCATCAATTGCCTCTCTCGGTAGTACTTAAAGGGTAAGTGTCTCCAACCGAATGCTGTAGTAAAATGCCCCATCAAAATCAGAAAAGGATTTCCACAAAGCTGAACACCAAAACAACACATTTGTTTTTTCCTCTCTGGATTGGGGGAACACCTACAAAGTAGCTGGAGAGGTGGGATTTTACTACAACCACTTTGGAGAGCAAGTGAACAGCAGGGGAAGGAGTCGTCAGATTTCTTCAGGAACTGGTCCTTTGGAACAAGATTTTACAATCTGGTCTAAATTTTAACAACATCTGCTGTTTTACAAAAAAGCAGAAAAAAAAGAATCAAGGCGCGACTTCTAGCATTTTTAGGTTTAAGTAATTAACGCAAGTGTGCCGTATGTGTGTGCACATATGCACACTCATATGCAGAGGAGTGACTTCCAAGACTTAAAGATTTAAATAATTAACCCAAGCGTGTCACACGCACATACGTTCACATGTGTTACAGAAAGGTACTGGCATAGCTTACACTTTGAGGCACATTCCCAATCACTCTAAAGAAACGATTCTGCAGTAGACTGACACGCACATCCCATCTACTACCCGTTAAAGCAAGTATTGCAGAAAATTGCTTGGGAGTCTTAATTTAAATCATCTTTTCTTTTGCTCCAACTCTCAGTACTCAAGAGTCAACACAAATCTCAGCTGAGAGGCAGATGTTTCAGAGGAGATCATGCCCTGCTGAATTGTGAAATGCTCTCATGCCTTTTCCCCAGTTCATGCTCCAGATGTGCTGGGGAGATGGGAGAGACTGTGTGCACGCCTATGCAGTGCAGAGACAGTCATCGCTGCCTCCTCGAGATGCACAGACCAGAAGGTAACATTAAATGTGCTGGTTCTGGTGAACGTTAGCGTGTCCTCAAACCCCAGCTGAGCAAATCTCTCTCTGCTGTGCACAAGCATCTTCCTCGCCTCTGTTTCACTTGTCTCCCTGCCACGCCAAGCGCCCAGTAATCACTACCTACCAAACAGTGCAGAAAACCCTCATAGATTTGCAGAGCTGAGTGAGGAGCAGAAATGAAGCCGGGAGTCCCTGTGGTGCTCTTGGCAAGGCTGCGGCAAGCCAGCCTGCCACCAGCTGAGGCTGCCGTGCCAGCAAACCCTCCATAGGCTGGTGCTGGGGTGCATCTACTCAACCAAGCATGCAGGTAAATGCATTAAGGGACAGTAGCTTACTACTAATGTGTGCTCTGAGCCCAAGTGTGAATACAGAGCACTGTATGGGGTTTGGGATTGGGCTCCCCACTATTTGAATCTGGGACTAAGAAGGATGACGTTATATTTTATACTTTTTTTCAATGAATAAGTACTGATACAAAGGGACCTAGCTAGAATGTACTGTCATTTTAAAGGAATACATCTGAGACCTTTAACTTGTACTGGTATAACCAGTCAAGTAAAAATATTATTCTGCTTGGGAGAACCACAAATCACAGCAATAAAATATATGCAGGGAATACACAGAAATTTGGTACTATTTGCAATGAACGAATATTAGGCACCGCTAAGACCTATCATTTTCATCGCTAATGAAAAAGAGACTATTTTATTTCTAATTTAAAGCATAAGAATTTATGAAGGTTCAGAGAAGTCTTTTGTGTGCGTGTGCTTTTGGAACAGCTTAACTTCTAATATATTATGTATTCTAAAACTAGGATCCTTGAGCTCTTGCACAATATATACTGGTGCACGTTACTGGAGCAGTCAGTGTGCGGTGCCCTCTGTCTATTTCATAGCCAATGCAGCATTTTCCCCATAGCACCAATAGATTAAAAAAAAATAATATCTTGCTAAGTAAAACAAAACAAAACAAAAGTGACAATGAAACACACTCATTTTGCTATGAGGTAATTCAATACATCTGTCTATTTTGCTAAGGCTTAGTTTTTATGTAAAACAACACTTGTTTATCTTGCTAACTTCAAAAATGGAAAAAAGAATGAAGTGCGAGGTTTAGTTTTCAGCCCAGATCTTACTAATTTGAAAATAGGAAATAGAGCTAAGAGGGATGCTGAGAAATCTAGGGGACAGAGCCAGATGACAAGGCTATGCCTGCTTCACGTAAATGCTCTCTTGAAATCTCTTTTGGACAATTCAGATGAGGCAAACTCACAAGAATTAAATGATCGTGTTGTCAGAGGTTCCCAGGGGGACATCAATGATGTCATGCTGATATGGTGGCACAGAAGACTTGGCCCTTTTCTTTCACTGTATGCTATTCTGTTCTGCACAGGAGGCCTCATCTAACAGATCAAATGGAAGCATGTCATGGCCTGAGCCCATGTGCAGCACGAGCATATAGCTTACAGCATCTCCTGGGAGAGGCTTTTGAAGATCCAGCTTCCCACCAAATTACTAAAAAACCTTGCATTGGAAGGAAAGGTTGAGAAGGTAGAGAAGAGCTGGAACAAAAGAAGTACTACTAGGTGACCTAAGGCTGGTGAGAAGAGGCTGCACCAGGATAGAACCTGAAGTGAAACAGTTTAAGAAGCATCTACCAGTAAGACTGGTATGGAAACACAACCTAGAGACCACCCAACAACACACATCTCAACTAGTACACACCACAGCTCATTGCTAACCCAGCCTGCTTTTTCCATGTTCACCTCTTAGAGACATGCAGCAGTTTCTGATGACCAGCAAAACACCAACATGAGAATAACATGTGTTCTTGGCAGTGACAGCACATCATAAAATTCACACTTAAAAATCATACTTGGGCACAACGCAACAAAGATTTAGTCAACTGTGTAGTCTCAACAGGTTTATGAAAGCCTAGGATGCCGTGCATCTTCATCACAACTTGAGGGCAAGAGCAGTGCCTCAAGTGAGGGTTGTGGGTAGCCCATCCTACTGCTACAAGGAGCTTGTGCGGTATGATATTTCACAAACACATACTTCATACAAATGTACACAATTTCCAGTGCATTACTATGTTCTCATTGAGCTAACGCATGAAACAGAAAGTCCCCACGACAGCTCTACCCGGGTTGACTGAGGCGGAAGGCCTGATCTTTAGTCTACATTAGCAGAAGACCAACCTATTTTTCAAAGAGGCCTCTAATTTAAAGAGAGCAGGTATTCAGCAGTTTCAGAAAGATGATAGCCCATACCTTCATTTAACGCCCATATTCTTAATAATAGTAGGTTGTGTGTGTGACCTGAGACGTGGAGAAAGGATGAAAGTGTACGTATTACATTGGCTGAGAGACTGCCCTTCTCTGAGAGTTAAAGGAAGGGGTGCTGGGGGCTCTCGGCAGCTGGTGTTGCCTGTTCTGGTGTCACACTCAAATGGAGGGAAGGAAAAAAGGTAGATGGATGGGATGGCTCCAGTGCTGCATGGTCACAGGCAGCTGCGGGAGACAGCTGACATGGGAGTCAGGGAGAAGAAAAAGCAGCAGCAGGGACATCCTGCTCCTTGGTGTGCACTGAGGTTTTGATGAACCCAGGCCAGGCTCCCAGCAAAGGAACCTACTGTTGGGCTGTAGCATCCAAGCTTTTTCATGATGCACGATTTCAACCAGCAGAACACGTGCCCTTGAGACATGCCATTGGAAACAAATACAAAATGGGCACAACAATGCCACGTGGCATTTCAGGGTGCATCAGAACAAAGAAAAGCCGTCCTCATCTCTGCAAAAATCCCCAATTCCCTCTTGCCTGAAGGTACATCCGGAAGACCCCATGCTTTCTTATCCTCTCCTTACATGACCACATGCCCGTGTCTTCCAGACAGTGTTTCTGCGGCTCTCACTCCCACAGCTGTACAGCAAAGACAGCATTCCTTACAACAAGTGCAAAATCTATAGGGAAAGACAGATCTGATTGATTTACAGGAACTCTCACTGCTGAGTGGCTCATAACCCCAGCAGACATCTCTGGTTTTAAGCCATGGTGAACCTCCTGGGCAGGGCTACGGCATTGCTCTTGTCATGCCCAAAAGGCAAGAAACATAAGCTGGAAGCAGCCTGGTTTGCTGGCCTCCAGATCTTTTAGTGGACCTCTCCGAGTCTGCAAAATAAACATGCGACTAATGAGTTCTGGACTCTCCATTCAATGCGAAGACTAGGTATTATAAAGCTACTCCCTCCAAACCACATCTGAGGAAGTGGTATCTCCATCATGCTGGTAACGAAGCCAACACAAATGCAACACCCTGCAACCCTGGCAGTGCAAGGATCAGTGACCTGGCACAGCTGGCCAGGTATTTAATTCAATGTCCATTAACTTACAGCAATTTTTAGTTCAAAAACTCTCTAAAAATATTACTACTCCAGTTTTCAGGATGGCAAAAGGGAAAAAAAAAGCCCAGGGATTTTACAGTTTGCTCCAAGTCATGCAACAAAGTCAGAGGAAAACTGGACCAGGTGCTCATAGCACAATCTGTAGTGAATTAAGTGAAATGAAACTGTGCTTGACATATGCACAGCCATGCATGAACACAAGGACAGGAGAAATACGCTCAATGAAATACTGAGATGAAAAGTCTAGTACGTCAGAGCTCTTCAAAGGTCTGGATGTTCCACAGTAAACCTACATTTGCTAAATATGTCTCATTCCTTGCTGAAGTGTGAGTGGAGCCAGGAGAAAGCATCCACAGTATGAACAGCAAAGGCACTTTTTTTTTTTTTTGGGGGGGGGGGGGGCAGGGAAGTGAAGCATATGAAGACAGCTATATGTAAGTTTTACTGTGAAACCAAACAAACCCAATATCCAACACCTAAAGAGGTACTTTAAAAAATATCTGTAATTTCCATCCAAAGTCACATGCCACTTTGGACTGGAATTGCAATTTGAAGCTCTTGTCAAAAAACTTATTTCATTGCTCACAACTCTGGTCATCTCTGACTGTATCACAGCCAAATACAGAGAAAAATACCAGCCCAAAAGAACAGTGCTCATTTTTCTAATGAAAGGGAGGAAACAATCACTTCACAACCCTAACTCACAGGAAAAAAACCCCACTAATGGTAAAACTATATACATATTCTCAGCTTGTCACGCTGAGTCTCTTAAGCAAAGACCTTCAGAAATAAAAAGCATTTTGTTTATACTTGCTTAAAGTTAGAAACACAATACAAACACTAGATGAAATGTGAAAAATCCCTAAACCACTGAGTTTTGCTATGAAGAAAGTTCGCTTTTTCATGGATGTATCTTGTTTTGCTCCTCTTAATCCTATAATAAGCGTAAGTCTCATAGATGTTGCAAAACTGCTTCTCTGAACACTCCTGTTACGCATGCTGGAATTCGTTAAAATTATGGATCAACAAGTCAATGACAGTATTTCCACCATGGGTGTGACTGCAACAGCAAAGACACGGACGAGGAAATACCACGTTATTTTTGATGATACAGGTCCTATAGCAATATCCCAGGGCCAGAGCAGAAACAGACAGCCGTCCACTGCTAATGGGAGAAAAAAATGTTCTCCCAATAGCTTGCAAGCTCATCAGACAAAACAGTCAGGATTAATGAAAGACTGATTAAGAGTCCTGTTAGGGAACAGTGGCAGGAAAACATTACTTGCTTCACCTGAGAAGCTGTGGCAGAGCTGGGAAATGGTGCCCAATCCGGATTCCATCACTTAAACCGTAGTCCAAAATAAAATACAAAAACCTGCAAGCAGCAGAAGTGAACACAGATGCTACCACCTGCCTGGATGCCTATTGGCTGCTGTCAGTAGTCTGGTTGACAGTGGGGAATGCCTCGTCATGTGGAGATCTGCTTTAAGGAACTGGGAAAATTTGTTACCTTACAGCATCATTTTCAGGTGTTGGCTTGTTAACTGGCCAAACCACTTCCTAGGGACGGCCTCGCCACACATCTGACTCTATGACTCATGAAGCAGCAGGAGGGAAAAAAAGCCTGTAAGAAAAGCTCCTCTGTCTTCCTCAGCTTGTCAAAAGTCTGTTCTCTTCCTCTGAGAGATGGGCCTGGCCTCAACCATTACAAGGTTAAACTCCCAGAAATAGGCTGTACTTTGGAAAGCCACCAAGCTTTCCAAAGCCACCAAGATTAAAGCTGGCGCACAGCACAGCTCTTCCTCCTTCACACAAGTCGGCTCCCAAGAGGAAAGGCCATGGTCTCTGCTCTGGACAAGGTGCCAGTTGCCTTCTGGATGCACTTCAACCTACCACGATGCTGGCAAAGACTCAGAAGCAGCTACCCCCAGCACCCTGTTGTCAGGGCAGCTGTCTTTGCATGAACCTGCTGGCAATGGCCATCTCAGGAGTGGGGATGGCCAAAGAAGTGACAGCCATCCTCCCCAGCAGCCAAAGCTGGGAAAAAACAGGAATGCTGCTCCATGGGCACCAAACACAGGAAAACAGTATGGGGCTGCAGCCATAGCCGCTTTGACAAATGATGCAAGGGTGCCACCATCCTTCCCATCTCTATCAGGCATATGGCACTCTCACTGATGCTCATTCTCCCCCATTCCTGATGTCTGCACAGCAGCTGCAAGGTGAAGTCAAACTCTGCATGTACGCATATGCTGTAGAGCCACGCTGGACTGATGGATGTCAGTTTGGTCATGGATAAGGATACATGCTGAATATCCACCACCAGAGCTGCACCAGTTTGAAGGGGCTCTGGATAATGGCCTTACTGTTTTCTTTCCTGGCAATGCCAGGGGAGGCCAAGGATCATCAAGATGCTACCTTAAAAAAAACACAGACCAGAACTACAGGAAAGTGGAAAATATGACAGCAAGAGCTGGAGTTCAGTATCACTGCGAGACCACACAGGGGTGGCATTCACAGCAGGGGAGAGCAAAATGAGATGTTTAGGAGCTTCAGGAAAATAAATGCCAAGACAGACAGATGCCAGCGGAGCACCACCAGTTCGACCCTCTGTTACGTTCTCAGCTTTGCCAGGCCAGGACTGCAGGGATAGCCTGATGCAGTGACATGCGTGACATACACACGATGGCTTAGAAAGTCGCAGGACCTTCAAGTCTGAATTCCCCTACCATAACAGCAGGAATTTGCCTTGTTAGATTATACCATAAAAATCATTTAGTGTATGCATGCTTTGAGGACTGTGATGAAAGGAACCAACAACCCCTCCCCCAAGAGACAGTATGAGATACAGTTCCTTCCAGGAAAGGGTTAAGGGATTCTTCAAAGCAAGTCTTGCTACCCTTCCTCACAAGGAGGATAAATTGAGAGCCCTTAGTGTGCAGAGAGGACTTCAGATCTGAACAGTGCAGTCCGTGGGGAGGAGCCCCAGGAGCAGCTCAGCACGCTGTTTTTTGTTGCTTGCTCTGTTAATAAATCTAAAGGGGACTTTGAGCTTTGTGTGCAACATGGACTGTATTTATAGATCGGGTCAGGGAAGGCTCCTGCTCACAAAGTCGATAGTGGAAAATGGCACTGCTGTACACAGTATCGTCACACCAGGGACCTGAGTGTGCAGAATGCTGAGCTTGTTGACTGTAATCAGAATTTCTGCTTTGTCTTCCAATCTTTAGCCACATAATGACTATGTTTCACAAGAGGAAAACTGGAACAGAAAATAGTGGCCACCAGGTTAGGGCATAACTGGGTTTCCTTCTGGACCATCAGGATTCATCCAAGTCACACCCAATCAACACAGTGTTTGCAAGCATGACCTTCTCTGGCAATTACAGCTTTGCTTCCCTGTTAAAATGTTTTATCCAGCAATGATTTTGCAGCTGCATGAAGCATTCCTGATTAGATTTTCAACACTGCTACACATGAGGTCTCTTGTACAGAACAGTTTCCACACAGAGAGTGTGAGAATTGCCGTTCAGCACTTTTCAGTGCACATTTTGAAGGAAAATAGAAAGAGAAACCCCTTATTTTATAAAAAAAGTAATTTTAAAGTGCTTGAAAATTCTTTAAAAACAAGGGTTCCCCCCCCCACCCGCCACCACCATGTGTGCATTTCAACAAACGTGTATAAATGAAACTGTGTTAAGAGTAAGAAAATAACAACTCCTAGCACCACACATATTCAGGAACTGTAAGTCAATATTAAAATCATCTATAGCGCCATCGTAGGCTATTGCCCTATAGTTTTAGGGCAAAGCTGAAGCAGAGAGAGTTTTCAACTTGTCCTAGATTAATTCCACATGTTAAAGCTGGAGATAGGAAAAGATGGGTGGTATACAGCCTGTAAAAAACCTTCAGGTCATGTCCAACCAAGTCCCGTACCGGCTATTTTACAGACAGAAGGGGGAAGAGGAGAGGAAAGTGACACATTATGACCAAACTGTTCTAGACAGGAAGAATGTTGAGCACATCTATTAGCTTTTCTAAAAGTAATCTCCATCAGATGGAGGAATGGAGGGGGAGATCTCCTACCTGTGGAATAGAAATGCAGTCTGCAGCACCAATGTCATGCTGTAAGGCCAAGACTCTTTCCTTCCAGACGATAGAAATCCAACACAAGGGAGCCAGGGCATTAGCAAGAGCAAAACAGGAATGATGAAACACCCTGCATATCTTGTCTTCTCTACACCCTACATTGCGATACTCCCAACTGAAGCATAAACATTTTGATGCAACTGGTCCAAAAGGTCTCCATAATCATGGAGAGCTTGCCTTCCCCTAGAATGTTATATGGCAAGCCATGGCATCCCTTGAAGTGGGATCATTGGTATCAATGAGTTCAATGTTTTGCATGGAACAAAAAAGGCAGTGAAAGAAACAGTGGGACAGACAAAGAGCAATCAGATCCTATTTGGTTTCTCTTTTTTGACGTCTTTCAGCAGATATAATTTCAATTCCTTAAAAGCAATTAACTGTGAGAAGCTGGCAACAGCTTACATCATCTACACTTACCATCAAAGGATGCAGGGTCCTGCAATCAATAGGCTTTTTTTTATTTTATTTGGTCAATTTACAATGAACTCTTAACATTTGGTAAAATTCCACCCCAACTAAATAGGCACAGGATTTGTAAACGTTGCTCCATTAGCAGTGAAACAGTCAAGGATTAGCTCTTCTGGATAAAAAGAGAAAGTGTATCCAAAAATTCTAAATAATGACAACTTCACACTAAATAGAAGTAGAAGAAGATTTTTTTTTTTATTTATTTTACCTATTATTTCACTCACAAGTTTCACCTGCCAAGCTTGCTATTTTTGTCACTAATCTTTTTACAATTACTCAGTTGCCTGAGCAGCTAGGAATAACACAGGCAGCACACAATGCCCACTGCAAAGCACCTTCAGCAGGATAACTATCAAACAAGGCTGCATTAATCATCTCTTGCAGACTAAACCTTACTGAGAGCCGACTGGGTTTTTAAAAACAAACTACTTCTGTGTGCCTAGTCCAAAACATTTGGAGCTTTTAGTTCAGTTGTATGCTGCAGGTACACACAATGGCGCATTTATATTTCCAGCAATTCCTTGGTATCAAATCTTTTAAAGTTCAGGTCAATTAGGTTTGGAGCCTGCCAGCCCATGAAGTTGGAAAAGCCCTTCCACTAGGTACTGGACTACTAAGGAGGTTTTGCATCTACACAAGCATTACAGATCAGGCATCTCCCTGAGAAACTAAACCAAATTTTGTTTGGATTTAAGTTAAAAGAATGACTCAAACGTTGAAGCAGTGGTGCTGAAATTCTGTTTTCTGCTCCATCCCCATTTCAAGGCAGGCAAAAGCCTGCCCAAATGGCCCAGCGGGAGCATCCACTGGCCCAAAATTCAGGCCCACATATCGCACTCTTTCCCAACTACAAAGACAAATGAGTAAAGCCAGTGTTTTCTTTGCATGTTGTCCAGAGCATCACCCAGTTTGTTACGCTTTTTTATAGAGCTGCCATGTATCACCACATAAACGTCTCCTGGGTGAAGAGAGACATCAGGATGCGGCTACATGTTAATTAATATGTGAAAGAATTTCTGTTTTTTCAAATAAAATGTGTTTTGGAGCAAAAGTTGTTTGCATATTCATTTCTTTAAATGGAACTAACAATCACGTAAATAATAAAACCTAAAAGCAAAGGAAAAAACTCTATAAAATTAATTTTCTCTTAGGTACGTCCAATTCAACATTTTCTGTAGCACATAATTCTTTGGAGCTTTAATGTCCATGCTTCTATAGACCAAAAACAATCTGTTATTTTGCTTGAAAGAAAACATGCAGGCTGTGAAAAGAAGGCTCTAATTGACTTATTTTGTTTTATGAAAAACTGTCCCCCCAAATTCTTTATGCAGTAAATTGAATTTTCAAACTGATGCTTATCATATGTGCAATTGTTTCCAGAAATTAATTTTCAAAACAGTGATACTGGACAGACCACTCTGGTAAAGAGCTTGCCTGATGTTTTTAAAACTAATGGTTGCAGTACAAATGTCAGTCTGAAGAGGAAGTAACAATATTGGCTTCTGCTGCTGATTTCATACATTTCAAATTTTTATTAGGACATTCATTTATGGCCAGCACTAATCAGGAGTCATATAGCTGTAGGTCAGAGCGATTATATGCATTTAGAAGCAAGTCCATTATTTCTGCATATGATTTTTCTTTGTAGGTTAAGAATAGTTTTATGGTGAATATATGTTGTTAGTCTCCAATAAAAGCATAATTCTTATTTTTAGATCCATTACACATACACAATTCATTCTGGGAACTTCGGAAATTCAGCAAGGTACACTATATTTAGAAACAGGAGTTGTTCTCAGTTTGATGCTTTCTTACTGATCATTAACTACCACACAACTGGCAATGAAATCAAGCCGCCCAATTGTCTTTTAAATTCAATAAATACATAACCGGGTCATATTATTGCTGTGAATCATCTTTATCCACTTTTATATCATGTAATTTAATATCCATTTGCAGAAGAGCTGACACTACCACTCTATTCTTGTTCAATATCGGAAAATTTAATTGCCTACCTATCCGACTTCAGGCAAACCGTGGTATAAACCTGACAAACTCTTTCGTCTTGACCCTATTGACTGACCAAAGTAAAACACACCACTGGTACCACAAAACCCATGTGCACATTAAGTTACAACAATTCTGCATTCCTAGCAGTGAACAGATTTTAGGACTCTCTACTGGCATAACAAGAAAAACTTGGGGGGGGGGGGGCGGTGGGAAGTCCATGTTGACCATTTAATAGTAAATACAATTCTCTGCAAGCCAATATCCTCCCAGAACCCTGTCTTTCAGAAGATCCTCTGCTCCCAAAAGGCAAGGTCAACTGCAAAGAACAGCATTTGGATTTAAAAGACTGAAGCTTGTAAAGCCAAAGTCACAGCTGTACAGGTACATTTATGATAGAGTAAGTAGGAGTGGGAGAAAGGAAGTGGAAAGAGAATAGGAGGGGAGAGGAAATGTGAATTTTCAATAACATTTCCCTGAATTCAGGCAGAGAGAAGGAAAAGGAATAAATAATCTCTCTGCAGATAGCTCACATGTCTACACTGTTTAACAGTATTCATACACCTAACTTCCATAGACTCTGGTATCATGAGGAAGACAGCAAATTTTGGCTACCTGGGGCTCCTTCCTACACATCCTGACTTCCTGACTTCTAATGGGTCTGTCAACCTGCTGAGATTTATGCCGCCCGCAAATAGCATGGCAAAGGTAACAGTAGCTCAGTGTTGGACCAAAAGCATTGCAGGGAGCATGATCACAAGTGGGAGAGAAGAAGGAAGAAGATGCGTCTCTCATGCATCTTCACGCAGCAATATTCAGGTAGCAGGAGGTGCACCTCTTGCCAAGATGACCATCAGTATCTAAGTCTGCCCCTTCTTGCCCCTAGCTCTACAGAAACTAAAACGTTTAGAGCTTGCATGACTCTCACCATGCTTCTGCAGATGATCAGGAAGGAGCCACAGAGCAGCAAATCTCACCACAAAAAAATAGGCTTTTACAGTGGACACTCTCTACAACCAGATCTGACCTACAGCACAATACAAGAACTTTGTCCCACAGAGAGCACTGCAGAATTCCTCTAATTTTGTCAGATAAAAATAAAATGGTTTTTTTTCTTCCCATTAAAATAAATATCAAAAGTAGTGCTTAAGAAACTTGTTTAACTTCAGAGCTTTCTTTAGATTTATTTATTTTCTTTGCCTGAAGAGAGGGCTGTGTAAATGCTGCTCTGTTAAGGGAAAGAAGTTCAAACTTTACATCAGGGCTTTTTGCCCAGTGTCTCTTGGCACGCTTCCTTGGGTTTTAGATTGCTTTGTATGGTGAAGCATTACAGAGTAAGATAACACTGTGTTATCTAGGCACTAAGGAAGGGCTTTGCACTAAAGAAATTGAGCCAAAATTTCTTTTCAAGGAGAGCAGAGAATGCATTTGAATAAGCACTAAATTCAGCAGGAGAATAACTAATATGGTTGGTTTTAAAGACACAGAAATTAATGTTTTGCTGTGTTATGAATGTTAAGTGTGGATTTTAAAAGGCCAGAGGAAGAACATACATGATTTCTACTCCCAGTTTCTGGCAAGATGCTGTAGCAATTTTATACATGAGAAAGTAAGCAAATGATTGTGATTTTATTTTTGAATGGCTACTATCACAAAAGACCTTTGGCCCATTTGTTCTGGCAATATGTGCCTTAATGATGTCTTTTGCATCATAGCCAGCAAACATTTTTGCAGCATATTTTGTAAAAGCAACAAAGAACAGCCTGTTCTCCACCAAATTAAGCACCGATCCTGCAGATGCTTACACAGTTTGTTTGTTTCCAGATAAGGCGTGTGCATGGACTTTTATGTCTGTAGTAAAACTAGGCACACCCTCAGAGAATGTAGTCTCTGAGACGGTTGGTCCAGTTTCTGAGGATGGCTGGGCTGCAGTCATCTGGATGCAAATGAATCACAGCATTGCTGTTATCTGGATTGCTCTTCAAGGGCCAGGCTTTTATTCCACAACCACCTTTCACCTGGCTGTATTTAGAGCAATAATTTCATTTTTAGAAGAAAGCAGTGCAACAGATGCAGAATGAAAGGAAAACTAGCTTACTAAAGGAATACACTGTATTTTCTGCAGAGCCAGGCAACTGACAAAGCACCCATGAACATCATCATGATACACCTTCACCTTAGGTTACCAGCTGCCCCCCTTGCAGTAAACATTGTACGAAGTTCTCAAGATGTCAGGTAAGAGCTCTTGCAAAACTTCCCGGTCCCAAGGTCCCTCAGGAAAGGCTGATCAATACTTTTTTGTTGTGTTGCGAACACAAATTTCAGCCTTGCCCAGACAAGTGCAGCTCCCACCAAGCTGAGAAAGAGCAGGATTCTCTTACACTGGAATTGATGTTTGCTCACAGTTTTCCATCATGCAGTATTTCATGGTCTTCATTCTCTGGTTATTAAAACAGGATGTTAATCAACAAGTGGAGAAGGAGGAGTCAGGGAGTTGGTTCCCATCTCAGAAGTGGCAGCTAAAGCTGCAGAGCAACACGTGTTTCTCATTTGAAACTTATCACTCATTCTTAAAAACAATAAGACATACCATCTGTTGCAGCCATTCATAATAAGATTTGGGCTGAGTTTGACTGTGAAAACCCATTTCAACATGAGTATAAATGTGCAGATGAAGAAGTGTTGCGAAGCAATTCATTGGAGCTTTCCTTGCTATACACTACAGGCAACAATGGCCAACTGTCTCCAGGCGTACACACGGGGTTCTATAAGCCCCATTTATCGAGTCATTGCAAAGCATCAACATCTTCCTGTGGCAAAAATAGTTTTAACAATTTGGCACCATTTCCCTCAAGCAGTTAATAAACAAATTACTAGATGTTTGTGGGACTGTGCAAAGCAGTTGACTCTGTCAACAGAACTTTTAAAATGCAAGGATAGACAGGGCATATTTTCAGTTGAAAGGGACCTACAAGGATCATCTAGCCCAACTGCCTGACCAATTCAGGGCGGACCAAAAGTTAAAGCATGTTATTAAGGGCATTGTCCAAATGGCCAACACTGACAGGCTTGGGCATCGACTGCCTCTCAGGGAAGCCTCTTCCAGTGTTTGACCACCCTCACAGTAAAGAAATGCTTCCTAACGCCCAGTCTAAAACCTCTCCTGGCACAGCTGTGAACCCTTCCCGCGTGTCCTGTCAGTGGGTATCAGGGAGAAGAGATCAGCACCTGCCTCTCCACTTCACCTCCTCAGGAAGCTGTAGAGAGCCATGAGGTCATTCCTTGGCCACCTCCTCTCCAAATTAGGCGAACCCAAAGTGCTCAGCTGCTCCTCACAGGACATGCCTTCCAGCCCTTCCACCAGCTTTGCTGCCCTCCTCTCGAGACATGCAAGTCCAATTGTAGGGCCCAAACCTGCACACAGTACTCAAAGTGAGGAGGCTGAACCAACTCTAAATACAGCGGGATAAACACCTCTTTTGACTGGCTGGTTAGACTGTGTTTGATGCACCCCAGGATGCGGTTTGCCCTCTTGGCTGCCTGGGCACACTGCTGATTCATATTGAGCCGCTGTCAACAAGCACACCCACATCCCTTTCTGCAGGGCTGCTCTCCAGCCACTCCCCTCCCAATTTACGTTTGTGCCTGACTTTACTCCATCCCAGATAAAGAATCCAGCAGTTGTTCTCATTAAATTTCATCCCATTAATCATTGTCCCATGCTCTGATCTATGGAGATGCCTCTGCAAAGCCTCTTGTCCCTCTAGAGAGTCAATACCACCTCCCAGTTTGGTATCATCATCAAACTTGCTAATAGTGCATTCAAATCCTGCACCTAGACCTTTGATAAATACATTGAACAGAACTGGCCCTAGAATTGAGCCCTGAGGAACAGCCCTGGTGACCAGTCACCAGCCAGATGTAGCCCCACTCACTACAACCCTTTCAACTCTGCCCTTCAGCCAGTTCTTCACCCAGTGCACTGTAAACCCACTCATCCAACAGTTGGACAACTTGCCTTATTAATCTCCAGAAAAACTACATTTACCACATTCTTTTCATCTACTGGGTGGGTGACCTTATCATATAAGGGTATCAAATCAGTTGAACAGGACTTTCCCAATCTGAACCCACGTTGACTGTGCCCGATGATCACATTATTCTTTAAATGTCTTGCAATAGTATCCAGTATAATCTTCTCCGTATTTTTTTCAGGATCTTAGGTCAGACTAATAGGTCTGTAGTTCCCTGACTCTTCCCTCATACACTTCTTGTAAATTGGAATGACATTGGCTAGCTTCCAGTCAGCAGGGACCTCCCCAGACTCCAAAGACCTTTGGTCAGTAGTTGAGAGGGGTCCCTGCTGTAACATCTACTAGCTCATTCAGCGCTCTGGGATGAATCCTATCAGGCTACATGGACTTGTGAATGTTCAGCCGATACAGCTTGTCTCTTACAATTTCAGTGTCCACAAATGGAAAGTCACTGCTCCCACGCTCATGGTCCTCCAGCTCAGGGAACTGGGCAGCCCAAGGTCTATCAGCATTATTAAAGACAGAGGCAAGAAAAAAACCCCAAAACATCACTGAATGCCTCTGCTCTTTCCTTTTTTCTTTTTCTTTTTTTTTTTTTTTCCAATCCCTATCAGTCAGATAACAATTTCCAACAAGTATTGGTCCAATGTTTTCTTAGACCTCCTCTTGCTATGAATGTACTCTAAAAAGTCCTTCTTGTTATCTGATACAACACTGGCCAGTTCCAACCCTAACTGAGCTTTGGCCTTCCATGTCTTCTTGCATATATGAACCATAGCTCTGTAATCTTCCTTGTATCAAGGGAAAAACAGAATGATTGCTTTATGTACTCTGGAACTGGTATAGGACTTTGATAGCAATTAAATTTTGTCTCTGAGAGGAGACAGGAGGACGGAGCAGTCCTCTTTGAGAAAGGAATGCCTTTCCTTTGCACTGGAAATATCTTCATTATCATCTCTGCACCACAGATTTCTCCACTCACAAATCTGAAGGCTCAGACTCACTCTGTTTAATAACCAAGGCTGCACTGATTTTAATACTGCCCAATTTTACTCTGTACATTCAAATTCCCTCCAAGTCAACAAGAAAACTCCCAAGTGTTTCATTGGGTTCTCATCAGAAGCACGTGCTCAAAGACAACTACTGCACCTTTATCAAGTCTGTTTGAAAAAACTAAAAACATACAACACAATCAACAATTAAAAACACCCAGAAACCCCCCCCCTCAAATTTGAAGACATTAATTTAACAAATGTGACAATAGAACCAAGACATATTTTTAATGGATTCTATTTGAAACACAGACTTTGTTTTCAAAGTACCTGCACAGAATGTAAATTTGTCACTTTATGGTAATTACTAATATCCTCCCCGACCAGAGTCATCTGGAACGTATTTAATTACTGACGTCATTGAAAATGTACATGGCACATGCTCACTGTTCGGAGTCAGTCTTTAAATGGACAAAGGCCCATTTGTTCCTTCTTTGAAAATGTAGCCTCAGCATATAAAGTGACCCCCAAACTACGCTTCTGTTATTTGTGCACAGCATACATAAAATGTAAAAACAAGCTGACATTCATCAAGCATTGAAGCACATGCCTAGGTAGAAGCATCCCAGTGGTCTCAATGGGAAAAAAAATGGGGAAAAATCTAGGGGTGCAACTGTGCCTCATACAAATATTCATGTGGTACATTTATGCCTCTGCCACACCTTGTGCCTCTGCATCACTTCCAGTTGGTATCAGAGCCACCTCAGGTGTGCCTGTATGTACTGCTGGCACTCCCTGCACATGCATTGCTCCGTATCAAACCCGTGGCAGGACTCAGATACCACCACATTTTCCCTGTGACATTTTAATAGCTGATGCCTCCATATTTTCAGCTCTACGCTGACTATCAACTAAAAGTTTCTAAAAGTAAAAAGGCACTGCCAACCTGAGTATAAATACCCAAAGTAGCAATAGCATACAAATGCAATTATACTTGAAGCAGGACTAATTTCAGCCTATGATAAGAAAGGGACCACCAGTATCCATATAGTGTAATTTTATAGTGAAGCCACTAGTGGTTAGAGCCACTAGACGCTCCTTTCTACTCTCCTAAGCAAGGGTAGAATATCAGTCATTCATCTTACAATTTCAGTGTTTTCTGCCAAGCCTTATCAATAAAAAATACCTCCAACATCAGCTTTGTATTGTTTCTTGATTTTTTTTTCTATTCAGGGTCAAATCTTCAAACCCTAGTCTGCATTCGCTACGTGGACTTCACATTCCTTCCCATTCCTTCAGTTTTGCTGCAGAAACATGGAACCATCTTTTAAGGTTGCATTCAGAATAGCACTTAAATGCACGATTTGTTACTTTAAATAGCAACACAGGTGGAATAACTCTGGAGTGTTTCATATACAGACATTAAAGGCAGATTTCTAGGGGAGCTTAGCTTTCATTAGGGCACCTGAAAATAATGGGCTCATTTTCAAAATCCCACAGAGTGCAACAGCTCCTGTTCTGTTTAGCAGAACCATTATTTTGCGAATCTGAACATCTGAGGGTTTGGAAGCTTTCAGGTATGAGTGTGTGTCTGTGTGGTCCCGCAAGCTTCTGCAAGAGCTTAAATTGAAAACTGTGCAATTATTAATTTTTAAAGCAAAAATGACAAAGGCCCGACACTGCCTCTCCTGGCATAAAAAGAAAGGACTCAGCTGGATTACGTAGTGAGGTGCTAGCCGAAGCCTCTGCTGAACTAGCATGTGCTCTCCTGCAAAGGGCAAGACAATAGTTTCACTCACACACACTGTTCCACACACACAAGAGAGGAAAAAAACAGAGTTAATGCAGGGCAGCTGAATAATACCTTCACAGAAGCAGAGAGAGAAACCAGGTAGACGTCATCTGCAAGGTGAATTAAAATTATACATCTCTGAGGATTATTGGTGAAAATTGAGACCTGGAAGGGAATTTGCTTTTGATGTTGGAAAGGATAAATACCCAATGTAAATCCTTTTATGTGGGCCTCTAGAGTAGAACAGAGAAATTAAAGATAAATGAGATTAAGGCATTTTTTAAAACTACCTCAGACATATTTAAATTACCCATGGAGGGGAAAAAGGCTTTGGAGGAGGACATTAGTTTAGACCCTCAACAAGACATTCATCTAGGAAATCAATTGGAAGAAATCTTTTCTAATCTGAATTGGTCACTGCCCCCCGCAAAAGCCAGACACATCCCCGAAAAACATTTAAGAACATTTCTGCATAGCCTGGCAATCAGCCTGGGGGGGTAAATGACATGCCATGTCATTTTTTTGGTGAGGTCTGGGTTAGGAAACATGTAGGTATAACTTGATCCCTTCCCAACCCCCCCAGAGTATGCCCTGGGGAAGGCCCCTTTGCCTTAGCCTCCCACAAATCCTCCTCTCATTTAATTGCTCTTGGAAACAGAGACAGCAGCTAACAAAAGTCAAATGCTACGCAGTCTGTGTTTCTGTCTCTTTTGCCAGAGTTTGAGGTACATACAACTACTGTGGTTTCATGCAGGCCTATATTGTTATTAAAAGTGGACTGGAAATGTTGTTAGCAAGGGAAGTGCAGGAAATGAGTAAAAAAGTAATACATTCAGATACATTTGGCTCTCTTCCGGGGAGCTCTTTCAATATAAAGAAACTCAACAAAGTTGTATTTTTAGATCTGGAAAGATGCGTTCTCGTATTTCACACACTAAAGGGATTTGCCTCAATACACTCAAATTTCCCCCTCCCTCCTCCTCCCTCATGTGCTAGAAGACATGAACTTCAATCCTCAACTTAACCACTGGGTATACGTATTCTGTTCTCCCCATTGGCCAGAATAAAACCCAAAAAATGTATTTAATTTCTTTTTTGGATTTATAATGGCACCTGGCAAGGATGGTCTTAATCTCCTTACACTGCTTGCACCAATGAAAGAAAACTTTGCAGTACTTTTTGCTAAAGAAAGGAAAGGATAACAGGAAAAAAATCTAGAAATATAAATATAATCTCCGTGTAGATCTGTTATAAAATGTATAAAATCCCTATCCATGTTTCCAGAGGGCACTTGGCATAACAGCACAATTTAAACAATGATTATTGAAGACAGAAAGAAATATATTCTACTTAATGATGACAGAATTGTTCAGAGATAATTGGGAAGTATGGGGTCATGTTTAGACAAGAAACTGGTGGCAAATATCTAGTAGTAGACCTGTCAGAAAAGATGTACAGATGACCTAAAGTCAGTGGTTTTTTCCCCATTGGTATGCCAGGCAAGCACATTTGCAGGAGTCACGCTGCTTTGTTTCGTCAACATGTTTGTTAAGCAAACACAATTCTATTGCAGACATCCAAAAGACACTCTGCTATTTGGATGTGGAACCATCAGCCTCTAAGGTGGAAGGATGGTAGTGTATTAATATATTGAGGAATTCAACAACATTTCATTCTTCTTTCTGCCCAGTACTGGTTACAATTCCAATTTTAGGTGGGACAGTATCAGTTATTTGCTATGCTAGAAATGGGGGTGACAAAGACTAATTTGTGGAGAAAAGCTGATGGCTTCAGATAGCCTCAGGTTGCCAGGATATGGCCCAAAGTTTGCTGACACTGATCATTGCCTTGTGATTTAATGACCTTTGATTCAGACTCAAAGGCCAAAGGCATTCAGGCAACAGATTGAAAGATTTTAAGCAACTTTTAGTTTAAATGGCTAAACCTAAAGCAACAAGATACGCTTTCTTACCAAAAAATGCAGCTGCTGTGGGACAAGATCAGAAAGGAGTAAGTGGTGCACAGAAGTCACACAAGGAATTGAGTTACTCCCTTATATTCATAATCTTCATAAAATGAGATGTTACACTACTCATCGCAGTTTTCCACCTTCAGTTTCCATAATAAACCAGTTATAGAGGCCCTAGGGAGAACTGACCGGGCTCTACATCAAGAAAAACATCAGATGTGAGAAACGCTTATCTACAGTAAAGTCTCTGACTTATTCACAGTCTGGGTCTCCACACTGCAAATTTTGTGAGCGTGAGGTGATGGCGGGGATAAAGATGTAAATTTTGCCTCTCTTGCTGTACCACAGAAGCCTTTTTCTATTCTCTAAAGAATACCTTCTCCCAGCTACACTTGTTTCAGAAAAAAAAATATTAAATTAAACCCAACATTAAATTACTGTCATACTTTCCATGTTCCCCCGCATTCCCTTCAGTCTGTGAATTTTACTCTTGCAAACTTCTCACTGGTACCCATTTAACTTTCCACCTACTTAAGTATTAATTGGAAGGGAAAATGGAAGGGAAAAATCTAATCTCCTCTTTAATTATATCTATCACCAGAATACCCACATTTTCACACCAGAAGAATCACATCATTCCTGCTGTTTCTCTCACCTATGTTCAATGTGTCCAACATCTCCAAAAGATGCTCAGTGTTTTCCAAATTAGTGGAAAAGGAAGTTCTCAATTTGCCTCAGAAAATAAATAAAAATACACCTTTCTCACTCCGAGACTTGGCATTCAGACCATGTGTGTTTAATTTATACCTTGTGTAGCCCAACAAGCTGTGCCATTCAGACACCTGTCAGTAGAGCATGCTGCTGGCTGCTCTGCTTGTAGTTCATATAATGGGTTAGCTCAGCCTTCAGGTAAAAAAAAAAAAAAGACATGTTTTAATGTTGTGGGAAAAAATACACTTTTTTGGAGTGAAAATTGAAAAATCTGGAGGTAATGAAACTGTTATGATAGAACAGAGAAAAAGGAATATACAGGGGTGCAAGGCATCCTTCTGTATTCTTGAGAGCAAATTAAACTGTCTCCCCCCCTCCACCTCCTGCAACACTTTGGTTTTCACTGTGCTTGAGTGCAAGATCTTCAACAACTACAAAGCTTGTAGATGTCCAGCTTAAATATCAGATCTCATTCTGGGGTTACCTCACTTCCATGATTAATTAGGAGTGCAACTTTAAAGTGGGCAGAGAAGTGACGCTCAAACATTCATATGACTGAATTTACACTTACTCATGGCAATGACTCTTCCATAACAACCTGTTCAGCTGGTAAGCTACCAAGTTATTTTTCTAAGTGGTATTCATACATGTCCATCAAATTATGTCCTTACTGACTTTGACAGCAAATGTGCAATAAAACACCCTGTGATTGGCTGACAAGTTCATAGGTGCCCAGGCTATAACAGACTCCAACTCCTTTCCTCTGCTGCATTTCAGAACTAATACCATTAACCAGGAGCACTGTGGCGACTTTTCTGATAAAGATAGCATGTGCGATTCAAAGACACACGGGAGCACTGCCTGTTGTATGTGGAGATAGGATTTTCAGAACCAACACAAGGCGTAAAGATAGAATGCGTCAGTAAATAGAGGCATTTCAATATTTTAAGCCTGGCACTGGGGAGTGATGAGCTAGTTCAGGAAGTGACCAGCTAAACACTCAGAAGAGAGAAACAGAGGTAAACAGAAAAGATTACTTTTCACACAAAGGCTCGTACTGGCAGAAGTTGGAGACATGAAGAAGTGTCCCACAGACACTAGAGGAAAGGACCAAGACAGCAGGAGCTGGCTTTACACAAGAGCACGCTGGAAATTATTGATGGAGCAAGCAGTGATGGCATTCATACCATGGAGACCATCTAACATTTATCTAACTTCTCCGAAGAAGATCCATAGTGCTCCTGGTGACCACAGACTTTTAAACCAGTAGGTATTACAGGCACAAACAGCTGAAATCATCTTGTTAATCTAAACAAAACTCACCTTAGGTCCAAAAATGAACCACATTGCCATATATTTCACCGTGTCTCACAAAAAAAACGTCCTTTTCCCCTCATCTCAGGCTACTCTCAAGTTTTCGAACACCAAAATTTCCCCCAGATCTCAGCACTTAGTTTTCTTCCCATTCTTGAAAACCATGCACACACCTATGCAGATAGCTCAGCCTCCATGATCGCAAAGTACCATAATAGCAGGTTATTTTAATTAAGGGTCTTTTCCAGCTGGCTGTTGTGTAGGTCCGTTCTCCCCACAAACACACAGTGAAAGGAGACTGACAGGGCAAGTACCACATCCTTAATTTCTGCCTCTGTGGATAAAGAACGAACAAGCAAAGCTGGAAGTTTCAGCAAATACAAAACCAAAGGTTTTTTTGGTTGCAATGCCCAGGAAATTGTATGCCTTGGAAGAAAGGCAATTAGTCAGCAGGATACAAAGTAAAGAATCTTTGCTCAGAAATAATCATAATGGGTAGTTAGGTCTGGTGGTTTTCGTTTGGTTGGTTAGTCTTAATTATTGTTCCTAGCCCAAGCACACAAATCATTTATTTAACTAAATAAAACAAAGGATTCCTGGCTTCAGGTGGAAATCACTCATTACTGACCAAAGCACCAATAGCTGGGTTTAACTCCTTGGGAATGCTTGCCATTTTCGCTGGTGGGCCCCAGAGGACCAAATTCTCCTGGGAAAAGACAAAACACCCAGAAACCCAGAGCAAAAGAAAAGCGGAGAAGCCACACGTCCATTTGTTTAACAAAACACAGCACTGCTCTCAATGGGCAAACGCCGCTTCTCAACCGATAGGGAAGGCGGCAAGAAAACACACGCAGGGAAAGTCTGGAGGCCACATAATGGTCTTATAGCACTCCAGAAATAATTAAGAACTGCATTCTTGGGAAAAGTGGTCTCATTAAATTGCTTTCAGACTGCAATTTTCTCCCAGCTTCTCCCCCCTATTCCCCCTTCCACCAGCAATCTTGGAGCAATGAAAACATCAGTTTGCTTTCTAGTGCTTGCATTCTCTTAAAAATGTCATTATTCAATTATCTGTCTATTCACTGGCCCGAAGGTCCAGTGGAGCAGATATTGTGAGCCTTCATTTAATGTTTTTAAATGCACTTTAGTCCACTCGTGCTACAATAAAACTTTATTGAAGTCTGTTCCCACATCACATTTACCATCGATGCCACACTTTTTTGGATATGTGAGCCCATCTATTCTTCTGTCAGCAGTAATAGGGATATTTCTAGCAAAGAAATGACCTTTCCTTCCGTCAATACAGTAATTGGGAAATGTGATTTCAGGTTCCATGCGTAAAAAGAAAAAAAGTCTTAAGAAAAGATGAACCATGCTCAAGTGTTGTTTTCCTTCCCCTTGTTAGCATTTAAGAAGCAGGAAAATCTCTGTAAGCACCAAAGATATTTGGTGCCTTCATAACATTTATTAGCCCATTTACCCAGAGGAACAGAAAGAAAGGATGAATCATCTTTCCTCAGAAGCCACAGATATTTTTCCCTTGCGGGGAACAGCCCTTTGAATAGATCTCCCCAATATTAAAAGCTGATGGAAGACTTGTCGCCTGGGTGCAAGACAAGTTATCATCACAGTGGGCTATGCCATGCCTGGGCCACCTGTCTTGCTCCCTTCTGCTGCCATCCTTTCCGTTAATGCAGCAACGGCCCTCGTTAAGCCCCCATCTTTTTTACACTTTGTCCTGCCCCCTACCTTAGATTTTCCAATTCTAGTAGAAAAACAGACTGTTTCTGGAGGACAACAGTGCACAAGTTATTCTGCGAACTCCAAAACCTAGAACCTAAGGGAACTGAGAGTTCAGAAAAAACTGAAGGTAAATTTCAACTCGGCTAGCTAAATCCTCTTCCTAGCACCATGCTGGATCCTTGGGAGCCTGAACAGCTGTCTCAAGGGGGAAATGAACAGAAAAAGCACTTTGAAATACCTCCACACATTCAACTCACACTTTTTTTCAAAACTAAAGTAAAATCTAAATGCAGACAATCCCTGATTTTCAGTCAAAGCCAGTGGGGGGTAGTTGCTCACATGTTGGAAAATCTCCCCCTGTTCTGACTTGGGGTATCACCCATGAAGGGCAGCACTGTCGCTGTGGCTCACAGAGCTCCCATGCTCAGGAGAGCAAAGGCAAGGAGGCTTGTCAGCCCCAAGTGGATTGTTCTTTCTCTTCATCCATCTTGAAAATACATAAAGGGCTACTAAAACATGGATGGTTTACACATACTAAAGGCTGTGTTTCTATACGGAAAACCAACACGTTGGTTTGAGTTTGTCAGATTACCAATACAAAAACTGGCTACTTACAATGACAACTAGCTCAGCAGCTCTCCCTGTCACCAAAGCTCTTGCAAAATTGGACTCTCTTGGCTGTCACCAGTCTCGTGTATGGCATTGGACAAATTGTTCATCTGCTTTCTGTGCTGGCTCATGAGCAAAATGGGAAGTTCTTCAGCACATTACAAAGGTGAAGTAAGAAAAATTACAGTCCTACATGTACTGGCGCCAGGACAACAGGACTGTACAAGCACCAGAAGAAGATACTGACGTGTTTCTGCAATCGGAGAGTTGGCCTAGCTTCACAAACCACCTCCACCACTGCTATTCTCATTATCCATTTAATGCTGCTTTGTAAAGGGAGAAGGAGAGAGGGAAGGGATGCACTAGGAAACAACAGAGTACTGGATCAAAGGGACCCTCGCAGAGCAAGGTTTCTCATACTTACATACAGAGCAACACTGCCTAAAATGCAGTTTCAGACATCTCTGCAACGTGCCATGTATGCGCAGCTCTAGCAATAGCAAACTACAGGTCTGGAGTAGCAAATAATTAATAGAAAACCGGGGAAAAGCTGTCTTGGTCAGAAAGAAAATTCAATTTAAGAAAACTGGAGTAGTAATTTCAGTATTTTGGAAGAAAAGGGGCAGTCTTTAAGGCAGGTGTCAGAGGAAAGAGCACATGCCAAGGCCTGCTCTGACAAGGACAAAAATAATTTGGCAACTTCAATGCAACTGAGGCCTGTCAGTTTAGGCCCAGTATCTTTTAACCTGCTGAAATCATCAGTTTTTCCCTTGGTTTTCATTGTCAGAGGGCAACAAACAAAGTCCAGAGATCCTTGGAATGACTGTCCATTTTTTCAGACAGCATCTGCCATCACCTAAACTGACTACAGCATCAGCAAAACGAGGAGACAACCGGGCTGTCTGTGTGATCATCTGTTTTCCTCCCCACATGTCAAGTAACTGCAGCCTCATGAAACTCTCATTATCAGGAGTATCTGTACTGAACACACAGGAAGGTGGTGCAGAGGGTAACACAGAGGACATTTTAAAATATATGAACTACTGAAGTTAGAAGAGGTTGGGTTTTCCCCCCCTCCTGACAGGAAAGGGGGATGCTTTCCTTTTGAAAATGAAATGAGTTGTTGGTGGAAAATTTAATAAATAAATAAGAGTTCAAGAGGAGTATGCTACCCAATGGAGTTTTAAATCTGTAATTTTTCTCCAAGGGAATGTATACACTAGCACTATACTGAGCATAAGCACCTAAGGTCAGCCCTAACAACATATGTTAAAGATGACTCCTAAACGCTGGTCTCTTGAGACACACACACACTCCCTTCTGCTGCTGAGCTAGCGCTTAGGTAAACTCTCTCTCTCCATCCATAAGGAATAATTTGAAACCATAAGGAGTAACTCATCCAACGAGACAAAGAAAGCTGGAATTGCACACAAGTACAAGTGCCTGCTGACATATTAATTCCTTTGTTACGCAGCTGCTGTCTTTCTTTAGGAGGTGGCCATATGGCAGACACCACCATTCAGTCACCAAGGGCTTGGTGCACGAAGCCACTGAGGAAACGTCAGCGGATAAGGAGGGGTCGTCCCCAGTAGCAGCCAGCACCATGGAACCTGTAGAGCCCACTCCCCTCCCTCCAGTGAAGCATCACGCAAGGCAGCTGGGTGTGGGTAGCAACGCTAAGAAAGCTGGACCTGAAAGGACATGGGCAACAGCCCAAATTCAGCTAGACAGGCTGAAGCACGTGGGCTCAGTGACAAGGGGACCAACTGACCCACAGCAAATGGCAGAGGTATCACCAAGGGCATCAAAGGGGAAACAGATTTCATCCGCCGGGGTAGCTTTGGTCTGACCATACCCTCGCTGACTTCCTTGTCCAGAGCTGACACCTTCCCCATCACCTGGATGGCCTTCACTCATGGGGCACTCCTGGGGCCCAGGCAAGGAACATCTGTACAGCTGAGCTGACCATTTTCAGAGGGCAGAAACGGAGGAAGTAACAAAGCCAGACAGAGACTGAGGTAGGGCAAGAATAAAAAGGAGGCCTAGGTTTCCCCCTCCATGTCTGCAGATGAAGGGACACAGTTTGCCTGAACACAACCAACTTCCCTGGAGCTACACTGAATAACAATAATTAAGGTTTGACCCAAAATATCCTAGACGATACAGAAAAACAAGGGCGGAGATGGGACCCTATTTTACAATGTGCCTCCCCCTCATTTCCACCCCCATAACTGTACTAGCAGAGGCCCTATATTTGGTTTATAAAGAAACTGAGGAAACAGCCAGCTAAACCACTAACTTAACTGTAAAGGCAGCATGACTTGTCATTATTGTTTTCCTCCCCACATTCAGTCCATTAAAATACACTCAGTCCCTACTGTATGTTTGGTACTCAGCAGCCCCTCACAAGAGTTACTTTACATCTTGTACACAGGTCCGATTAACACCTCAGGGCATAATATTCACATATTACCTTTCTCACGAGACACCACTATTCCTCTTTGTTTTATATGCAACAAGGGCTACAGAGGCATACTATGTAATCACTATTGCTTTACCAGCTCAGCCTCAGAAGGGAGCAGCATGCCTCACGCAAATCACAAATCACAAGGAAATACAACCTGCTATGATAAGTAGAAACCAATCCCCTTGCCCTCCCCACACACAGTGTTGTGTGTAAAATGAAAGATCTCATTTAGAGTGGAACAACTCCAAACCAGTAATTTGGTACGAGCCTGCTAGGGCAGACCCTAAGCCCTGATGTCATTCTTTCCATGGGTTTAATAGTTCACCCCATTAAAAATATTCCAGCACTGCCTTTAGAAGCTTCACATTTTTGTTTAGAAAACATCAAATATGGTTATGCCGAGACCCCTGCCAGCAGACAGAGTCGCTCAGCAGAGAGGGTCTCCTTTGCTCAGAGAGGTGGTCTTAGCTGCATCCCTCAACTCGTGGTTTCACAAGCAAAACCTTGCACAACCTTTCCACATCGTAGTGGCAGACAGGTGCCCACCTCCTGCATGAGGGACAGGGACCACCCAAAGGACTGTAAATTCTTGCTTCCCCTCCAGACAGCATGTCTATCATTTGTCAGCCACATCTGCTCTCCAGCAGCCCACGCTCAAGGCAACAAAGAAGATGCTTTTAGTCCTCAAGCCAAATCCTGGGTTTCAGCAAACTGAAGTCTAATGCAACTCTGTAGCTAAAAAGCATCCATTCCTGTACCTGCTTTATTATTTTGAGAGCTGTGCTATGAGCACTGGCCTACACAAACTGAGAACCTAGAGATGGTGCTGCTATTCACCGCTCAGCCTTTACGACTGCTAACAAAAAGTGCACTCCTACTATTGCTGTTTTTATGTCTTTTTTGAGGTATGCCATTTTTGATAGTAGGACCATAACTGCACCTAACACATTTGGTTTCTACAGGAAGCAAAACCTGAGATATACTTAACTTTTTGTAGCTCTGACACTTCCCATTTGGCACATATTCTGTAATCCCAGATGACTGTCTGTCTACCTGCAAAAATTTAGGCTAAATAGCTTGCCTGTAATTTGCCTTCATAATCTTAGAAGCTTATAAATTAGTATTTTCTATCATCAAACATCAAATTTCCCGAAACACTAGCTTTCTACCTCCTCAGTGATACAATACTGTATTTAAGGCACTTATTAAATGTCACCAATTACATGGACACATGCTGGTCAAAGTGCGCTGCTGTATGATTACAAGCATAAAACCCTGGAAAGAGAAACTATAAGCTAGCAATAGTGCTTCATTCTCCCGGTCTGCTTCCCAAGTGTTTTCCAAAAGGAGATATGTCACTGTTACACTGTACTACATGGAAAACATGGGGCACTATTAGGATATTTTTAACATGAACACAAATCTTGCACAGAGGAAATTTTTTTACAGCTTGCTAGCTCAGTCTCATATGATGTACCTGGTTTGTCACCAAGCATTTACTTGCCCTTGGGCAACAACAGACAAGCTCAAGGATGGCCTAGTCTCCACAATCAATCAGATCTCTATTAAAGAAACAAAGGCAAATATATCAAAATACATACTGTAAGGGACGCATTCATACTGCACTTCCAGGTACTTGTATGTCCCAGGGCAAGGGTCTGGAAACACATCAGGGCCAGCAACAACCGCACATTGGGTCCGATTACTGCATCTGAAAAACAAGAAAAAAGGGAGTCAGAAAACAGTCCAGACAGAAGGACAGGTCAAGAGGTTGAGCAGCAGCCCCCACAGTGTCAACAGGAGTGAACATGCAGAAGCCAGGACTTCAGCATCAGCTGGGGAAGCTCGACAGAGAGCGTGTAAAGGCTGATGGCAAACGCTGATGTCTTCATCAGCTTATTGCCAGAAGCGAAGACATATGGTGGCACAACCCCTTTCCCTCCAAGCAGTTCTTACAGCACTAGGAATTATTTTTTTAAAACGGAACTGAGAGGATGGTTTAAAACAAATAACAATAACAAAACCCAAATAATTACAGATATGTGGTCCTCTAAAGCTTGAAACCCAAACTCCATCACAGTGATTTCAACTAACCTTAAATACCAGCATTCCCACGAAACAAAATGCAAAGACTAAACCGACAACATTTGTGGCAAAAATAATCATTGTATATTTTATAGCAGGCATAATAAATACATTTTACAACATATTTATAAAGTGTTCCCACAAAAACAGTCATCTCAAATAATGTTTAATACAAAGACTAGAAACAGCAGCCTTTGAGGGAAAAAAATAACCACCCAATAAGGTGTCTAAAAACACATTAATTTTAATTTTAAGTGGATTTTTAATTGTCAAGTAGTTTTTCACACAGAGCCAACACACATCAGTTATAAATGGCCAAGTTTTAGTTACTCATTCTGCCCAGCATGGATGCACCTACTGAGACAATGTATTTTTTCCAGAAGCAAACCTTGTTCTCACTAAAGAACTTGCCATACAAGTGCACAGAGAAGGAAGCGACCCTGTCCGCTGCAGCAAGCATCTTTCAGGTTAAGATTATGCACACACACAGGTTGGGCTTTGCGAGATGCTTTCTCTGTGGCACATATGACTCACATCCATGGGTGACTGATTTTAGCATGTGTGGAATGCCAAATTACTTAGTTTACAGCAGTTTTACAGAGAAGAATCCTCAGCTTGTTTGTTGGGGTGGGGGTGGGGGGGTGGTGTATGTGTGTGAAGAGAGAGAAGTATAGTTAGCATTTGATTTTTATGCTTTTGCACGACAAAGAGACCTCCTAAGGGCTAGTTCATTGCATTTACTTTCTCTGCGATGCTGCATCCTCTGATGTGACATAAGACCCCTGACACTCCTGCTCTTCTAGCAGAAGCTGTGACATCCAGCACAGAACTCATTTAGGTCTGCGGTGGAAATGCTTCATGTTTACCCGAGGCTACAGTTTGTCATCCTTAATGCAGATTTTATTTGAGCCCATAAATTAAAATTGATTCATTAGTGACTGCCTTAAGCTCCATACTTTCTTTAATTTTATGGAAAGATTAATAAGAGCTGATACGCTTGCTCATCAGGCTGTTTTGCTGGATAACACACAATCCAGAGGGCTGGGTTGTTCTCTTTTTTCCTAGCTGAAAGATGACAGTTATCACAGCAACTGACTAGTTTTATTATACACACAGAAAAACAGTTGAATTAACAGAACAGGGTAACTATGTTGTCCTCACCCTTGCTACTTACACTTAGGTGGCTTGGCTGGGATATCACAGGTAGACTAGACCATGCAAGTGGGCAGTCTTCCAGGAGAGGCTTTGAACATCATCCAAACCTTCACTTTCAACAAAAGTCGTTTACTGGGCTCAATGTGCCTTTCAAAAAGCAATTGCGCTGGCCTAATCAATAGTCTCTCTGGCTGTAGCGACATTCCTGGCCACGCTATATAGAAGAGCAGCAATGGATCAAAGAGACATTTCAAAAGCATGAGCCAGGATCAAAAATTGCGAGGAACTGGATGTGGGGGGAGAAACAGACATTTAGGGTTCATCTGTGTGTTTTTTCTTTCTTTCTATCTGTAAGTGTTTGGTTTGAATCACCACTTGACCAAGCGTTTCCTTGTGGTCAAAAACCAGAAGTGAAAACACACAACCCAGAAAGCTCCAGGTTCATAACCAGTATTTCAAAACTTGGTTTGGAAGTCGAAAGTCGTGAACACCAGCTTTAACCTCTCCAAATGCACACTGCCTTCTGAGATATCACCAAAGAGAGTAAAAACACCATGATACAAGAGGTCAAGTTGGGAATGCAGAGTGGTGGTATGGGCTTTTCCCCCTAACTCTAGGCAGTCCTGAAGCCCCCTTGCACATCCCTGGGGATTGGGGGATGGCAAAGCACTGTGCCTACCAAGCACAGAAACTTCAATAGCAGGCAAAATCAAATCAACAGTATCACCTTACGGGGGTAAACAACAGAAAAGCAGGTGAAAAAGTCCTAAATAAAAGCTCAAATAGTATGCCATGTCACCTCACACAATTTGCAAAAAAGGGCTCATACAAAACACCCCACCAAAACCAGAGAAACTCAGCCTCCTCTCTTTTTCACAGCCATTTCCTATGGGCAGCAGTCCCCAGTCTAGACTTGGCATTTTTAGTTTCCTTTTATCACCCCAGGGTGAAACATGCAGGTTCCCATTCTAACACGCTAAGAGATGAGGGCAATATGGACTAAAAACCTCAGGAAAAAACCCTAATAACTGTTTAACCAACTACTACTGTCAGACATCAGTCTATGAAAATTGTAAGCAGAGAAAGAGGTAAAAAATACTCATCATTAAAGCTCTGGTCACTGTGCTTTTGCTCAAACTTTTTCTTCATTTTCACAACAGCTTCCTGGTCCCTTCAGGTTTTTTTTTATTTCTTTCCCGACAGATTAAAGGCCCGGGTGACACTATGTGACACACAAGAACCGACACAGAAAAGGAGATGTTTAAAAGAAGATGCATCTGTAGACTTGAAAACACAGGGGTGGGCGGTGGGGAAATATAATCTTGCTTTACTGCATTCCCAGCAAATCAGCCCATGAGCTCTTCTTTGTAAATTACGGGACTATACAATGAACCCTGGGATTTCTTGGTGCTTGGGTTTTAGTAATACTTGCTCCAAACTCCTGCAAGGTGCGAAGCTCGCTGCTGGGTATTGACCTTTCCAGCCAATACAACAAGAATCCCTTCTTTTAATTATGGGTTGGTTTTCCTTTTCTTTTTTCCCCTCCTTTCTTGAAGGAAGATCTTTACTAACTACTGGAGTTACAATTCGCAGTAAGAACCAGTGCTGCATCATTTCATAAAACTGTCTCTTCTGTAGGTCGATTGCAGGAATACTACCCGAGTCCCTTAGCTGTATGCTAGAAACAGCAGCTCTACATCTTGCCAGACTCCCCTCCAAAACAGGGCAGAAACTGTTTGCATCATTGGCTCTAGCATAACTGTACTCCAAAAAACTACAGTCACCTTTTTTACAGCCATCAATACCTCTTTTACTTTCTTTTGGCAAGCAGTATATTAGTTTATATAAATATATTTCCAACACTGATTCATCAGCTCCTTCAGATGAAACTACTTCCCTTGCCCCTGCATTACCCTCACGGCACATCTTTCCCAAGCGAACCCTGGTGTCTTGGAATATGTTCTCATTCTCCGTATGCTCTGACACCAAGAAAACAAGAGAGCTGTGGGAGAAATCTGTGAATTTGGGGGAACAAATACACAAGTTTATGCCTGTTAAAAAAGTAGCTTCGATTTTATGAGTTTGTACCATATTTTAAGGCAAATGTTCTGGAGACACGGAAGAATTAAAGGAGCCCCTCAAGTGGTTTTAGTTCCCTTTATTGCCATTTATCATTAAATCTGACAAGAAATTTATCACCATCCTGTTGTTTGGGGTTGGTTTGTTTTATCTGGAAATCCTTATTTCTAACTGTAATCGCTCCTCTCTGTTGCTCCCTGAAGTGCGAGGTGGGCACATGAAGATACAGCTTGCTTCTCGGAGACCCTGCATGTCTCAGGCCACCTCCATAACTGGTGCTGGGATTCGTGGACACTTTGCCGCGACCAAGAGCATCCACACAGCTCTTCAGAAATAACTCACCACGCTGCCACAGCATTCAGGCTAGCAAGGCAAAAAGCCTGCTGCATCTTCCATTTCGCAAGACATGGAAACTGTGACTTGCCAGTGCCCAGGTTTCCTTTGAAAATGCTTATGTTGGTGCAAAGGGCAATGAAAAGGCCAGTACGTCACATCCACTTGCCAAGGTGCAGATGCCTACCAAGACCAACGAAGAGATCAGAAACCAAAGCATAACCCGAGGTCTGTATTTTCACCCCGACTTGAAAGACTGATGGAAATATATGTTCCTGTGGTTCAGGAAAAGAGAATAACTCAAAACCCTCCTAAAAATCAGTCTGAGATACTCAGCAGTCTTTAAGAACCCAGCATCTCATAAACAGAAGTTCACGTTATTCACTTATATGTTTTGGCGAGGAAAAATTAGCCCCTGGGAAAATTATAAATTGTCCCAGTCATAAGAAAAAAAAAAAAAAGAGAGAAAAAGAAAGAAAGAAGAAGAAAGAAAGGGGGTTTCTTTTTGCCTTTTTTCTAGCTACATTTATTCCCACCACTTACTAATATACCTGTTCTGTCTTTCAGATGTGGAAAAGTATTTATCCTAGAAGAGAAGCGTCAATCCAGTGTAACACAGACACTGTAACAGAAAGCATGCATCATTTTTTCAGAACTTCTCCCAGTTCCAGTGGAAAATGACTTTCAAGAGTTTTAATGTGAAACAGTAATAATAATTCATGTGGCATTTGTTTTGCATTTATAGCAGTGGGACTGAAGGAAGCATTTGAGTTCAGAAGCAGCTGCAGGGCTCAATGCTGCTTGCAACTCCCAGTTCAGACTTAAAAAAAAAAAAAAAAAAAACCACACCACTAAAACTTGATTTCCCTTCAGCAAACTTCCATTCCTTCTCCCTGGCAACAGTTTTATGATTTTTAAGTGACAAGGTCATTTTGTGATAGTGAGGCAGGAACACTTTAAGACATAAACAGCTCCTTACTCCTGCTCCAGTATCTTTGCTTTCTTCCAATGCTGACATTTCTGATATATTTACCAAGAGAGAAAGAAAAAAAAAGAGAAACAATAATAGTTTGGCAGGTGATGTTTATTTTAGGCCTTTCCACAAACGTTAATAGCACAGACATGTTGACAGCATCGGGCTAGATATGTCTGTGGTGATATGTTTGCCAGAAGAAAAATGCAAAGGCAGCACAAAATAAAAGATCAATCCCAAACAAAAGCCTTTCAGCATTAATCATTGCAGGTGCAATACCAGTAAGAAGACAAGAAAAACAGGTGCCAAAACCATGGGGGCAGGCACCCATCATACTAGGGTCAGCAGGAGTAGAGCAACCAAAAATCCGTGCAGAAGTCCACAACAAGCCTAGAGGCTCAAACATCCATTTCATCCCAACGCACCCTCTTTCTCCTCACCCTTATACTCTAGAGACAAGCACTTCTGAGGTGGAGCAAGGCTTTCTGTGACACCAGGGCAGGGAGCTCCTGTAAACAGGGCGTACTGGAAAACACTACAAATGGGGAAGTCACCCGCTCCCTCTGAATTCACAAGCAGATGGTCAGAGTCCAGGGCTAGGCTCTTAAATACCCTGAGGATCAGAAAATTTCAGGCTACACGTCTGTGAACTTGGACCTGTGCGGAGAGCACTGTGCTGCCATTTCCATCCCTTGCTGCTGCTGCTGACAAACCCTGCTCAGAGCTGGCGCTACCCTCCACCTACAGCAACCTATAACAAGGGTTTCTTAATGCCCACATGTGCAGACCAAGCTGCCTCACCTGCCTTCATGAGCACCAGTCACCAAAAGCAAAGATAAAGAGAAATTTCACTTGTAAAGTGGAGTTAATGTGATGCCTTGCAAATAAGAAGAAAAAAAGCAAGCAGAGAAGGAAGGCAGTGGAAGGTGGAGAGGGGAGAACAGAACCGCAAGCCCCAAGAAAAGCCTTTGGTTCACCACATTTGCTTTCAATAACGCAGTACACAAGAGCAAACCTAAATCTTCACCTGTTTAGCTTCCAGAAACAATGAATTCCTCAACAGAATCTTTTTCTGCCTCTGCAAAACCTTAAAAGCAAAGGATCTAATGACAGGGAGATGAAAATCCAGCCTCTCTAATGTTTTCTCCATTATGAATGGGCCTTGTTATTGACCTTTCAGAGCACAGAGAAGCTGGCTTTCCAACCTCTGCTGCGATACAATTATCTGCAGTGTTTAATGCTAGTACAGGTGATTCCCACTACATACTGCATTTTGTTGTTTTGTTGATGAGTTTTAATTATCCATCTGGGTGCTAGAGCTGTCAGATGGGCTGCTGCTTATGTGATCAAACTAATACAAGGAGAGGCAAAGCACACTAATTGCAGCCTCACCAAGTGCCTTTGTGGAGATATGCCAATGAGATACATTTAAACTGCTGTGTTTATTGTAAAATATTATTATGTTTGATGAGAAAAAATAGTCCTCTTTCTATAGCCTCAAACAATTTCGTTCCTCTGATTATTGTTCTACGTTGAGAAAAGCAAAACTGAGGAAAAACAAACCACCAAAACCACACCCAGCCAAACAGCAGAAAATTCCTGCAGAGCCAAACTGAATCAGAGTTGTAAAGGTCACCAATGGGATTACTTTCATATATTATGGAGAGCCTGGGAGCAAGACGGAAAACAGGTACTGGAAATAATTTAAATATTAGTTTTACATAAGGGAAAAAAGTAATTATGCTGTTTCAACTCATTGATAAGGCCCTTAAAATTTAACAAGAGCATTAAACAGCAAATTCATAAGATTTTACAGATTTAATGGCAATTTGGGGCACCCCTTTAAATGGTGCATCTGCTCCCCTGCCAGGAACTCCCCAGCTTAGGAATCTGAGGTCTCGGACAGGACTTGCCAGTAGGGTGTGCTGCCTCATCATCACCCTCCAAGGAGGGTCTCCCCCAAGCGATGAAAGGTTTGTCCTCTGTGCTTCATCATGTAATGCCTCACATTTTATAGTTTCCTTGGATTTCTTTCTGTCCCATCTCTTTGTGATTAACAGAGTGAGAAGGGGAGATGAAACCCCCAAAGGCAATGAATGTGTAACCCAACAGGAAAACCTGCCGAGAACCATGTACTAATGCGCCTGGCTACAGCATCCCTGCAGCAAAGGCAACCTGAATGCAAGGCTAGTGAAAGAAACATTCAATGTTAGCGCAAGAACAACAAAGCAATGTACCCAATTCTGTCCAAGCCATTGGGTATGTTTTGACAAAAGCTTTGGGTCACCATGGAAACCAGATCTGCACTGAGCAGTCTGAAGCAGTCACAGTGCTGCATCAGCTGCAAGTAGCTGAGGTTCCAAGCAAGGGCAGGTTTGCGATATAGACTAACGTCTTTCATTGGATGCTGGTCTGTAGGGCTGAAAACCAAACTAGGCAAGCCTTAAGGCTGTAAAGTACATCTTTTAAAGGACTACATCTGCCTTTTTACAGGTATTCTACTTCTTCCAACTCCATAAACTTCTGTAGCACACTAATAAAAATCCACTTTACAAAACACTGACAGGATATCTGGAGAGGAGAGTAAACACCTGAAGTAAACCAACCGATAAAAGGCTCATCAGTTTAGCCAGAGTTAACACTACTTAAAATAACTGCAAACAGAAAACAATTTGGCTTTTAGTTTGGATTATGAGTTCAAATTAAATGCTAGATGAGGTCAAGGCTGAATTTCAGCTGGTGTTCCACATTACTTTGTCTTCACTGCCACTTTAACAAGAGTCATTGCAAGTTAAAGCCCATTTTTTCTTCTTTAGTACAGCTGCCGAGAGCTAGGATAGCCAGGGGAAGTGGCAAAGGATTATATTCTCTAGAACAGCTCTGAAGTGCTTTCAGACCCTCAGTCTACTATTGCCTACCTATCCACCGAGTCGGCAGCACAGGGAGCCCACGCCATGCTGCACACCAAGGTGCTGCAGCCGTGTAGCAGCACAAAGGTGTGAACTTGGCGCTCAGCACTGGCAAAGCAAAAAGCAAATCTGAATGTGAGCACGTAGAAGCCTTTTAAAAATACTAACAAAAGAAATTTTTTTAAAAAAAGATAATTCTGTCCTGTTGTTAAAGCAAAATCCAGTATTACTCCCACTGCATCCCCCTTCAGTAACTGTCAAGTTTTCTTGAAGGACAAGGAATTACACAGCCTGTAATAACCACAGTGCTGCCGTTTACTGTCACCACCCAATGCCCCTGTCCCAACCACTGACTGATTCCTGCAAAAGGAAAAACTGAGATTAGAGAGTATTGTCTGTAAAAGGGCTAAAGTAATCTGTATTCATGGGTTGGTAGGTTTAATGTATTAGCCTTTCGCCGCTGCAAACAGGGTTAAAGAAGGGTTTGGGGCCAAAATAATTTGTACTGCTCTCCATCTCAAATTTGACATAATAATTGAATGACTCAATGAAACAAAAATGAATACATCCAAACAGCACAGGAGGTCGAAGCTGGGCAACTCCCTGATGAACTCAGGAGTGAACCGAAGGCAGCCATGCAGCACTGCTTCTAAAACCCAGAGCAACCGCTCCCTTCATCACTCTCGCCGATGACATGATACCAAGGTGATTTTTAAGTACAGGTCTATAGATTTTAGTTAAGAAACAATCATCCCTCAGCCTCTTGATGGGGGGGGGGGGAAGCTTCCCAACTGAGTCAGATTTAGGATCAACATGTGACAGGTTATGCCTTTAGCATCATTGCTAAATCAGTTCAGACAAAAAGGTAATACTGCCAAGTAAAACAAACAGCCTGCCAGGGTTGTATGCTGTTAATACAGCATCTGTTTATGGTGCCTGATTTTGTATAGCACCTTGTGCAAAGGAGTCTTGGCCCCTGTCTGTCTGAGGCATTAAATCAGTACAAATATTAATCAGAAGCAAACCAAATTTTCTCAAAAAATAATCCTGAAATGAGCTAAATACGTTTTTGATATTCAAAAGCCTGTTCTGGGGTTTTTGTTGTTGTTGTTTTTTGGTTGTTTTTTTTTTTCCAACGTAGCCAACTCTGCCTCTCTGATCTTCAGCCCAAAGCTTGAATATAGGCAGCCTGCACTTTGATTCTAAGCTCAAGAGAAAGCACAGCCTCACAAAACCTTCATGTGCTTCCCAGCCCGGCACTGCCCAACCCAAGCATACACAAAAGCAAATGGTAGGGGGGGTGGGGAGGGCAGGACGCCTATTCTTAAATATATTACTGGAAACGTCCATTGTGAAATTCCTCAAAATGTCTAAACACAGCCCTGAACTTTCTGTGGCTGCATGCAGCAACACGGAGGGGCTTGGAGGGATGCATTTTTGAGAACACCTGTCCAGCAGCTCCCCTGAGGCTTTCTCATGCTGTGCTCAGCACTAAGCTGGGGAAAGTCAGGGATCAGACTCTGCTGCCTGCCCTCCCACCACCCCATTCCCTCCTCGCTTCTTCTTCCAGGGGTAGTTTTCAGCATATCTATCTATCTATCTCCGTTTTCAGCTATATACACCCAGCAGCTCTTTTCCTGCTCCACCTATCTGGTCACCATCCTGAAAGGGACACTACTTGCTCATTACATATCTTATCTGCCTGTAAAATACATGATTAAAATACATACAGATTTAGCTAAAAAGACTATGCTGAAAAAAAGTCTGATAGGAAAATGGCTTCTGAACACCTGTGGGACAACAACTGGCAGGAACCGAGCAACTGGGCTTCTGCAAAACTCCAAGTCTTTTTTGTGAGATGCAGAAACTACTTTGTTAGTGGAGGACTGACAATTTCATGCTACAGAGCCTGCCTAATGCTGTACTCACAGAATTAAACTCGCTGTATGCAAGAACGTTTCCTTTGAGGAAGCTAAACTCAAAGACCAAGTTTTCTGGAAAGGCTATGCCTCCCACTGGAGCTGAATTTTTCCAGAGCTTGGTTCTTGGAGGAACTACAAAAAGGCGTAGCTGCTGAGCATGGCCAGGGACTCCTGTGTTCTCATGGACAGCAGTGAAGCTGCTGGCTATGAAGCATTTTTCAGGCAGCAGGCTGTGTCATGGAGTGCGTAACCGCTTTAGTAATCCAACCCAAACAGCTCTGCAGAAAAAAAACCCTGCCTGCCTGGGATTCCACAGGAGCCTTAGGTGGAGCAGAAACTGGGAAATCCACATTCCAGAGCATGGAGCATTTCTCCAGCAAGTCAACTTTAAAATATGTGACTGATGCTGCTCAGACATACTAGCTGAAGCCCAGGGAGATGGATGAAAGGGTAAAGATGCAGAATAAATTCATCAGATGTCTCCATAAATCATTTCTATAGTTCACATTTGTTCTCTGCCTTTCATTACTTACATTTCTAAAGCCACCGGGTGCCTTGGTGCAGTAGATCTAATAAAAAGGAAGATAAAGTTTAACATCCCTTTTTGAAACATATTAAAATGATGTAGCTTTCTTCTGAATGTTAATGGCAAGCATTACAAGAAACATACTGTCTCAAAACAATTCACTGGGGCTGGGAACGAAAGCAGAGTCCCACTGCAGCCCGGAAATTCACGGTCCTCATCTCCACTCCCCCACCCCCATCTCCACTCCCCCACCTGGTAGAAAAGATCTTATTTCTGACCCTAATGTTTTGGCAGTCTTAAGTTTGTCACCAAATCCTGACCTTGCTTTGTGCAGACCCTCTGACTCAGGGTCAAAATTCCATACTCGAGGAGAGGAGAAAATATTTTTGGAGACTGGCATTTTGGGAAAGAGTCTAAGCTGTGTGACAGCTGTTTGGAGATGTGGCATGCCAGAGGGGTCCCAGCGGAGCATACAGTTTTACACACACGCACACGTACAGAAAATCATTAAAGTTTCTGTCTCTAAAGTTTCACATTTAATGAAAGAAAGCAAGAGAGATATCTGGAGAACTCTTGGGTTATATTAACAACTAGTGATACTCCCTTTGCCAAGAGCACAGGCCTGGGAAGCTCACCGACAGGGATGGGAAGGACCCACAAAAACAACAGCAGGTCCAAGCGGTGTGGCGAGAGGGAGCGGGAAGAGCCGAGGGGGAGCGGGAAGAGCCGTCCTGCCCTCTCCCTGCCATGACCCTGGGCCGGTCAGGAATTGAGCAGAGAACCTGCTCTTGCGGCTGGAGTTGTTCTACGACAGAGGCAAGGACCTTTATAACAGAGTTTAATCTGCTGCAGGTTAAACAAAACAAATGACTGCACAAGTGAGCAATTACAGAGCATTCCACAGCCAGCACTCGGAAAGCCTTGCCATTGATTAATTAGGTTCTGAGGGCCAAGGCTAACCTCACAGTCCCCTGAGAAAGAGAGACCACTTAGCCCCTTTAAAAAACAAACAAACAACAACAAAATTAAGATTTTTTTCAGTATTCTTATTTAATACTTGAGCATTAGTTAAACAGCTGCTAAAGTATTTGAACAGTTACTTGGGACTGACCTACATTCAGCTGTATCGCTTTATTACACAGGAGAAACTTAGTTAAGCTTCTGTTCCTTAACAAAAGCAAATAAAATCCTCCACTTTATGACAAGGAGCTGCACTGCTACAGCCATGTAAAGCTTTCAAATTTGTCAGCAGTTTCCCAAGAGTGTGGCTCCCACTATCACATTCCTCCTCTTTGCATTTGAGAGATAACAAGATACAGGGTATTTTTATGCATTAATGCTCCTCAAGGCAGGCTAGCTCACTCTGCTAGCCACCGCCAAGGTGGAGAAGACTGTAGCCTGTGATACCCACCCTGTTATCTTATGAGACCTACTGTACCTGTGCAATATGGTCTGCTCCCAGTCACATCACGGGCTAGGTCATGAGTACTTCAGCCCTGCCAGGAGGAAGGCATCAACTATTCACTTCATGGCAAGAAGTAAAAGAGTAACCTGTGCCTTGAAAAAAAACACAAACGAAACAACCAAACCACATCCTGCTGGCCATATAGTTGCACTTACCCATGGGCCTGATCCGCACCCCACTGAATTCAGGGGGTGAATGGTCATTTACAGGCACCACTAACCATTAACAGGGTTAATGAGCTAGGTAGTGGCAGCGTACAATGAAGGATGCTCCCGTTTTAAGAAAATACACAAGAGTTTCACCAGCTCATGTCACCAAAGCGACCCCCCAAGTCACCTACCCAAAGCCTCCCATGAGCATTAACATTTTAAAATGCTGTTAATGAAAAGAACCACCCCATACATGTGACCCACACTCAGCTACACTCACCACTGTAACTGTGCCGAACCTCTCTACAGGATTATTCAGCCACATGTTACGTGCTCATCACCCTCCTCCCTAAAACACTCATCTTGGCCTCCTTGTCTCCTGCCCTCACACAAGCAGCTCCCCTGCTCTGACTTATCAGAGATCCATTTTGGGGGAGAAATCTGTCCCCAGCCTTGTACAGCTAATGAAAGCAAGCGCTTAAAATATAAACAGCTAGACAAAAACACTCACCAGCTGCCCAGATCCTCTAGATTTTCGTTGAAGTGACTACAGATACTCAGACAAACCCTTGGAACTTTGGTGAGGTAACAGGATGTTTTTTTCTACATGAGGGAGAAAACCCAAAAACTGTTCGTTGCTGAGCACAGACCGTGGGTGGGCAGCCCTTCCAGCACCGGCATCATGGTCAGAAAATTACTTCTGAACACCCGACAGCTCCTCCCATGTTTCCCAATCAAGGGATAATTTTCCAACTGGCTTTCAGTCCTGCTGAACCCTGTGCTGAATGCTTGAGACCATGAAGCTGCTACTGGACTTTTTGCCAAATCCAATTCTATATGTGCCTTGCTGACATCTATATTTATAAAGCTCCCGATTCTCTCAAGAGGATGAAGAGACAGGTGCAGAGGTGGGAGTCATGCACCAAAGAGCAATTCCCCCAGCCTCATGACACAGGAGTCCTTCTACCAGCTCAACAACTCACAGAAATTAACTGGTACAAATGCTACAACACCTCCCAGGCTTAAAAAAAAAAAAAAAAAAAAAAAAACACAAAATAAAAAAAAAAACAACAACAAACCAAAAAACACACAAAAAACCAACCAACCAAAAAAAAACCAACCACAAAACACAACAAAAAAAGAAAAAACAACAACAACAACAAAAATACCCAACAACAAAAATACCCAACAACAACACCACCACCACACAAGAAGCTCTTAAGTCCTGCACCCCATCAGGGCCATTAGTGCTGAGCACAGTGGCCTGATGATGCCTTGTCCCTTGGGCCTACTTTATTCCTGCTCTCTGAAGGACCACAGACATTGTTCAGGATCTGAAAAAGTTGGATTTAATTCCATGGATGGCTGTAAACCTTTAGTTCCCATCCTGTAGCAGAACAGCCTTACAATGAAGTCCAACCTCGTCTCTGCAACGGGCTCCACTTTTTCTGAATAATTAAGGAAGCATTTGGGTAGGGGCTGAAAATGGCATCCTCACTTTCTAGTATATGTTGGACTGTTAGAATGAAGTATCAGGCAGGCTCTGCTGCTATCTGTCTCTATGAATATTTGACTAATTAACATATAAGCAAGAGCAGCAATGGAAAAAATGATGCATTCAGTTCTATGCAATGCCGTTACAATTGTGATGACTTAAAATCCTGCAATACTTTGGTAGGCCATTTTACAGCCTGGCTGTAACAAGGAGCTGTGGTGAATGGTATCTCAGGTGCTGGAGAGTAAGCAGTTAGGGGTGAAGACACCTCAAGTCAGCTTTGGGGTTAAAGAAACTCTCCGTATACTCACTACTGCCAACCCTGAAGGCAGTAAAAATAATGGGTGACTATCAGTATTTTATTTGCTTTGTTAGTGTAAATAAGACTAGCTTAAGTCACAGGTTGCATATAAATTCGTCCTCCTTTTTTTCAGTGCATCTATGGAAAGTAAATTCTTTTCCAAGTGTTGAGAAAACGATGCTTTCCCTTATGTCAGTCAGTGCCTTTAACAGCATTCATCTCACTCCAGGCTTTTTGAAGCTTTGTGTATAGAAAACCAGTGCCCCTCAGTATACTGAAGTAGCCAGTACAGGCATCTGGACAGCGCTGAGGAACAGTTTAGTGCAAACAAATTGACAGGCGAACTGTAAAATACTGACCAACGAGGAAATTCTCTCTGTGTCCCAACCAGCCTCATCCTACCGGTCACTCCCCGCAACCGTGCAGCCTGGGCAAGAGAAGCTTCAGTTTTCCAGCTAACAGCAATCTACCTGCTAGTGCCAGGGGATCGGGTTTGATTCTGTGGCCTCTGCCTTTACAAATACTCTTAACAACTCTCTCAAAAAGCCAGCAAGCCTCATCTCACTTACTCTGACGTGACTGAGTAAACAAATAATGCTATTTATGCACTGCAAACCGTTTGTCAACCCATTTGTCATTTCCAATCTTTCATTGCTCATGCAGTAAAAATATGTGGGATTTTATTCAAACCTCCCTTGCAGGTGTGATGAATGCTTTATTTATACAACAGCACTTCATCTCACAGAACTGTTACTATGCATATGCAGCCCTTTAAGTCCCTGTGTGGCGTAAGCAGAAGGTGTAAAGAGAGATGAAAACAAGAGGCAGTGCTGTAATTATAGCCAAGGGGGTAATCATGGATGGCTCAGCTAAAACTGGAGAATGTGTGCCAGAGGAAAGTTAACCACTTCAGAAGAGTTCAGTCCCCATCAGCAGGCAAGGTGAAAAACATGGACCCATTCTCAAAGACCTCTTAAAGGTCAGCGTTACACTGTCAATCCCCGCTCAGCTTATCAGCGTACTCATGGCATCAGCATCCACTGTATATAGCGAGCACATTATTTCCAGGCAAATCATCTCCCATTGACACCCCCCAATTTGAATTTCAGTCCAGGACTGAAAAACCTGCAAGCAGACGCTGCTACAAATAACTACAATTTTGCAAGACATGAATAAATTCCTTTGGGCAGTCTTCTAGTGGCCAGATCAGACGGGGAGCAGCAAAAGGGCTTCTACTGTAATTTCTACTGCAAGGCAGAGTGACCTTGGAGGCAGCACCTGTGCTCTTCTGCAAAATGGGAAGAATGATAGTGAACTCCCTGCAAAGTCTTTTGAGATTCACAGATAGAAAAAAAAAATATTACTTTGATTACTATTCATTGATGTGTGAAGTCTGCTACACAAACCTGCTGAGACCTACGGCATCTCCTCTAGAAGTAAAGCACCACTGGGATGAAGGGCAGCAGAACCTGTCCCTTGTTTCTACTTTGCATCACTGACACCACAGTAAGACTTGAGTTTCATTCACTCATGCCATGGAGCACACCAAATGCTTCCCTGGCTTACAGAAGCCTCACAACCATTTGACTCAAGCCAGTTTGCGGTAAAAAGAGTAAAGGATCGGTCCCAAGTGGATCCCTGTCTCTTGGAAGGCACATCCCTTGCAGTTTTTACCATGAGGGCAAAACATCGTCAGCTCCAGCACGATCTTCCTGGAAGCTCCTGGTTGCCTCTGATAAATCTGCAAGAGCTACCATCAATTTTCATATTTCTGAGGGTGTGGGGTAAAGAAAAGGTGAGAGGAGCAGCTGTGGACCAATTTCAGGTACCTTGATATCAAACCTCTCTTTCCTCCACCTTTTATTAAAAATTTCAAGGGGAGGGTGGGATTCACAAAGAACTATGTAAACAGACACCAGACTTATGTTTATTGCCTAAGCAAAAGAAGATTAGAATTGACAACTGGAGAGGTTTTTGGAGACACAGATGCTACAATCATTTTAATATAATTTGGATTTCCAAATCAGTAATTACTCTATCACATATCTATGATTTTGTAGATGCTACTAGAAATGCTGATGTCTTTTTCTATGCATAGTAATGAGCAACAACAAGGGCTGTTAATATAAAGCCTGTAATGTTTGTATTCATATGTAAATAGGTTATGTAAACGTTTTAGACATTTTTCAGTAAAACACTGAGTTCTAACCTAAGTGGCTCCATTCCTAAAGTAGAAAAATTGCACTCTACATAGAAATTGTTTACTAGTCTGTCAGCAAAGCCGCCAAAGCAGTGAGCTGAATTTATAGGGGCATTTACATCTCTCCATTAGATGCGATATTAGAGTAACTGGAAACTTATAAATGTGCAGACAGATACTGGTTGATATTTAGAAAGTTGCTTGCACGTACATGGTGGCATACACATTCAGCACACATGCACCTTCTGCATATACATATGCACAAGCACAGGAACCTTCTTGGGAGACTGAGGAAAGCAGTAGTGTTTGATTTAATTAAACTCATTTAGTTAAGCTGATACAAACCCCTGGTTAAGAGTGACAGAATCAGTTTCTGTCCTGTTCTGCCTGCTAATTGACTTATGATAAAACTAAATAAGGCATGTTAAAACACCAACACATGTCTCCAAGCAGGAGTAAATTACACAAACACGAAACCACAGCTTTAGCTGACTCCAAACAATGCTAGGGTTGGGAAAGGGGTGGGGGGTGGAGGGTGGGGAAGGGGGGGTAGTGGGCTAAATTGCACTAAGGCCGCCCTTTGTACCTAAGAATGTTACCATTTTCCTTCCGACCCCTTCCACTCACGCATGCATAACTGTGGCCTCCACGTGTCCCACCTGGTGCATGGACAGTGGTCCCTGCGTCTTACGCAAGCCATTTCTAACTCAGCTGGAGCACAGACACACCACCATGGTACTGTTCCTTACAGGACCCGATGTGCCTATGGACGCAAAACCCTGGGACTCTCTACTCTTTGAACACCATACGACTAACGTGCATTACCTTCAGTGAGATCCACTCTCAACTCTATGATGCAGAGAATCACATCGTGAGACTTTTTCCTTGGTGTCTTTAACAAATCATATGCAGCCTCTCATCTCCTTCTCTTCTCCTCGAAGGTATGTATTTGAAAAGATGGTTTTGTGCCATTAAAGGCTTTAGAAAGACAGCTCAGAGACCCCTGTGTCTCCACTACAGCACGAGTAAGTCCCAGTTGTATAGGAGACAACAGACGTATTCTCTTCGTAATAGATGTTCTTCTCTCGTAAGCAAAAATTAAATGGAAATGACAACAAGGGAGCAAACATACTGCTGTTGCTCCAGCAACTCTCAGCACCTTCTACCATCCTAGGGGCAGTATTTTCAAGATCTGTTCAGTCCTTCACTTTTTATGAGGCTGCCAAAAGCTGCCAGAGGTAGCTACTGGCATTTTGACCTTTCTCTCTTGTGCCTTCTCTGCTCATCCTTCCTCACCACTTTCCCTCTGCTCTACTTCAGAGCACTCTCACACTGTTCCTGGAATAGTATTAACACCAAAAGAGTCAAGGTACATTTACATCTCATGCAATCGTAGCTTGACTCATCCTGTCCCCTTAACTGCTGCCTTCAACCAATGCAAAGGAACAGCAGTCATGCCACAAAACAAAAGGGAGACAGCCTGACATCCATACCAAGTAGCTGAATTATTGCCATTTCCCTGGTGAGCTGCAGTGATGTGGGATGACCTCTGGCAAACAAGGCAGTTTTCACCAGATACAGGAAGAAAGAAACGGAAAAAAAAAAAAAAAAAAAAAAAAAAAGAGGCAGATAGCTCTACTGGAAAAGCCAGGCCACAAGTGTAGACTCTGTTATGCCCATGCCAACAACAGTTACTTACACAAGTAAAATTGAGAGGACTACCGACTAGGTGAGTAAATCCATGTCCACTTTGTTTCCAAGGGAAGAAATTCACCCTGGCAAGATTCTGTTTGTACACTGGAATAGCAGTATTGATTTCAGCAGTTATTCCAGTCCCCCAGTACTAGAACACTGCAGTGCGGCAAATGGAGAGACGGGACGCAGCTTGATGCAAGCAAATGTCAAGTTATTGTACAGAAGCACGAGTTTTTATACACTTTCAGAAGCTGCGCGTTTTAAACAGATTGGTCCTTGAAGCTAAGCCTTGCATACTAGGCAATCCCTGATTGGTGGTTAACTGCCAGCAATTAACCGCAAGGTGTTACCTTTCCTTGGCGCCATCCGTCCCCCACTCCCCCGTGCTCTGTAAACATGCCTCATCATGTTAATTGCTGTCTAGACAAGCTCGAGCACATTCCCCTCAGCTAACCGATTGCCACGCGTGGTCCTAGTTTCCAGCCCGCTCCTGCACTGCAGTGAATCAAACCCGCTGTGGTTTTGCCCCCGCTACCTTTGTGCTAAGAACTACTGGGATGCCCAGTGCTTTAAAACCGGCTCATAGACTGCTTTCAGGTTTTATTCCCTTTTAAAGGGGACACTCCTGGATATGATAAATGGTCAGCACTTTCTTGTGATGATGTAAGTGTCAAAAGCTGGTTGCATCTAAAAAAACCCATGGAACTGAAAGACATTTTGCCTATTCAACCTGGAACTTGTTACATCAAGTGAAATAGCAGACAAGCAATCACAGCAAAATGAAAGCTCTTTGCTCCTGTTTGGTGAACCTTCACCTATAAATTCTGTGAAGAAAAAGTAAATAATGGCCCACATGGCACATGCTCAGCAGCACTGGTGGTCTGACATCACTATGTTACTTTATTATAGCTGTATGCTTATCAAATCTAACCAGATTTCTCATTACCTAATGATTTCCAACAAGGATGATTATTTTTACTACATCACCCCAACGAGAGACCTTCACTGGGTGTCCAAAGCCCCCCTTGGTTTTGAAACACAAGCCCTGACCTGATGAGTTTGCAGTCTAACCTGCAGACTGTAATAACTTTGATGCTCAAAATGATGCTCTGAAATCGGGGAAGCACCCAGGCCCCTCGTGTCACCCAAGAGAAGGGGACCTTGTCTGAAGGGGCCAGCCTCTGTCTAAGGTCTGCATAGGGAGCAAAGTCAGCGCTGTCTCCGTTAGAAGTATTGCAAGTGATGTTGAATCCAGTTTAGCATTTGTGTTTAATAACAATAATGCTTGCTTCATAAAAACCTGATTTTTGTGTAACCATATCCAAACTAAACCAACTGAACAACACTGTGAAGTAAAAGAGGTTGATAAGTGAGGGCTTTTGCTGGCAGAGCTTTCCTCATGCTCTTTGTAAAACCAGCTACCCTTGCAAAACAAGTTATTTGCTAATAGTTATGTGCTCAAATTATGAGTCCCTGTAGCATGGCACAACTTCCCAGACTGTTAACAAACGCACTGGCAAAATGGTCCAGTGCAGACCAGCCTGCAGATTGGTGTCCAGTGTTGTTTCCAAAGGCTTCCCCCTCACATCAGGAAAATCCCATTCAGCTTTTGATTCCTCTGGTGCTGATATGCCCTTAAACATCTGCCCTTAAGAATATCCATCCACTTTACCTCACAGCATAATTACAAGGGCACAAAGCTGGAGTCTCCCTCCCTATCCACTCCAAATCCTCTCTCACACTGGCCTGCCTATTCCTGTGTTGCCACCCCATTCCAGGCAAATCCCAATTATAGCAACAGAAAAGGAATCAGACGTCTTTGTTCAGATGCAGATTGAACATCATCAGCAAGACAGATACCGAGTGCTTGTATTTGTAGAGGTCTCTGCTGCCTTTGGGTTTTTTTTCCCCTTTTCTTCTTCTGTTATTGATGTTAAAGAGGGAGCTAAAAAGTCTGTAACCATTTCACCAATTAAAAAATCACAATGGTCTTCTGCAAAAGCTACTAAGAAACTCCATTCTCTCCCTCTTTCAGTTATAGCTGCTACACGTTCTTACATAAGAGATACTGCTCCCAAATATGTTTAGGTCCCTATTGATCTAGCCTAAGTCCACTTGGCTATGGGTGGGAGAGAAAGCAGGAATGAAAACTGAAGCAGGAAAAGGTTCATAATTTTGTACCACAATTCAGAGGGCTGTGAGGAACTGCCAGCTTGTCTTGCCTTGAACTTGTCATCAAGTCTTGCCAACTCATCTGTTTAATCAAAGAATTTTAATCAAAGTACAGTTCAAGAAACCACAGGCTAACGTGGACAAATGATAAGAATAATTAAACCACTCAGCTAATCTGTAGCTTGTCTGTCATTGGCTCCTAAGTATGCTGGAGGCTTGAGATACAACTATCTTGCATATTTAGCAAGCTAGATCCTTAGCAGGTGTCAGTCAATAAAGATCCCATGGAGCTACGAGTAATCCCTGCTGAACGCAGAGCTAGTACCACCAAATGTTGCACCACTCCAGTCTCTCTGTTTCTTTAGACTCTCACATGCATTCCCAGGAAGAGCCACCATGTTGTTTCTTATCAACACAACTGAATCCACATAGTTGTCACAGCCAAATATTTTTGAGGGATGGTTTTCCTTAGGAATATGATGGAACCATTGAATCAAAATGTTATGAACATGTTTATTCACATTGTCATTTAGGAAAAAGCTTTCCAGTTTAAAATGCATTTTATGTGTTCTCGTTAAAATTGGTTATGTAGCCTTGAAAATCAGAATACTCCGATTCAACAGAAATATTTCTTTCAATGCAAAAATCAGTTTTCTGGACTATTTACAAATGTTTGATCTTATGTTAATACAGAATTGTTTTACAATGAAGTTACATTGCCACTTCAATGACAGAATTTCCTGCAGCACAGAATAATTGGTCTCCAGTTAACTCCAAAAGTTGCTTATTTTTATTCCTGTCTTTTAACTGAATATATATTTGCTCTCCAGCAGCTGACCATGCTTTCAGCAAATGCCAGGTAATGCAGCTTACGAGCTACCTAGAATTGACTTGGGATTACTATATGGTCCCTCAAAAGACATATATATATATATATATATATATATATATATATTTGAGAGTTACTGCAGAGCCACTGTTCTGCAGTGCCTCACTGTCCAGACAAAGCCCTTCCCTTGGTCCCTAATCCTGGACACTTACAGTATTTCAAAGGATTGGCTGAGCAGATTTCTGGGCATTAAAATGCAAAAAACAAGTGTGCACACATGAGATGTTGATTGCACTGCAGCCTAGGAGAAACTACTCGGCAAGAGACAACCTGAGCCTTTTACAGGAAGCAGGCTTCTAAGGAGGGAGTAAGATTTCATGTTGGTCCAGCTGCATTGTAAAGCCTTTTAAGTTAAGCAGTTTGTATACCACTGTGTGTTTAGCTCTCATAATACGACTCCTGTTTTTAAATAAGAAGTTTTCTTATCAACACATTTCTTATTTTCTCCTCCTCAAGATGACCCTTCACTCCACAGCTGCAAGAGTGCCGGGGTATCCAGCAGCCACTGGGACAACCATTGCCATTCAGATCTTGCTTGTGTTGGTATTGTGACACAGCACTTCTGAGGTTTAACCTGCTCCTACCACTGCCTGTTGGCATTGCTGACCTTCACTCAGCTGCTTTTTGAGGGAGGCCCCGTGATCACGACACAGCACTTGAATTCTGCTGGGCTGAGGTGAGCTCAGTATTTATCTGAGAGCAGTGAAAGAAAATGAGAGCAACAGGAACTTCTTCCTGTGCTGCAGAGGAGCTGAACCCATACATGCTCACCAGGCTGAGGGAGCACAGCAAAGTCTAAGCTTCAGGACATCACCTATGGTCTAAAAGAGGACATTTGTAAAGGAACCTGCAGGAAAAAATATACAAGGAAGGGTAAAGTAGAGTTGTTGAGCAGGGAACCCTAGATGATGCTCTTGAAAAGAAAAAAAAAAAAAAAAAAAGAAACAAAACAAAAAAGCATAGTATTGTTCCCCAGAGGATATTTCCCAACATTTTTGAAGTAGGTCTGGAAAATGAACTAATGGCCACAGGAAAGGTAAGAAGATGGCCAAGGCCATTTTTCCTACACTGTTAAAAGCAAAAATTGTACTAGCAGAAAATTAAGGTCAACATGTCCCAGTAACTCAGGAGATCCAGAGGGGAAAAACAAACAAACAATGGGGTCCCCCCTTTGGGATGTGGGTGGGCTGCAGCAGTCACAAGAGGACAAGGAAATCTTTACTATTTTGTCCAAAGCTGTACTCATAATAAAGAGAATGGACATTCTAGCTAATACCTGCAAACATGCAGATTATGAATCAGTGGGAAAACCAAAGCATAACCATAGGCAGACTGCCACCTTTTTAAAAGCAAACAAAACTCTTTGGTTACAATGGTGGTAGTTCTTGTATTTTTGTCTCAAGTTTATCCTTCGGTCATCCCTGTGAATTGGAAATGTGCTACCAGGACCAATTTATTATCTAATACATTGCAACAGCTACTGCTGCTTATTATGAAATGCTACAGCAATGTTACTCAAACATTCAAGAAGAGCAATTTCATATCCCACCTTAGACTGCTTGTTCGGCTGCACACTGATACTGATGCTACCCAACATCAAGTTAAAAATCACACATTAGAAACACTAGCTTCCACCTGTTTTGCCCCTATGTTTTATCACCAAGGATCAGATAAATCAAAACAATTTTTTTTTCCTTTCATCTGCTTTTAAACATATTCTACTGTACATTGGTTTTACTTGGGTCGAGAGATGGCTGTATAATACACAAGACATTTGCTTCTGCAGACTTGGAAAGGCATTTAATCAGTGCATGAATGAGGCTTAAAGAAACAGAAAGCTTCCTAATGCAAATGCAGCTGTGATTGATAAGAAGGACAATGGACAGAAATCCTTGACTTGATTAACTTAGTGACCTAGAAAGAGGGATGTGTCTCAGTCCAACAGGGCAGAACAGAGAAACACTCATGAACTGTTCCTTTCTGCAGCGCTCACTTCCGCACCCAAAGGAGCCATTCACCAGAAACCTGGACACACTAGGGAAGCCTTTCTTTCAGTTTCTGACTGTACAGAGTCGAACGGAGGGACAGACTTCACATAAATAAGTGTCTCTCTCCCCTCTCCCTCTCTTGCTCCCTGTGTTGGCTTTGCAGAGGATTCAGCTGGTCCTAAACCACATACAGTAAGAAAGATTATTTCAAAAGGCCTTAATTCACTTTGATGTATTGTTTTGGTTTAATGCGGTGTCTTTTCTAAGGACACACAAGAACTCTGAAGTATTTCATATCTGCGCATCTACTGTGCACATCTCACGGTAATTGTATGGGAAAGAGCAAAAGTCTGCAAAACTCAACTTAGTAATACATTTAAAAACATTTCAGATATACCTTACACCTTCAGAGCCCCGTGGACAGCAGCTAATTAAATCTCTCAACACTGTTCTTACACAGATGGGTAGTTATCTCTGTTTTGCAGATGGAAGGAGTGAAATAACACGACATGCTGCAGAATTTACAAAGGCTACAGGCGCTTCCTTCTCCAACTCACAGCTCTAAGTGCACACCGCAAAGCCTCACAGAGCAGACCGACTGCGAGGGCAGAAGGGGTCACAGCTGACCCTGGGGGACAGGGAGGACATGAACCCTGAGCCAGTCTCCTGACCCCAAGGACTCATGCCACAGAGCAATGCTGCCAAACAGCACTGACATGTTTTGCACAGAAAGAAATGGAGCACAGAGGCCTCATCAAGAATCAATTAGATACTGCAAGAGAACACAAAGTAAAGGTGGGACAGCCACACACACATGACGTATCAAATGGAGAGGAGAAAGGCGGCTGGCTCACGTCCCCACCCCAGGTATCACAGGGTTAACCGGCACACAGGAGGATAGGAATCCAGAAGTGTAACAGAGCTGGAAAAGAAGCCAGATGTTTCTTATCTTGCCACTATGGTCCCAATTCATCCAAATGACAGAGGTTCGGAAAATTAATTAACATTCTGAAAGGAAAACCTGACTGTAAGAGCAGATTTCTAATTAGCTACAGACAGCGCTGGCAGGCTGCTTAAAAGTCAAGGCTGATTCTACCCGCCACACATCGGGTGTGGGCCCTGGCCGAGTAAAAAGCAAACAAACCTGGAGACTGCTTACTACCGTGATTCACGGGTGGCAGGGCAAAAAGAGCACATTAATATTGGATTATGAGATAGTGGGATTGCAGCATATCCCTAAGGATCCTAACAGCACTTCCTAAGAAATAAGACCCATGTGTCTCTGAATGCCTATACGAGCCTAACCCTTTTTCCTTCTCTCATCTCAAAACAGCAACGTACAAAAGATAGCATAAAAAAATTGTGAGAGCTTATCTGAGCCTCAGCCCTGTTTTGATCATACTGCTAAGCATATAACTCACGCTTGGCTAAGGACTGCAGAAGCAGTGGGATAAAAGTAATGGGAAGGCAGTGGGAATGCCAGGACTCTTCAATGAATGGAGCTCTTTCATTCCACCTGACCAGCATTATGGGAGTTAAGTATTTTTGATGATAAAACCAGCAACAGAGATCTTCAGGAGTGTCATCACTGTGCCGAATCTCGGGAAGCTGCCTGAGATTTCCAAAGTCACTTTAACCTTCCTGCTCCCACCAGCACTACCATGCTCTCCCCTCCAAACACTTCTTGTCATAATGGAAGTCTGCTGTTTTGGAGGGGTCCAAATTTTCCCCTGAAGCTTAAACTCATCTTTTGCAACCATATCTAAATCAGAATAACGCTCGTAAGAAATGAGAGCATAGGAGAGATTTAATGTAGAACTAGAGCAGGAAAGAAGAGCCAACCAATAAGAGGGAAAGGTGCCGATAAACTAAGAGACTGAAAACCACCTAAGCACAGCTAAATGCAGTTAGCAGGGAAGGAACATCTCGTCTGCTGGGCAGGAAGATGCACCAAGGGTAGAACGAGGTGTGCGAGGGGGCGCGCCAGCTCTGCAGAACAGAAAGCACACAAAAAGAAGCTGCAAGTCCTTCCGGGAGGCATAAAGGCATGATCCACAAGTGGAATCCCTGGGAGGAGGGGGGAAGCGGGAAGTGCCAACTTCTCCTGACAGCCTCTGAGGCTGGCACAAGGTGATTGATGGGGGACATGTGAGATGTATAAAGGAAAGGAACTGCAAGGAGAAGGAAGAACCAGCTAATTTTCCCACAAGCAACTAATACAGCCAAAATCGTGCTAGGGTCAGGAGGCAGGCAAAAATCAGGAGCTTTGACTTGACAGGAAGGTGCTCAGCAAAGAGACAAAGACAACCCAGTTTCTTTGTAAAAAGACTGTGGAAATGGAGGCTGTTAGGAGGAACACACTAATTGTTTAAAAAAAAAAAAAAACCAAAACAAAAACCCAACAAAAAAACCCCAACAAAACAAAACCAAAAAACCAACAAACCCACAAGCAAAAAAACCCTCACAAGATGTAAGAAGAAAGGAGGTAATGAAGGAAACCTGTTCTAGAAAGGGAGTGGGGAGTGAAGTGCCTGACATGAAGCTGAAAGAATGAGCTGGTCAGTGGCAAAAGAAAGAGGAAGACGGATTTATGATTTTGGAACAAATCACTGAATTACAGACAGAACAAATAAAGCTTTCACCTAATAACCTACTTCTTAATGAAACTCCAAGATAGTTTGCTGTGTGCCTACCGCTAAGAAGCTAGTTCAAAATAAAAGGAAAACAAACACAAACCTTCAGGCGCTTACAAAAATCCAGTATATGGTCTTATCCTGCTGGTAAGATTCGTGTGACTACAGCCAGCCACATGCAAGCCATTCGCATTTAGCCGGCAGGAGAGGCAGATCAGACCCTGGAAGGAGCAGGGCTCTTATTCCAGGGAAGCAGCTGACAAGGACACGTGGAGGCAAACACTCAAACACATTGCCAGAAATGCAATCTACAAGAAGTGGCTCCTTCGTAGTCTGGATTAGGGACAAGGGCCAGCCCTGATAGGAAAAAAGGTCTACAACTATAGCCTGAAACTGAAGTGGGGCGGGGGGGGGGGGGAGGGGGGAGCATTAGTGCCCCAAAATAAAGCTTGAATGATGTTTAATTCAAAACAAATGTCTGAAAAATTGCAGGAACCTCTCTAATCCCATCACTGACACCTTATTTTTCAGCCACCTTATCTAATCTCTCTTTTTCAGAAGGAAGAGAGAAAAGATTTTAGTAATTAAATTAATAAAATCCCTTGTTGACTCCAGTCCATCCTGAGTGATAAGAAATCCTTTCCAGATGGATTGTAATTTCCATTTAATCTTTTATTCCTCTGCTGGTCAGCAACCCACAGGGCATGAGAACTCATTTTCTGGCCATCACTGGCGTGGTGCTAGATGGTCAGATGTAACCATTACAGCCCTTTAAAAGACTTTAATCCATTTTGAGATCACATTCAAAATCAGAGTCCTTTAGTACCCCCATAGAGGTGAAACACTGAATCACACCCCAGCCCTTCAGTCATATCTGTGAAAACCTCTCTTCTCAAAAGTTACCCAAAGATGAGCAGGATCTGCTAACGTAACTCCGATTCAAATGCTGGAGGCTTAGATTTGAGAATGTGCTGCATGTTTAGGTTCATCCTCTAGCCCTTTACCATTACAAATCATGCTTGTGATGTTGCTCAATATTGTCATGAGTGTGTGTCTGCATTGCTAAATCGCTGACTGCAGCTGCTTTCACATATACTTTAGGAAGCTGTATTAATAGCATGACTGAAGCTTGCACGAAGGGAGTGAAAAGTGCCATCCTTCTTATAACAATAATAATAAACGACTGTTAACAAGGAAGAGCTGAAAATCCTATTTTAGTGCTACAGCTCTGTGTCTGCAGATCATTAATTAACGTCTTTGTGCATCACAAGATTCTGCCCTTTGATTGAGCCATTAACCAGGTTTGGAAAAGGATGCTAGCAGCGCTCTCACCTTTTTTCTCTCTCTCCGTTTCCTTGCCCCTCACAGGGCAGCCACAATGAAGATGCCCAAAGAGGGAGTGAAGGCTCCTCCTAAGCCCATCACAGATAAGGAAAGGTGGAAAAAGCAATGTAGACAGCACATTTTCTCAGCCATTTTAAAACAAAATATCCTTTTATCGTCACTTGATAATGCATCACTTGATGCACTTCCCTGCATCAACTTGAAAGAACAGGCTTCCTTTCCTGTTCAATGATAGTGAAGGGATTAAAACAGAATACCCTTGCTATAAACGACTGTCACACACAATGCAAATTCCTTAGCCTGAGGTAAACCCTAAGAAAACATTTATTAATATTAAGGGATGGGCGGGGGCAGGAGGGGGAGATGCTGAAAATCCCTGCCAAAAAAGATTCTCAAAGCCCCTCACTTGTTGAAAACAAAGTAATAACAACCTATACATTTACAGGAGGGAATACATTCTCAAACTTCAGCCCAAATTTCCAAAAGCTACGAAGGGATTCAGGAGTCCTGACAAGCTGCCAATCCCGGGCTCTCAGCTACCCTCAGAAGGGGACAGTTTAACAAAACAACAGCAAGGTGGTCTCAAAGGCTGACACAAATAGCAAGAAGAGAGGCATGAAGACTGTCTTAACCTTTCAATTTGCCCAAGCTGGCAATTGAACAGTGTAGTTTTTGCAGCTGGGTCTCTGTGGTGCAGAGAGCTCCAAAATGCAAAGGAACAGCCGGAACCATGAGCCCACATTATGTTGCGCTTCATTAGACCTAGGGTCTAGGTTTCCATCCAAAAAGAGAAAAACTGCTGTTCAGGTATGTCCAGAAAAAGAAACCATCTCTTTCCCCTTAGCATAACCATTTCAAAACAACTCCAGTTCCATTAGTTTACCTATGTTTAACCGTTGTGTTCACATAAAACCAAGTAACAGCAGCACTGAAAGCCACAATGAACTATTATGTCAAATGACTTCTGACTTCTCTCTTCGGTGGTCACTTAACTCTGCAGCAAGACAACTGAAATAATGTTTATTTTAAGGAGTAATGAAGAATAGCCTTAATAAAATAAATCAAGTTTATTTTCCCTGATTATTTTTCCTGTTTCCTTGAATGACTTACCTATGCTCATTGAAATACCGTTCTTGAGTGCCTAGGGGTAGACAGTTAATGATTTTAATAGGAACAAGTTCAACCACTACATTCAGATGTTGTTCACATCTGCATCAAATCACATTCCTAATAACAGAATTTAATTCCGTACATATTCACACAGAACAATACGTACAGGGATAGGCCAATACTGGTTTCAAACCCAAGGGTACTTATGCTATAGGCATATGTACTTAAATACAGATCTTTTCCAAAATACACTTATAAAACTACACACACAATATACATACGCACACATCTAATGTACAGGTATAACATATTCAATAAGATGCCGCCCAACAAATGAAAGAAAAGATTCTGAATATGACTGAAAATAGGGTAATAGTACAATCTAAGACTTGCTCTTTGCACGCATTTCTTAGAAATGTTCTGTGGATGACTGAGGGCTGCTCATACATCTACAATGCTGAATGCAGGAATGTCTGGGCATCTGGTAGCCCAGATGAAGCTCCTGTATGTCCACAAATCTTAGCTATGCACACTGTACAGGCTCTGGTGAAATTACACAGCACATGCACAAAGGGTCCAGGAATTTGGGAAAAAGTTTAAGGTGTAGGCAAAGAAGCAACTCATGCATATTTAAACACACACTTCCCAAGAGCATCCAGCTGATTTTCTGTACAGGAAAGAATCATGCAGACAGTCATGGATACAAAACTGGAAGATTCCTGTACTGTATCACTGAAGTGCTGCTTCAAAGATGCTTTGGAAAGAAATATAGTAGCTGTAAGATTCAAGGCACTGACATGTGTCTTCATTTGCATTCAATCAAAAAAAAAAAATACCTCTTTGGCTAAAAAGTGAACCAGTACACCATCCATTTGAAACACACACACATATATATATATGTATATATATATGTAAATAGTTTCAAAAAAGAAAAAGAAAAACCAGAGTTACTAAGTTAAATTAGACTCAAACACAACACTAGGACATTTCTGATGTAAAGCATCTGAAGAAACTCTATCACAACTAAAACCTACCATACATTTCTTAACTGTGGAAAGAGTCAGCTAAGAAAACTTCGACACACTCCCCATATTGAATGTTCTGTACAAAGTCGTTCTCATTTCCCTCTCTTCCTTTGGCTGTCAAAATGAAGAATTGTAAAGTTTTTACCCAAAGATTGGCAGAGTCTGTCAAAGATTTAGCAATGTAATTGATGGGGAATCTAGTGTGTTTAAACTGCACTGACTAAAATCAGCCTCTACAACATAATGTGCCAGAATCTTATGCCATTACAAAACATGTCCAACAAAAGCAGTCCAAGTTCCAGCAGCTTGTAATGGCAGCTTACTTGGATATGACCAAAAGCAGCTTTGTCCAAAAGAGAACAGAACATGGATTTACGCTGTTAACTAATAAAAATGGGTGCATTGCCAGTAATATGTAACCGACATGGAAATGGAAACTGTAAACAATGGATGCATACGGGACAGTGGCATCGCTGTGACAAAAGGAAGTTGACAATGTAATGTTCCTGAGGTGGAGAAAAACCAAGCAGCTAGAATTAATAACAGCGTAACTACCTACAAAGCTTTCCAGCTAGAACGGACATCAGATCATTAGTATTTTTTACTTAGACATCTTTGACGGCGAGCAGAAGCCTGGAAGCTGCGAGCATAACAACCAGCAGCAGAAAGATCAGGCTCAACCTGCAAGGTGAATTTCAATACATAGTTCTCCCCCAATGGGAGTTCAGTCAGGTACCACAAAACACATCAGAAATATTTAACAAAGCTTAACTCTCTGCAAAGGCATCTGCATGCTGCTTTCTTGCACCATATTGACAGTTTGAGTTACTCAAAGCGGGATTACCAACTCTATTGACAAGTCCACCTCGACATTCCTCAGTGTTCAGCAGCTCAAACTAACAAGATGCGGCAGTTTCCTAACAAACATGAATTAATGTCATCACCAGTCAATAGCAAAGTTTCAAAATAAAGGCTATATTCACAAACACAAGAGGCCAATGACAGGGGCAGTATATCAAATGTGGTATCAAGAAATAATTGTGATTTAACAGTCTAAAAATTTTTAGGTGAAATTTCCTGCAAGGCACATTTTCTGTGATATATGCAGGTTTAACATGAATGCTCAGCTTTTACATGCTAAGCTATGTGTTATATTTTTGCTTTATAGGTTTTCTTTAAGATGTCTTTAGGCAGACAAATGGTTTACGACTCCAAGCTCCCCAGAAGGCAGCCGAGAGTATCTATTGGTAGGCAAGCTTTCACAGATTAAAGAAAGGAAAGGTACTTCCCCAAGAAACAAAAATAGTAATGGTCAACTGATTTTTCTTTTATTATTCTTTTATTATTTTTTGGCTGGCATACTTGCAGTTGAAATCAAATTCCTCCCTCCCTCTACCAACGCATCATCTAGAACCAAAGCTGTGTAATGTCAATGCAAGTTTGGAGTATCAACGATATCATGATCTGTAACGGTGTACAGGACATAAAGCTAGGCAAAGCCTTTTATTGCATTTCTTGACAAACTGTTCAGATGCATAATCTCAAAATGGAAAAAAACCAAACACAAAATAAAACCCAAATCAAAAAGCATTTGTGTGCTTAAAAAGTTACTGGAGTTTAATAAACACAAAGGGAAACGAGCAGCAAAGAAATCTGAAGTATTGGTCTCAAATACATAAAAGCATACGCTTACTAAGATTAGTACTACAATGTGTAAGTAAATGTTATCAGTAAAAATCAGTAATATTTTTTTCCAATATCTGCCATACCTTAAAGGAGGGTTTTATAAGAAAAAAACCTCTGCATTGCAATCCACGCTTCATAGTTTTTGTATTTAAAAAGAAAAGAAAAGACAGCTTTATAGAAATGCACTTCCCTCTACTCCATTCTGTGTAACTTGTGTGGGTAGCAAACCATACAAATCAACTAAAAATACAGAATTCGTAAGTGGGAAAAAAAATGCATGCCCTAACTCTAACAGTAAGGTGGCGATGTTTTCCTTCTCACAGTTTTTTTACTGGACTATTTCTTCATTGTAATAACAATTCTTCATTTCTTCACAAATTTATATATCGTACCTAAGAAATACAGGGAAAGGGAGGAAGTGTTTGGGATTATAAAGAGTATAGACGGTGAATCATTATTTCAGTTTTTTAAGGAAATGGATGAAAAGGCAACAAGATTCACCCGAATCATGTACTCCTTAAGAAGAACCTGTACTGATTGCTAACTGAGTAGTATTGCCAAACCCAGATGCTTGAACATCACGTGTTAATTCCCTTAAAAACAGGATGATTTAAGAAAAAAAACGATGTAAAAAGAAGGAACATTTTCCTGACATTTCTGAGCATGAATCTCTCAAATAAAAGTCTTTTTAAATAGCCAGTGTAAAAATATAGTTTCAAAAATCAAAATGGTAAAAAATAACATGCCTGCAGCAGCTAGAGATTAAGGTGAAAAAACGTCCAGTTTGCTAAAGAAAACAAGATCACTATCACACTGGAAACTTCAGAAAGCTGCTCCAGGGTTTCTCTCCTCTGCAAAACTGGGATACCGTTAAAGCTGGTAAAGACTGGCTGCCCTCACAGAAGCAAATGATGGCCCTAATCCTGCAGATAGCTTGCAAGTGCTTCCAGGACTAGGGCAGATGAATTGAAATAATTTCCTTTTTATGGCTTGCAATAGCAGGATCATCTGTATTCTGCACAGAAGACAATTCATTGCAGGCAGGCAAACAAATCAGATACTCTTGGGGTTTGCAAGCTGAGCTTATTATTTGTCATTAACAACTTCAGTAACTACGCTGCAAATGACCACCTGTTTAAACTACTCGGGTATCTGTGTTCCAGTCAGACTACTGGAAAATCTAGGCCTGTGGAGTTTTAGGGAAGTCAGTCCATAGCTCAATAATTGAGTTTGATCTTATTACGAAGAGAGGAAACCTTAGGAAAAAAACATAAAACACGTGCAGATTGAGGAGTAACCATGCACACAAACTGCTACCACACACGCAATTGGAGAGAACAGCCATACCATACATCCTGCTCTCTGGGAAAACTTAAGTGGTTTGATTCCTGATTTTCCTTCAACCTCCAATCCCTGGCTGCTCTCCTCCACGCCCAGAGTATCTGCCTTAATTCAGAGCCGCTCCTTGATGTGTTCTGGCTTTCTGGCCTAAATTTAAATGACACCATTTTGCTCCACATTTCCTTGTCGCAACACATTATGGATTTACCATTCCCACTACTGCTCCTGAAAAGACGCTGTCAGATTTCATGCAGAAGAAATCTGCACACAAGTTATTTAGACCACGTGACATCTCTACCCAGAGAGAATACTTCTGGAAAGGGAATCTAGGAAGGCTTCTAGGAAGTGATTCAAAAGGTTTTAAACACACACTTGTTAAATAACTATTTCTGAAACTTCAACAAAAGCCACTGGATATAGAAATTAACTTACTAACTTGCATTACAGACCATGTTTGCCATCTCATCAACGCACGCATTCCTCCAAAGTGGGAAGCAGGGGGATTACCTGCTCACTGATAGGCGCCGATGGAAAAAAATTCGGGGTTTTGTTTGGGTTTGGCAGGTGGCGGACTGTTTTGGGTCAGTGTAGCTTGTTGATTATATTTTGTATGTTATCTCAAAAATACTGCAGAGATTTCAAAGTCTTACTCTGCTAGTCCGCTTGACAGTGTTGACAGTCTGCAATATTTTGGTTGTTAAATGAACTACATTACATTTACTATGCAGCTCAGGGAAGGGAAATGGGAAACCAAACTAACTTACAAAAAGAGGGGCACGGGGAGGTTTTGGCAGAAACAGTAGCCTGATAGGCTGTTAATAGGAAATGCACCCTTAAACAAGTAGTCAAGAATTCCAAATAAGATGTGAAGAACTTCTTGCTGTATTAACAACTTTCATTTTCTTAAGACAATGCTGTGGTATCCCCAGATAAGTTCTTGGATATAGAACAGAAGCGTTAAGCCTTTGCTCTTGCCATTACTAGCCAGCTTACTTAGACAAAAGCTTAATGGCAAACTACTTTCCACTGCTGGAAAATACCCATACTTTACCGAAAGGGTTAGCGATTTTATAGCATGCATTAGTTGCCAACTCTCTGTCAATTTACTTTCCAACTAATTTAACACACCTTGACTCTGAAGTGGTGGGGTTTTTTTTATTTTCTCCCCTGCTGGTATCACAGTGTCAGAGATCAAAGGCTTGTCCCCATCTTCCAGCTTGTGCTACATTCAACTAAATTACCAGATTGGTTACAGAAAATTTGCAGCACTCATCCAAGCACGGTCACAAGCAACCCAACAAAGCCCTGAACTCATCAGTCAGGGGTACTGACAAGCTGGGGCTGGAAAGGCAAGCTAATAAACTATGAAAATGTGTCTCCTGCACCAAGCAGGCACTTACACATGTGTGGGCTGGAAAGAAAAACCCCAAATCCTATGGGGGTAGGAGGATGGGGGTGGGGTGAGAATAAAGGAGAAAGAAAGAAGATATACGGGGTTTCTTTTAGCTTGGTTTAATAAAGCTAGTAAAGACGTTTGTAAAGCTTTGGCAGGTCTACATGGTTTTTAACCTGTTCTTGTCCACAGGCATGAGGAAGGACTTGCAAAACATTCAAAAGAAAATAATGAGCAAATGTCTAGTAAAGACCAGGTCAAGCATTTCTATCTCACCTCTCTACTCCTTTCAGCACAAGCTAATCCTCCTCCTTTGGCACTGAAACAGAGAAATACAAACAGAAATCCCTTCTGCCTTGGCTGCCTGCCTGAACTATGGTGACTGTAAACTTCCATTGCAAACGCTGTTGTAGTGAAAATTAATTCGGTGAGGACAATTCATTGCTACAGTAAGTGACTCCTTCATAACAAAACATACCTGACAGTTCAGCTTTATGACCTACATCAGAGGAAAAGACGTATGTATATACAACACATGGCAAGTATGCACTGGAAATGGGGAATAGTTGGCTTCTGACTTGAAGTTTGCAAGAATACATCAAAGTTACAGACCTGTGATGAGGTCCCATTCAAAAGCAAACAGTTTTCTACTTCCCTTTTCCAAAGGTATACAAAAGAGAGCATCTTTTAAATCAAGCACTGTAAACCACTGATAAGTCTCCCTTAACGCTGTTAACAGTGTATAAGGGTTTGCTACTACAGGATAAATATCCTTAACTATTTAATTTACTGCTCTCAAGTCTTGCACCAGCCTATATTCACCCGAGGGTTTTCTGACTGGTAAAATAGAAGTATTATACTCAGATTCACATTCTTCCAAAATTTTATACTCCAAAAATTTACCAATCAATTTCTTCAATTCCTGTCTCACTTCTGATTTGATTGGATATTGTTTAATTCTCACTGTTCCTGCGCCTTCCTTCAAATCTATTTTAACAGGTTCTGCTAGTTTTGATTTACCAGGAATATCCGTTTCCCATACAGTAGGGATCACTGCCAAATCCACCTCCGGTGGAATTTCTTGTTCCTTTACTTTTTCTTGTATCATCAGGATTTCTCCCGTTTTTGACTCAGGTATTTTCAAGAAAAGTTCTCCTTCGTCAAAAACAATTTGTGCATTTCATTTGGATAACAGATCTCTTCCTAAGAAGGGTATCGGACACTCTGGTACATACAAAAATTCATGTGTAATTATCTTATTTCCAAATTTCAAATCCGGGGGTTGCAGGAATGGCCTGGTTTTGTTCCAATTTTTCCTTTACAGGTATTTAATAAAAAAAATGTCGCTCCTGTATCCACTCCCAATCTCACAGGTTGAACAACATTTTTTTTCCACTTTCTTATTATCAGAAGTTATAGCCATTACCAGATTATCTCTAATAGTTAGCTTACATTCATCCTGCCAATCCTTTCTTTGTCTTAAGTTAAAAGAACAAATCCACATTTGGCATTTTATTCCATTTCCCTTCTCTTTTACAATACAGCATTAACTGCAGAACAGTGTTATAATTCAGCGTCCCATTCATGGGCCACTTTTCCTCATCATCCAATATATACAAAGGCCACCAATTATTACAATACTCAATCATCTGGCTCTTTTGCAGATCATCATGTAAATTTCCCCAATGTGCCAATAAACATCCCAACAAAGAATTTTTCGGGATTTTGTCATTTACAGCAAGATTACCCATGCTTTTACTTTTAAACAACCGAGTTAACTTAGATGCCCTGGTATAATCACTCACAGTACAATACACAATTATTCAGCTCTGTCACTCTGATCCGCGGATCCACTCTCCACACTCGCTTTTGTGCTCAATTGCACGTCTCACCCTTACAGCCACACTCCCACTTTCCCACAGTTACTTTAAACAAAGACATAAAACACAAGATTATACACTTCTTAATTTTCTTCTCAATACACAAACACAAGAAAAAATTCCGTATCAAAAAAAAAAACAAACCAAAACCCTTCTAACTTCTTGTTAGAGGCACTACCTTAGAGAACACTACAGCATATTCTTGTTCTCTTGTTTCCACTTTTGTCCAACCCTGCAATAGCTTTCGCTTTTGTCTTACGGGCAGACGCCTAGGCTTCCAGTTCCACAAGGATCCTTTTAGTCCAACCCTGCAATAGCTTTCACTTATGTCTTACGGGCAGACTCCCAGTCCTACCCTGCGCAGCTTTCACTGCGTCTGACAGGCAGACTTACTCAGTGGGACTCCAACCCACTGGTGGGACTCCATCCCACTCCTTACCATACACTTACTATAGTGGGACTCCTACCCACTTCCTCTAGTGCACTTACTTACTTACTTTAGTGGGACTCCAACCCACTTACTACAATTAGAAAAAGAAGTGTCTTACCAAAAATCCAGGGAACGTCGCGAAGAGCCTTATGAATCGGGGATCGATGGGTATCCCCGAGAAATCCTCGGTGCTGGCTGGAACCGATCAGGTCCCCGACTCCGCCGGTCTCCTTCAGCGAGGTCCCATCTGGGTCGCCAAAACTGTTACCGAAATCTCGGAATGAAGAACTTATCGACACCAATGTGATGTAGATAAGCAGACACATCTTTATTGACGGCCGGGTGCGTGAGCGAGTCCTCTCACGATCAACGCACACCAAGACTCAAAATTAGACACCATATATAGAACTTATTCATACATATTCATTAAGTATTCATGCATAACCATGATATTCCCCATCAATCATTAACATATTCTCCTCCTATATCCGATTCTGCGCAGTAGAGCTTAGAAAGGTCCAGAAATGGGTCTGGGGTACGATTTGGGTAGGTGGTATGTATATGAGTCGGTGGTCGCGATCTCCCCCTGCCGGAATTACCTTTTAGTAAAGTTCACGATTTCTTGGCAGGTAACTACAAGCTGTTCCAGTCGACTCTCCCCAGTTTCCATTCATCTCATATTCTGACATTTCAATACACTTCTACATACAGAAGACTGGTCAAATACAAAGGAACCTTTCAAACCCTAAAGTTATTAGCTAAGTTTTAACAATGGTTCTGGCCCATTCTTCTAGCCGTGGTACGGGATGCACAGAGGATCTCATAGCAGCTTTTACTGTGCAACTCTAAGTTTCATTAAAATATTATTTCTTATCCTTCTATATTTCTGTTCTATAAAATAATTTTATAAAATCAAATAATCAATCGAATAAAGGAAATCAATCTTAACTTATTAGCAAATCTATAACATTGGTACCCCCCTTTTCTTGGGAGTTTGGAAAATCAGCTTGCCACTGTTGTCCTGGATAATTTCCTCTACTAATGTTCCCTAGTTTTATTTTATTTGCTGTATTGGGATTATTGCGTAAACACATTTCACATTGCTGAGTCACCTGTTTTATTACAGTATACAAGTTTTGCCCTATCAATTTCTGATTTAGACTTTTATATAAAGTATCAGCTCCCCAATGAGTCTCATTATGTTCTGTTAGGGCTGTGGTCCATATTAAATTGGATGGTACCACTATACGACCATCCCTTAAATAAGTCCACTTACTTATTTTTATTTTATCATTCATGTCCTGAATTACCTTTAAGTTTTCTTTAGAATAGTTTGGCTCCTGATCTGTACTTACAGTTTGGATTTTATCGTCTGGTATTAAGGATAATTCCTCCTTTCCTACCTCCTCTGTTACTCGTCTGGCCTCATGGTCGGCCAGGCGGTTTCCAATTTCCAGATCAGTCCCTCAATGGGCCATCTTATGTTCTTTCTTCCTGGATGACCCTCTTATAACAGAGGGGGCCATTCCTCACATCAAGGTCTGGCATGGCATATGTTCCCACTGCTCAGCACCTACTGGGCTGCAGCCAACAGCAGAGCTCAAGATTCTTCTCGGTGGCAAACACAGAGGCCAACCCAGTCTTGCCCTTGACTATGGTAGGAGGCACCTGACCAACCTTATTCCTTGTACTTCGTTGTCAATGCGGAGTTTCATCTGCACATCCCATAACAAGTCACCGTCATGGTAAGACACACAGATTTACATTAGTGGAACTACTAGAGAGTGTATTTTATTTCAGTTTTTCTGCCAATATCCCCCACAGCCTTGCTGACCAAGGGATATTGTTTTAGCTGAACTGGGCAAGCCTCCCCCTTATCATTTTTACTGTAACAGGTAAAGCATTTTTCACCTTTCCTGGAATTTATTTTAAGATACACCTGGTTAAAAATTTCTTTTACTTCAGGGAGGTCCTCTTTTCCTTTTTTCTGTTGAATTAAAGATAAGCTCAATATTTCAATTACTTGATCATTTTTAACTTTTAGTTTCATTTCTCCTTCTTTAAACGTCTAGATGTTCTAATAAATCTCATCCCAACAAAGATTTTGGTGAATTTGGCATTCTTATTTGTTTTCTTAGTTTGTACTTTAAAGGTTTCAGGATGTTTTCCTGTGGCCAGCAGCTCCCACAACTGTAACAAATTATTTAATTTTTTTTACTGCAGTTTAACAAATAAGTTAGTTTTGTATTCACTAAAATTCCACCTCATTTTTCCTAGTCCCTAGTTCACCAGAACCCCTTGATGGTTCTTTAGCTTAGGGCCATCTCGCTTCCAGTGTCCACTTTCCCCACAACATGCACAGTGATCCGATCCCATAGGAGAGGGATTCACTCTTTCACTTCTGCCCGACATTCCTCCCGTCCCTGCCTCATCTCCTCTACCGGTTTAGCACGACCCAGCTCTTCTTCTCTTACCTTCTGTACACCTTCCCTGTTCCTTCTATCAGCTTTTCTATATCACGCTTACCTAGTAACTCGAACCTTTCTCTAGTCCTATTAGATCATCCTGACAAATCTTCCATAACCAACTTTCAAACATCTACATTTCCCATCAAAGGTTCACCTTTACTCTCCTCAGACCCATTGCCTGCCCTAAAGGGGCCGTTACCGGTCCTGTTGTACTGCAAATGCTGCAGCAATTGGGCTGACATTGTCAGGTCCTTCTGCTCAATTGTCAGCAACAGCAACCCCCTCCTCCTCACCATCGGAAGGATTCGGGGCAGGAGATGCTCTTCCTGCTCTGCAGGTTACACAAGCCTGCCTCTGCAACAGCACTTCTGTTTTAACTCTTTCTTACCCTGAATGCAAATCTGCTCCTTGTTGCTTTAAGTCTGCGTTCTTACATATCATGCCTTTGCAGGCAAACAGAAAACATCCTGCCGTGCATCCCAGCATGACTCAGTCGCACCTTCGAGGGGGTACGGGGGTTTGTACAAACTCACCCCAATACTTTAACACTTTCACAAGGTCTTTGATTCTCCACCCCCACCCCCCACCCCCGCCTCAGGTTTTTACATACATTGGTACAAGTTTTTATCTTACAACGCGTTTCATTCTGGTTGCTCCACAGAAGGAACTACAACCTGAGCTTTTTAACACAAAAATTTCAACAAGAACATCCTTCTAGTTTAGGTCTCAGTTTGGTTTTTTTTCCTATCCTTTTCTAGAGCCATAATCAAAGATCAGGTGATGTTAATCCCGCACTCTTTCTGCCACACAAACATATCTGCACACATTATTTCATCCCACTTTTGTTCTCTACGAAGAAACAACATAAGCTGTAAAATCGTGTTGTAATACAAGACCTCCTTCAGGTGGCCATCTTTCACCATCACCTAATGTATACAAAGGCCACCAATTCTGACAATATTTTAAAAATGTCTTTTTTGTTCAAATTTCCTCCGGGAATTCCGCCAAATTCTTTCCAATGCTTCAAAATACATCCCAGGGGTATTTTGGTATTTATTTCTTGGCTCGGTTTGCCCCCCATCTTCCTAATAAGTCTGATATATTTGCCTACAATGTATTAGTTATTTAGCCTTATTTCTTGGTCTCTTTTTTTTTTTTTTTTTTTTTTTTTGAAAGGAGATAATATATTTTAGCAGCACCTACAACACTAAGGGCAGAGGTTAACCCGTGTTTTTTCCAAATGATGTTAGCTCTAATGTTTTGTCCACAGTCTCCCTCTCTAATTTCTAATTATGCATTCCAACACTTCATAAATTGATTTTTCAATCGCTCCGTCCCTCTCTGGCCGGCCCCTCGCGGGGAACACGGACACGCAGATCGGGACTCCCGACTCACTGCGCAGTGACACTCACACACTTCACACTCTCCGGGCAGCCCTCAGTCACACAAGTAGTATGTTATACGGTACCGTGCACTTATGTACAACTTTTAGGAACACTGACAGTTCACAAAGTATGCATTTCAATGAACAATTGCCAAAAAACCAAACAACAGATTCTAATTTTTCCTGGTCTTAAGCAGAGTGTTAAGTTTTCCGCTATTTGCCTAGAATTACCAGAATATTAGTATTTTTCAACATACATTTCATTGAACATGTAACAAGACAACACATAGAACCAACGACACAGAGCGCTATTTCAGTTGTTACATTCTAGGAATTCCCCAATTCTTAAGACAACCTAAAGGAAGTTTTTAGCTTCCCAGATCTTTATCAAGTATTTAAGATTTTGTTCCTCTCATGTTTTCCTTTTTTTTTTTTTTTTTTTTTCCGACCTTTTGCTATGAGGTTCCTCTTAACTTGTTACTGTGAGATTCCGCCTTACTTCGCGCCCCCCCCCCCCCCCCCGCTTTCCGTCACGAGGCCTCCGGGCTTTTAGGATCTGGCAGTAACCTCGGGTTTGCTCGATCTGCCCTCAAGATCGCTAGCGGCCACCCCTTGGTCAGCAAACCCCCTCCCAAGGTACCTTTCCTCCTGGGGACTACGCTGAACAGCTGAGAAGAGGAGGCTCCTCCGAGGAAATCTGCCGGGGCGCGCCTAGGAGCGTCCGCTCCGCAGCTGGTCCCTCAGCCGAGCAGAAATCCTCCTGCCTGGCTCGCCAAAATGACGTGCGGAATTAGACTCTATCACTCGAAAGTTATAAAGCAGGTATGTTTCTTGCGCGCAGATGCACGGGGATCGCTCCTCCACAAGCGTGCGTGCCCGAAGTGACGAACCATCTCACATTTATACAATAAAACAAATGAATATTCAATTAACGCCTATGCATACTCGTTACCTAAAATTGCTTACTCTCGCTTCGTATGTTAATTAGCTTACCAGTCCTTTGCCTGGAATGTGGTGGTCTTGCAGGTTTGTAGGTGATTCGTGTCCTTGTGACCATCCGATCTTCTCCAGCAAGGAGACTTAGCACTCCCTCCCTCTAGACAGCATTTGAATGTCTCTCATCCTTTTCTCATTCTTTTTTAAATAGCCCCTTTGTTAGAGGAAGAAGGGCAGGCGTCTCCTCAAAGCTGTGTGCCTATGTGACCAGACACCGCACCCATGACCGGTCACCATACCCACATTCCTTGAGCAGACATATACAATCACAATCGATGTCCATTGTCCCCATTTCACGCTATTTCTCCATATCATGTCAAACCCAAATGGACTGCACCAAAAAAATCCCAGCTGGCAAACCACCAAATACAATTTTTTACCATTTTCCAATGGTTTTCGTGCCGCATACCTTCAAGCTATTCGACTGCACTACCTATCAGACAGAATGGCTAGATAGATGGGAGGTGATTAGCGTCAGAGAAACTCCTGCATAGGGGCTGAGCTACCCAGGGCATTAACAAGTGAGGATTTAAAGAAAAAAAAAGAAAGAAAATGAAAAAGAGCTGCACAAAAATAGAGTGAATCACATAGGGTGATCGATACTTCATTACAAAGGGTTTATCCTGCTTTTCTGGCAGGGCTGCAGTGACAAGTACCAATGATGAGAAACAACTTGAGAGACAAATTTCAGCTGTTACTGGGGTTACAAAGACAACAGCTTCCACAGGGTGAAAGCTGTCAGGTTACAGCAACCAAGCAAGAGATAAATGAAGGTATTTAAAGTAGATAGTGAGGTAATCTTTGCCCCCTCCCCCCCTTCATTGTTCTTTCTTACTATTCCCCCCTCATTCTACTAGCGTAACTAACCATCCTACCCCTTATCTTTGTGAGCTAGTTGCCACACAGCAGGCAGACCTACCAGTTGTACTGAAATTGAAATGGTGACCAGACAGATGTTTTCAGTTAAGTTTATATGACTTCTTGTTTCAGTCCTCTTTCCAATAAACTGCAATTGCGTGAATCTTGCTTGTGTAAATCTGAGGTATCCAGCACCAGGTCATACATAATGACTGTCATGTTTTCTGGGCTAAATTCTCCAACGCGCTCAGCTCCTGTTTAGAGTTGTTAGGTGAACCAGGTCATATTTAAAGGGTTTGGCAGACAGCAAAATAATCAGTCTCACAGCTATTTCCCAACAAATGTACTTTCCAAAATGACATGCCTTCTCCCTTCTCATTGTAAAAACAGAGCCGAAAACCATGCTACCATTCCTCATCTAGAGCGGGGGTTGTACAAACAGCAAATGCCAAATCCCTCAAAACACTGGAGAGTCACACGTATCATCACTAGAAGGACACTGCAAAAAAAAGTTTTCAGTTGGATTATTCACCCATTCAGCCCCATTTAAAAAACACCAAACAAGCCTGTCTTCCCGACACTTATTGAGCACACAACTTAAAATTAAGTATGGGTCCATTGCACAGCTAACTGCACTTTAATTACTGCTGTGTCTTCCTAAATCTGCTTGTCCTGATACTGGGTCTACAGAAACGGGACAAGTACTAGTTGTATTAAACAACAGCAAAGAGTTAGAATTAATCTTACAAGCACGAACAAAATATACTTGGTACTAATGGTGAGAGCAGCCTGCCCACACACAGCCTGTCAACCCAGGCTACAAAATCCACCTGAAATTCAACTCTTTGTAAAGCGGGAGATTATCTGAACTGGGGTTGATGCGGTCTGACCAGTTTTAATTGTCTTCTTTTCTTTTTTTTTCCTTCTACCAACTCCCTTGATATTCCTTATTCTTTTAAATCCACGCACGCAATCCTTCTACAGCTTCCAAGTCAGGCATTTCCAAGACTCCTCCCCAAGCCGTTTACAATGTGCCAGAGCTGACTCGGTGCATTTCAGTACTGAACACTGATACAATGAGAAAGGTTATTTTACCCACGGCTCCTTGACCATGTGAGGGAGCTTTCTTTTACTGGGAATGGTCTGCTGTCACCTTGGCTGCAATCCTCTGTTAATGTGACTTGGAAGACGGTGCTAAGCTAAAGCCCCCACTTCTTTCGCTTTTCTTCAGAGAATCAAGCTCCGCATCTTGATAAAATGACACAGAGTATCTTCCTCAAGAACAGAACCGATTTTCCAGCCTTTGATTGCTGAAAGCACGCTTGATAAATTGAATGGGTTAGCATAAAAAAAAAAAAAAAAAAAAAAAAAAGGTGTGTGACAGAGAACAAGACGTGTTAACAATGAAGCTCTTATGTGAGGAGGATTCAGGTCATCAATTTTCCTTCAGTATGAATCAAGTACTGTTAACATGGAAGCGGCTCCACGATAAGGCACACAGACGTGCTTCAGAAATTTAATGCTTTGCCCCTCATCGCAGAATTTACAGCATTTAATCGACCAAATGGAAAGGCAGAGGCTCTTGTCAACTGGAAAGCGGGAGGCATGACAGGAGAGTAGGCTGGGATAACGAACGCACAATGAAGTCATAGGGATGCTTGCAAAGTCACTCCAGCGTCTGGATGATACTGAGGTTCTCTGAGATAATTAAATTACATCTCCACATGGCCACAATCTAATTTGGGATGTGATGGAAGTCAGGGATTGCCTCCGTTTTCTTCCATGGCCCAGAGGACAGGGAGAATCACTGAGACAGATGTCCCATGATCCATGTCAAGGTTTGCATCCATGTCAGTGCACTCTTCTGCCTTTACCCACATTTCCCTCCTTTTCTTCCCCAGATCCTCTCTCCAGGCTCCTTCCCAGAATACTTCCCTAGAAATCTCTCTCAGCTATCACACAGATGTCCATCCCTGCCACCACACATTTAATACTAACCAAATTTGTCTGCCTCCGGGTTGTGCCTGTTGCATGCTTGTTGCATGCTTTGCTGTCTCATCATTCTCCAAATTAATGTTGCTAGTACACAGCATGTAGTAGGTAACAGCAGCAACACCGCCACCACCACCACACCCGCTAAAAAAAAAAACAAACAACAAACCAAAACCACAAACAAAAAACAAAAACGAAAAACCCCCCCAAACCAACAAAACCAAACCATCCAGCACTCAACAAGACGATCCAGTCCTTCACCAGGCTTTCATACACATCTCTTCTTCCTCAAAGGTGGTTACAATATCTTGGAGGCTTTTTCCAGTCTAAATTTCTCTAAGAGACAAAAGTACTTCTCAAGCGAAAGCTATCTGATACGGATGCAAACTTTTACGCGCAGAAAGATCTTCATTAAACAATGTAAAGGACACAACATTTAATTAAAATATAGACTCTGCTAACAGAGACAGTCCCATTCTTCCCCGTTACCTTTTTAATGTTGGTGGAAAGGATACCAAGTAAGCTTTACAGATTATCCCATATTTTTTTTTAGCACGTATTGATGTAACCATGTATTTTAATACACAAGAATGTCAAAGACACAGAGTATTCTAATATTTCTTGGAAACAGAAATCACTTACTGTTCACAAGGAACTTGTCCTATAAAAATTCAGGGTAAAATTAATATATAGCACCCACATTCAGATCAAGCAACCTGTAAGCAGAAAATTGAACAGAAATGAAAGGTTATTGGCAGTAATAGTTGCAAATGGCTATCCAGGGGACTTCTCCCTGCTCACAACACTCATCTAAACATTGATTCAGCACACAAAAAACATCTTTGGTAACCTGAATGGGACCTGCTAGTACCTGTTTTTATTATGTTAGTTGAATCACACCATCTTTCAGCTTCTGGAGAGCCAAGAAACAAATATATTCAAGTATCTACGGTGTCAGTTTCCCCGGCACATTCTTCCCAGAATTTCTCTTTTGACAAGCATTTCATTCTTTCTATTGATCCAAAACACACACTAAAATGACTTAACAGAAAACGAATTACTCTATCCTTACTGTACTCAATACTTGCCATTCTCCAAGGCAAAAAACCCGGTGCCTTTCAATTACAGAAAAAAGGGACAAACTGCAGCTTCACCCAGAAGTTCACTCAGATTCCTGCGACACCCAGCTTTCCTTACAAGTTTGGTCTCAATAACGCTCCTTCTGTGAAGCTGCTAAAACTTTTCTGCTGCCTTGATGCAGCCAAAGGGCCCAGCTAAGGATGTGGGAGAGGTTCTGCTTACACTCTGCAGCTTGTGAGCAGCTGCTGCCAACACCACTGATGGCCCTCCTTGTGATCAACTAGTACAAAATCATCATCTCTGACATGGGAAGGATCCATGTTTCTCCCGAAAGCATGCATTTACTTGTGGAGAAAAGACACTGGTGGACAAAGTCTCAGCCAACAGTCTCTCTGTTTCATGACCAGAAATAGTCCTCCCTTAGGAAGGGATCTCAAGGTGGCATTTCTTACTTGACAGCAAGCTGAAAGAACAGTTTTCATCAAAGAACAACATACTCAGGTAAACAATAATTAAAGAATAATCCTCACACTTTATTCACATGCTAATTGGTCCTCTTTATCTAGGTAGATCTAGACACACAATCAGGTAATCACATTTTTCATCACAGAAAAGACTTTTCGAATGGCATCACTTCTGGATTCAGAAAACGGAATCTACTGCACACTTCAAATGAGGGGAAAGACTTTTCTTCAGATTGCTTCTGAGGAAGCACATAAAAGACAAAATTGTAGGAACACGAGAAATGCCAGAGGCTTTGACCATCCAACTCTGCTCTCACTGCCCTGGTGAAATTCTCATTGTCTGTCAGCAATATAGGCAACAGAGGTACACAATGATGAAATACCATTATTGCAACTTAATTCCTGACTTGAATACATATATGCTTTCCGTTTTTGGACAACAGAGAACGGGAATTATCCCAGCGATCCACACATTGAGTGTTTCAGGTGGAATTAGGATGAGGAGTGGAGGGCATGGGAAGCTGTCTTCTTTCCTCTGTTGAACTTGCCAACAGTGTCTGCACTGGAGAAGGAATCAGAGATTTTTACCCTGCCATTGCCCCTCAGCATTTCTGCCTGTGCACCTACCAAACTGAAAACTAGTTCTGTTTTACTGTGTAAAAGCAACTTCGGAGGCACCTTTGGGACTATACATAAAAAATACAAAAGAAAGAGGCTCAGTTTTGAGTTCTCTGCAAGGATCACAAAATACCTGAGAGCAAACCACACATTTTATGATTTTCAGGACCAAAGCGACAAATTCCTGACCATATTACTGCAGGTATCATTGAGGCAATTAAGCAATAACACAGAGATACAGGCTATCAGACAATCCTGTTGTCAGCAGCAACCAAAGGCATCTGCAACAAAAAGGATCAGCAGAAGCAGAAGCACCAGGGACATCAATTCATTCCAAACATCTTACAGGAAAGTAAATGCCACGGACAGGCAGGAAGACAGATCTCTCTACACTGAAGCGATATATAAGCCTTAAAAACCCCAGAAGGTATTCACACTGAGAAAAAGCAAAAGCACAGTGCTGGCAAGGCAGCTGGTTAGGAGAACAGAAACCTCTGCCACTTGCCCCAGGGGTGCCCAAGAGCTCTAAGACACTATTAGGATGCCAGAAAAAGAGAATAGAGAACAACATGTGTAATATTATATCTGGGGAAACCTGCTAAATCAGTGACAGCAAGGATCAGAAAGGAGAGGTGGCAAGAACTTGCCCTAAAGGCAAATTTTCACAATTGCCTGCTTCAGGACTACTCAAGTCCTAAGCACTACTCCAGTTTAATCTCCATAAAATCAGTTCGCAGTGCTGAATACTGCTAATTTTGAAAACAATTTCTTTATAAAGATTAGTGATAACATGTATTCGCATATAGCGTTAAGTGGAAAAGTCAGGAGCAAATAGTAGATGAATTCTGATGTGACTCGGTCTAACAAACCCAGGATAAATCATTCCTCCCCTCACTGTATAAATCCTTGGTCCACAGTGTTAATGACACATCAACAAAGCACTCTGCAATCACAACCAGAGGATCAATTCTACCCCAGCCATCCATCTGAAGGTTTTTTGGAAACAGCCCTTTCTCCCCCACCATTATATTGCAACTTAAGTATTTCTTTGTAGATGTTTTGACTTCATAGCTAAAGCTCTTGCAGCTTAGAGTAGAAAGCCTTTCCTTACCTAAAGCGCTGGCATCCTTAAAGATATGAGTAATAAAACACAGTTTGAGATACAGCCATTCAGGATAAATTCTCTTTTAGAAAAGACGAAAAACCCATTCTGTCCCCAGAGCCAAGCTGAAGCAGTCAGGAGTATTCATGTCTTTCTGCTATTAACTCAATTAAGTAGGCAATAAGGATTGCTGGGTAAAATGCAGCGCGTATTTGCATGCATGTAAAATGCAGACTCAAGGAGTCTTAAAATGCCCTTACAAATACAGAAAAAATAGACCAATAAAATATTTTGTAGTGACTATTTATGTATGTGTAACAACTCATTATTTCAATTCTCCGCATCAGGGATTTCTTGTTTCTTTCCTCTACCCCTTAAATAAGTCTAAATAAATTATACATTTAAAAACAGTCTATGCATCTGTAACAACAGAAACAAATTTCATTTAGCACCCAGCTGTCAAAGCCAGCCCTTCTGTCACTCTTTATTCAAGTTTGTTTTACAGAATGCATGCCATCTTAATTATTTCCTTCTCTTCTGGGTAGGATAGCACTTAAGGACGAGCCACTTCCAGCATAAGTCATTTCCTTTGGAGATGGTATGACTGCGTGACATGATCCGTCACAAAAATATACAGTGATCTTTTAAGGTCTCCAGGTGGGAAATTATGTATATGCAGAGCTTATCATGATGGGATGTCACTTGATCCACATACTACAGCAATAAAAATAACAGTATATATGCATAATACTGTATTTTAATGCAGACATACTGTACTGTTAATAGCCTCTGATTTTACTTCTTTAACTCCTTTACAAACAGATGCTGACAGAGTTTATGGAAAGCAGAGGAAGAGAGCATTGCTCAAATCAAATTGAGATTTTGGGGGTGGGCTCTCCCACTCCAAAGTCTCCAAAATTCAAAATCCTTAACCCTCAGCCAAGGTCCTTGCCATCCTTCACCACTCCATGCCATTAGTTAATTAGCAGGAATTACAAACAGACCTTTAATCACATGTATACTAAAATATCTCTAAAAGCAATACAGGCATTACTGTAGAAGTATCCTATCCCACCTGCACAGGATAAATTAATAAATTGTCTTAAGCGGTCTAATCTATTAACACCTGGAGAGGCCTTAATTTTGGCCACTAAATTTCAAGAAGCTACGTTCATCAGTTCAATACAGTTAACAGCCATAAATCAACTTCCTTGCTGTACATGACTAATGAATTTACTACTTGATGAAAAAAGCCAATTCCTCAGATTAAGGTTTGCCTCAAAAATGTTCTTTATTCTCCTTATTGCGAAGCACGTTTCTCTTCCACCTCCCTCCTTCCTGTGGCCTCCTGAAATCCACAGCAAGAGACCTTCAAAAGCAATAGGCTGGATCTTGCAAACATCACAAAGATGACCACTATGACTCAGGAAATGTCTTCAGTTGAACCAAGCCACTAATGCACAACAGCGCTTTGAATTACCTCAGACCCTCCAGCATCAGGCTTTTCATGCTCCAAAACACCGTTAGAACCATCATTGACCATGGCCAATGCTTCCCAGGCTATAAACTCATCTGGTTTTGCTCCCTGTGCATACAGCCCTGTACTTTCCACCCTACTGTGCTGCTCAGGATGCTTTGCACACCATCTCAAGCTATTCAGAGCCTCAGGGAAGCATGACCACTTACGCTGAGCTGAGCTGAAATGGCAGGAAGAGTCTCCATGCCCAGCTCAGACCACAGCCCAAGGCCAGGAATACAAACACAGATTTATCTGCAGAGCCGCACACACAGCACACAAAGTCAGGGCTCCCACCTCATTAGGTACTAGAAAGATTGAAGGGATTGAACACAGCCACAGAACAAGTGCCTTGCAAAATATTCACGTAATTCCATACCAGCTGACTGTGCAACTTCAGAAAAATTCCCCTCTTCTCCAGTCATGCAATGTACCTCACTAAGACACAGATTGCCTGTCCAGTGCAAAACCTGAATCTGAAGATAGCCTGCTGCTGGTCATATGAAGTCACTAAAAGTAGAAACTTCCCTCCCTGGTGATGCTATCCCCATGGAAGGCATTTGCTGGTGCAGCCATGCAATGGATGTATTGAATGCAACAGATCCTCAGAACTTGCAGATCAGGTGCTCCAACTGCATCAGCAAAGTGCAGCTTACCTCAAGCAGTTCAGGACCTAGACTTCCATGCCGCGTAATGAAAGTCCCTGCAACCACATAAAACCCCCAAGCATAAGGATTACCTATAAATAAGCAACAACAGTGTGGGTTTCACAGTTACAGAGAAAATACAGTGATCACCCGGGGGCAAAAGGACGCTGAAAAGCTCCTAGGAAGAAAAAAATCCAACAGATATAAAGTCAGGAAAAAATAGAAAGTGTTAAAAGCAAGAGTTACAGCTTTCTCCACTGCCTAATAATGAGATGATAATAATACGATAATAAAGTTAAAAGCTTGGATAAGATGGAAAAATTTATACAGTTGGAAGTCAAAGTCTAAATTCTTGGGTGTATGTATTATGGAGCCAGCTCCCTTGGACCCTATTTGCCTCCCATGGTCTTACGCACCAAGTGGGCTATAAGGTCACAGTGTGAGTTCATTGATTAGGAGTCATACAAGTTTGGAGGTGCCAAGCTGAACGTCACAACACCTGTATGGGATATGAAGACACAGCAATTTTTCAGCCTTATGTGTGGTGGAACAGTGCAGGCTTAACAGACATCCAGGACAGTGCAACTTTCTTACTTGCTTTGTGGTTTCAAAGAAAAACAAATGACCAACAAATATATGCATCATAAACCAATGTGGACTTGCCAGTATGCTACACCACCTTTGGGGTCTTCTGGACGTTGATAGTGGTTTTAATTATCTTCAGAGATAGTGAGCTGTTTCTGCTTTCCTTCTTATTTTAAATCTGTTCTACTCTTTGTGTACACGAAAGGGAAGAATTGTGAAGTTTCCCATTTTAAAAAGGCTGTCATTTGCTATTTTTCTGTGCACGTTTCTGTACTTTCTCATCTGTATATCCCTTTCTACATATATGCAAGTCAACCTAGATATATACAAACATGCCAAATGTTTCACATTAAAGAAATGCATATATTTAAAATATCATACTGTATACTGTCTATTTTGGCAATAGCCATCTGGAAGAGGAAAAAACCATAGAAGAAATACTTAATGTAATCAAACTAGATTTTGTACACTTCTGCCAACCTACACAAAGAAAATTTACCAGCTGCTTTTCGTTCTGCAAGCAAATTACCCATTACTGCAATAGCTTTTTCAGAGACACCCAGGCTACATCAAGTGGCAACCAACATCAGCAGAAGACCATCTTGCTTTTCAGTGCATTGTAAACTGCTGTGGAAGATAGGACAGACACACTTTTATCACCGCTACAAAGGACATACCCCGTGAAAATCGCAGTCTCTCAATATCTTTTATTTTCCTGTGTGGTCAACACATTTTTTGTACCATTTATTTCTAGTTAAGTCCTCCCCTGGACCAGGTCTGGGCAACCAACAGCTGACAATGGCTCCTGTCGCAGCACAGGGATTTCAGAATCACCTACTGTTTACCCCAGGGCTTCATATCCACGACTAAGCACTCCAGCCCGTTCCTGCTGCCCATGCTAAGCATGTCTTTAAATTAGCTTCTCTTCCAGACGAGTAACACTGGACTGTGACCAAAGCCCTACCTGTCCTATAGATTTTCTCCTTCCTACAACACCTTTAATAAAATCTGTGTTATCAGAAAGTGATGGGCTCTTGATTTCACATTCCTCTTTCACAGCTGCCTTATTCCTGCTGAAACAGTGGAATGAAATTATGCATGGAAACTCCGCTGAAAATTTTCTTCATGGAGGAAGAAAAAATGCCCAACATGCTCAGAATCCAAATCGGAACCAGAAGGGCCCTGATTCCATATACATGTTATCAATATGGTACACATTTGAAAATTGCACAGTACTTATCAAACGTGAGGGTCTTCCCCTGGGAGGAAGAGGATTAAGATGCAACCTTGGGTCAAAAGAGGTTACACAATCAGGCTTTGCCATACCAACACCGAGGATACTAAATTCATGGTGGAGATGCTCACCTGCAGAAATGCAAGGGAACACTGGAAGAAACTAAAATGATTAAAAAACATAAATTAATTACTTTATGCAGAAGAGCCCCAAAACACAGATTTGGCAGGAATACTCCTCAGACTCACTTATTTATTCATTCATTTTAGTGGCCATGCTCTACTTTGTGAATTATTCTTGATAATTCAAGCAGACATTTGAGAAAGTACCCAGTTCCCACATATATTAATATATATTATACAGCTTCAAAAATGAGTTTTTGAACTACATATCCATTCCTGTGTGTGCCTATCTGTGTACATCTCCAAAGACGACAGCTGAAAAAGGGCGTATTTGTTTTTCATCTCTTAATTATGCTTCCCCTCCCCTCCTCTTTGGCTGCTAAAGGTTTCTGCTCTCACTGAAGGGTGAGACAACAGAGCCTCTCAGAGCCCCGATTTTTGGCACCACCTCACTCCAACTTGATGCTTGAGGCTACTTCCCCTCTGACTGATTCTTAATTTGAACAAGCTTTCACAGAAGACTGTATCAGAACTGCAGCAAGTTAATCTTATTAAACCACATGAGTTTAAAAACTCAGAGCTTGATGTCAGGCAGGCTGTTTCCAAATTGGTATACTTAAGATCCAAATTAGATCATGAGCAAAATATTAAAAGGCACTAAAGCTACTTCAGAGTGAATTTCACTTTCCAAAAGAAATTTCCAGACATTGGGAACCCAGGACTCGTGCCAGTTCAGTGGGAGTCAGGCTCCTGGCTGCAATGGGCACTTTTGAGTGTTTTTAAGCCCTTAAATTGTAAGTTGTTAAGACATAAAAGAATTTACTTCACCTATTGTCAAACCCAGTGAAAATACATGGGTCCTTCTGAAAGGATACTTTCGTTATAGGAGGTTTCTGCTCCACTCAAAGTCTCCTGACACAAAACACCTTTGGCGGATGCTGTGTTAATTGGCACTGAATCTGTAAACTGATGAAACAGCGTGTTCTTTAAACACTATAGAAGAAAATCTCCATCCTCTTCCTCTCCCTTCACTCTTCATAGAGTACTTTTGGTTTTTAAATAATTGACAAATATTTACAATTTCAGTTTCACTTCAGCCACCCCTGGGCATAGAAAACTGCAGTGATCAGAAATGGGGGAAGTGGTGACTAGGATACAATCCACCCTTGGCTTGCCAACCCAATCACCTGCACAGTTTGCAGCGAAGAAGCTGGCTGCTTAGTTGCCCTTACGTCCCCTTGGCTTCCAGTGACTTGGCAAGATGACCCACCATGTGCTTTTGCTGGCCTCGATGCCATCCACGACACACAAAGTTTGCAGAGATCTCATGGAATGCTTCTACCTCTGCACTGGCTTCAGACAGCTCCTGTCACATGCATGGCATTACACAAGCACCAATGTGTTTTCTGGATTGCAGCCTGACACAAGAGACATTAGTCTGTGTAGCCTGGTACCTGGCTTTAACTCTTTACATCTGGCTACAAGTGCAACTAATCAACTGAAATTGATTTTCCAGAGCTCAGTCTAAATCCACTGCATTGAAGGTGACCTATATTATTTGTGTGTATGTATAGGTAAGGGCTTTAAGTTTTTTTAAAGTGTCTCAGATATTAGATGTCTGTGTTCAGCTGTCGCCAACATGGCCAGTAATTCCAAAGAATGCCAAGGAGCAGTTCTGACACAGGCAGATTTTACAGGGTTCCTACAGATTTTTCCCCTGCTCCCCTAAATGTCAACAGAGATTATTCGTCTGTCTCCACACACGCAATTCTCTGTTACCCATGGGAAAAATCACAACTTGAGCACACCTCCCGTCCACCAACATCCCTGATAACAGCACAGTGCTCTGATATGCAGCGTGGTTAAGACCCAGGACATCTGCAACAAGCACTAATTTTTTTCCAGAATTAACCTTGCTCCCTCCAAGCTAACGGTTGCTTTTGTATTTTACTCCACACATTTGCTAGTACTAGCATCGAGGACCAAACTTTACTTTCCATCAGTGCTAGCTGGGCACCACTGTAATCATTTAAGTAGAACAACCTGTTCCAAGTGACCAAGAGAGCTAATTTATCAGCAACAGAACAGGCATTTTGGGGAAGGACATAGCTATATATTTATGTGGCTTGTAATATTTGAGTCAAATGGGACATTCTGCTTAATTCAAAGCCACTTTGGGGAAAGGAAGAGAGGAAGCAAGCTTTCCAAAGAGAAATGGCTCCAAACTCTCAAATTTATCATAAATTTATCATAAAGATCTTTTTTCTCCCTCTCCTGTCCTTTTGGTTTTGCTTAAAATAAAGAAAACCCTCAGCATTTGGAGTAGGCTTCACAGGGGGCGGGGGCAGCAAGAGCACATAATAATAAAAAAATAACATCTTGCCTTTATATAGGTCAAGATGCAGCCTGAACTGAAACACTGTACAGCTCATCTTGCCTCAAACATGGCAATGTAGAATTAAAGGGTAACCAGGGAAAAACAAGAAGAACCTTCACATACTCAATAAAAACTCAAAACACCACCCATAAGAAAGATCATAACTTTCTCCCTTGGAGAGCAGCTAAGTTAGAAGCAACATGACGGATGCATACAAGCTAATGAACAGAAATGGAAAAGGTAGCTTGGATGCCTCCCTCTCCACAGTCTGAGGAGGGAAAATTAAAACCTGACAAAAACCCAATCATTTTTCACATGATAAGCTGTTATCCTGCTGGAAGTCATCATGGCCGGGGATTTGATGAGATTCAGAAAGGATTTGGCATTTCATGCGGACAGCAAGAACATCTAGCAATTGCAATTAATGCTAACAAAAAAAAACAACCTAGAAAGAGTATTAACAATTTTGGGCATTGGGGTGAAAGCCCCTCTCTAACTATGAGGGATCAGGATAAAAAAATGCATGGGAGTGGCAGAGACAGTTCTTGCCCAAGGTGGGCACGCCAAGGCACAGCGGTAGCCCAGTGACTGCATGGGGGAATCCTATTCCCATTCTGGCATCTTTTCTTCTGGCTAGCTCCAAATCATCCCTTCTTCCCTTGCATTAGTTTTATAGTTTTCTATGGTTTTCTTGCCCGTAACTCCATCTCCCACTCCTCAAAGCATCTCTGCCATAAACGTTTTCCTCCTTTGTCACCAGTCCTACTCTGGGTAAAAGCACGTAATACACTGTCTACCACAAACTGCAACTCTCATTAACAGACTGAATGCTGAGACCGTAATTCAGTCCAGAGGCTCTACCACTGCCCACAAACTACTTGCTGTCTCCCAGTTTACGATGTCAGCAGGACTCCAGCTGAATTAAGGCTTCTACTGCATATAACTGACACCAATGTATTATCTTATGCATAATGCATAGAAGATGGCTCTAATCATAAATTCCATATCCTGCCCTTCCTTTACATCACAGATGCGGCCTGGCATCTCTTATGCACTCTGCTTACTGATACATAAACTCCTTCTCCTGAATCATAATGGCAGCAAAACCTTTTCTTGGGTCACTGCTCCTGATAATAGCCATTCGTTCCTTCTTTTCCTCAAAGAGGTTGAAATAAACTCCAGTTCATCCCACTAAAAAACTCACACTAAAATGTAAGGACCATGTTGAACTGATGATCCAGGAACATTGCCTGCATCAGTCCGTATTTTTGACACTGGGAAGCAAATGATTTTTGCCTAATACCCATCTTTTGCCTGTTTGCATTTGGTATCAGCAGAGTGGTTACACAAAATGCAAAGCTACACTGTGGATGCCAAAGTACAAACGTGCAGAGGTGAGTGAAGACTGCAGAGTGCATTTCCAGCCCCGCAGAGAAGTACAGAAAACCCAGGGATACACACAGAGAGGCTGTGGTATAACCCAGCACAGGTTTTACATGTCTTGGAATGGAATATGGAGTTCAAGCTCCAAAGATTCCACAAATGATGCAGTCAAAAACGTGCTGAATGCAAGCTTTGAAATATCCTGGAGAACAGACAATCCCCTCTGTATAAACCCAGTTTTGACCTCAGGCAAAGACTAACTGAGCTCTTTTGTACAAGAAGAAAGAAAAAAAGCAAAATAAACCGATATAGATGCATTACTTCAAAGTCATCTTACCTCTCAGCCTTTTAGCCATTATTTCTAGCCAGAAGACTAACTGGAGAAGGAGCATGCATGTATCTATTTCCTGAAACTAAATTATTTCTTTGTTATCTTAAGACAGTGTAAGTCCATTTAGCCTGAATAAACTCATTACACTACCTTGCAATGCTCTAAATCAGTTTAAGCCTTGTGACAAAAAGACCAAGCACCTGAAGAACAAGCCCTGAGATGGCCTTGTAAGGCTGTCACATTCAAGTGGACTGAAGATGTAGGAAGACTGAGCAGAAGCATCTTCAATGTTGACTGCTTCAGCAATTTAGGCAATGGACAGGAGGTACCATGGGCACCACGCAGATACTTGGTTTAAACTTTGCTTTTCAGGCATCTTGGATAATGCTTTTCAGGTACAAAATCTGTTTCAGCAAAAGCAGAGAACGGTACCTGAGGGTCTAGAGCTGCATCTTCCCCGACTGCCCTCCCTGCAGCTACAGGAAGGCTTTCTATGAGCTTGCACCTGCCTCCTGCAACGTAGTAATAAATGTAACACACGTTTCAAATGGTGGACACCACTGTCAGCAAGATGTCTCCATCTTTGCTCAACACCTCCTCCTTGGGTACAAATTACTAGCTGCTATTTTCAACAAGCCTCAAACGTTCAGAAAAAACAGATGACAGGAGCATGTTTCACATAGGCCTTCTCCCACTGGCAAAAGCTACACGCAGCGAGCTGCCAGGGGCTGGCCGGTCCCTTCCCTCTGACAGGCTTGAGCTGGCCACTTTCATACTCTTAAAGAAATGGATGGAGTAATAAACCTGGATTTTCCCTGCTTGGTTTTCAGCACACCAAAGTGTTCAGCACTTCTGAGAACACTTCAAGACAGGATTTATCCAAGAGATTATCCCATGCCTTCTCTTTGTCAGTTAAGGCCAGCGAGGGGGAAAAAAATGAAATTAACAAAACAAAATAACCAGAAAATTTAAAACAGTCTTAGAAAACAGCAATGATTAATTCCTCCAGCTTCCTCCAGCCTGTGCACTTCAGGGTGGCCTTTCCCTTTGGCCACAGAGGTCACCAGTTGCACATCGCTTTCCCAGTGCAAGCCTGGATCTTCTCAAATGATAGCAGATTGGAGTTGCATGCTAACAGCAACAAAAAGCGGCCATGGCACAGCACACCTGTCTAGTCATTTATTTAAGTGTGGTGGTTTATAGCAGACCACGGCTACCGGTTGGTAACCAAAGACGCCTAAAGCATTATTTTTGATCTACAGAGCCTTCCACGATTTGGAACCTGATTACCTTCAGAAACTGCTGCCTCCTCATCTGTTACCATGGCAGCTGCAATCAGCTGAGATGCTTGGACTGACAAGACCTGATTTACTAAGGTACCAGGGCAATTCCAGGGGGCTGTCTCAGAATTTACTCCTCTGCTCGGGTCTGCCAGCATTTTCAGGAAAGGAAAAGGTGGGATAAATTAAGACTGTACAGGCTGGGAAGTACTGTCTTTTTTTACAGTGATACAACAGCTCAGTGCACGCTGCTCCACCCAGCACTTACCCGGTTGTTTTTTTTTTCTTTTTTATTTCTTCCCCACTCTTAGCAACAGTATATGTGCCCTTGTCCCAGGGTCAAAGTGCAAATGAGATCAGTATAATTTACTTCACTTTAAAATATCTTTCCACATGGTGAGAAAATAGATTGTTTAATCAAGTCATGAGGCTAGTTTTCTAGCCTTTAAAAGCTAAATCCTGAGAATATGAGTTTCAGTATTCCCTATTAATTTCTGCTGGTTACAGAAACTACTGCTTAACTGAAACATTAATATTTTTCCATACAGATGCTTTTCACGTGGTAATCTCAAAGCACCAGACACACTTCCCAGGAAGAGAAAAAAGCTTCCCATTGCAACAACTCAGTCCTTCAAAAATGTACTTCCCATGCCATCTGTGTGATAACGAATTTAGAAAAATGAGTAGTATCTTGGCAGTCTTTGCAAAATGTACTCAGGATGCAGGGAAAGGAGGAGGGGTTCCTACCAAATGGGACATTCAGTATCCAAGTCAGAGGCGATGACAACGTCTAAGCAGGGGGCTTTTTTTCTGAGAAATATGCCATTAATTTTGAAGAGCCTGACACAACTGTGCTGCAATTCAGCTGAAGTCTGCTCATTCAGTCCTACTGACAGCCATGTCATTACAGAACTTCCAGATCTGCAGCTCTCCTTGTCCTGCACATTTCCCCCCACGTACGCCGTGACAAGCTACTTTATAAAAAACTCTGCCAGAACATCCCAAAATTGGTGTGATCAAAAACTGTGGCTATTTCTTGAATTATTGCAGTGAATTATCCTATCTGTAAAATACGCACATCTCTGCCTCTTATTTCCCAATGCAAGAGCAGATCACTGGCATTTGAGAAGTGTCTTGAAAATCACAGGTGCCGATAGCATCAATAACAGCACACCACGAGATGTAATATTATTACAAGAATAACGGCACTTGTTTCGGACTCCTGCATTTTTCAGGTCATCAACCAAAAACATTAACAAAACACAGCCCTTCAGGAAATGAAAAATCTTTGCAGTGTAATGCAAGGTGGTTCATACAGTTTCTTTCTTCTCACCCACCACGTGCAGAGCGCCTGCCGCTGTGCTTCTGACTACTGGAAAAGAAACTGCAGGCTTCTTCAACGATGCCAACGCTGAAACCACAGCGACAAACCATGCAGATTAAACTCAAACCTAAAGGAAACTAGCTTAGCTAAGCAACTGCAGCTTGGTAGGCCATCTAGTACCTTCCAGCTCTGCCTCCACCAGAGCTGCTAGAAATTCCCTATCTGCTTGTCCAGCAGAGCTGCAGCGCCCAGCTGCCAGGCCCTGGTGGGCACCGCACAAGGGCGCTTTGCTGGGGCAGACGGCACCATGGCCAGCTTCTGTGGTGCTGAGGGCACCCATCCTGCTGCACTGTGCAGACTACACATCCTCCACCGGAGCACCCGCAGTTTCTCTGTCCTGTGAGCAGCAGGTTGCTTTGGGCAAGAGGTGTCTTGCCTGTGAGACACAAAATGGGTCCAGTCCTTCCTTCAGGCGAGGAGAGAGCTGAGCAGCTTTCAGCCCTCATCCCTAAGCCAGAAGTGGCAAAAGCGGCACAGAGCTCTACAATGCTCTGCTGTGGCAGAAAGCAAAAGCTGCCCCCTTTGCAAACTGAGCTGAGTTGATGAGAAATCTGAGTTCCCCAGCAAGAGCTTTCCACGTTTTCTAACTTCCAGATTTTGAAAAGGCAGAAGGAATTTTGCTTTGATTTTGGGAACAGCTGTTGAGACCTGCGAACATTTCTCCCCTGATTCTCCTGTTGTGCCTGCTGGTTTTATCTTGTTATTCCATCCCTCCTTTGCTTCCTCCAGCTTAAGAGTAGCAGACAATGGTTGGGGCAGACAAAGATCCCCTCACCCCTGATACATGGAAAGCAAAAGGAAAGCCTTGATCTTGCCTTTAAAACAAAAAAATACAATTGTTCTGCGTATGTGTACCTACATGTGCCAGCTTTGCTACTTGGACGTTCCAGCCCATAATAACATTCAAGGTTAAAGCCTACAGGAAAGGATAAGGAGCTCAGTAACTGTTTCAAATTACAAAGTTAAAAACAAAAGTGGTATCAAGAGCGCTCAGTTCTGCGAACATACATGCAAAACCTGATCCACCCCATCTTCTTCCTTCCATTGGCTTCAACCCAGGAGAGTACACGGACAGTTCTTCATTCCACAAAATGCTTAAGCACGTGCCTTAAAAAGAAACATGTGCTGGTGTATTTGTCTGAATCAAGGAGGAGGCAACTAAATGTTTAATTCCCTTGCCCACGTTGCAGCCTTAAATTTCTGTGGCACTTTTACAGGGTGACTAGCTCCGCTGACTTGTGAAACCACCAACATGCAAAAAATAATACACAGATTTTGTCTTTCGGAGTGGGGCATTTCCTTGGTGGAAAGCATCCACAAGAAATTCAAGAGAGGATGCTGAAAGCTTTTTTTTTTCTTTTCTTTTCTCTTTTCTTCAGTAGGGTGTTTTTTAATAAACGGCAGTGTTAACACTATGAAAACAAAGGCAACTCTTATGGGAATAGGAGGCTGCTTTTCCCTGTTGTTTGCAGAGAACCCCGGCTGTTTGAATGGATGATATGTTAATTTTGTGGCACAGTTGCTCAACGGAGGACATAGTGAAGTCTCCCATGGTACAGTGCACGCAGTTTACAATGGACATGGCTAGAATGTTATTGTGTGTTGTAGCCCTCAAAAAGACGTTTCTCCCAAGCAAACATGCTATGAAATACATTTTTCTCTAATCATATCAGAAAAACTTCACTCCGTAAAGCAGTCTTTTTGAGCTTTTATGAGCAGCTGCTGCTCGAATGCTTGAAGGAAGAGCTGGCAAGTTAAAAAACAAAACAGGCCACAGAGATTTAATTTCCTATAAAATAGCTCCCTACAAACTGTTTAAACCATTCTTTACTTAGAGCAATACTCCAAAGATTTTAGAGATTTTCAGGGCAACGCTTGCAGTAAGAACTCCTTGTGTTCCCTCTGCTCAGGGGGCTACACAAACACACCATCAGATTTATGCCTTTCCCCTTCCAAATAACCTCACGTACTTGTCTGCAAAATTAATTTAAATAAACATAGAGAAGAAAGAAACATGCTCGCTTTTTTTTTTTTTTTTTTTTTTTTTTTTTTCAGTGGCAGTGGGTGCAGGAGGAGGTTGTGCTAGGGGAGCAGTTTCTAATATCTACCATAAATCTGCTCACTCACAGCCTCAGCTCACATACTAATAACATGTCTCACACATACTTTTCTTCCCAACTTTCTGTCTTCCCCAACCCCACAGCCATGCCATAATGTGTCTAAGTACAGCACTGCCGATTAAAAACTGCCAGCAGTTAAGACAACTTATTTTAAAAAAGGGGACTGTGTATTTATGAATGCAATAATTAATCAATGCATAATAAGCATGCACTGCGCATATCATTTTTCTTTCCATACACAGACAGCTTCGATTACCATGCGGGTTACACTGCCACAGGATCTTTAGTTCCCAGTAACTGCTTCCCCACCCCGCAGTGTTAGCAAAGACAAGCTCATTGTATTAAAGTCTGCAAAACCACCCAAATACTGCTAAATTGATTAATTTTGCAGGTAAAGTCTTTCAGAAGAAAATGCCATAGTTACTGCCACAGCTACTAGGGCTGTCACAGTTTTGCGTTTACAGTACTTTTTTCAGAGGATAAGCTATAAAGGCGCACTCAGGGCTGTGAGCTGGTAGACTGGTTTGCATTTTAAGAACGTATTTCATTTTAATGGCTTTGTTTTAAAATTGTTTCAACTCTTTGAATTAATCAAGAGTTAAAAAAGACGTGAGACTGACATAAAAACGTATTTTCCCTCCTTTTAACCTGCCTTTTGACTAGAACCAGTTTATATTTATTTTCAAGAAACTCAGTAGTATCCAATTAATAATACGATTGCACACTTTTTCATGGAAATTGATCCACAAGTGGCTTAAACTGAAAGAGCCACCACCCTTTCCTGAGCCTCCCCACTGATAAACAGCATCAAACAAGGCCCCACAGATGCTAATATTCAGTCAGCAGGGAGTTGCTTTTCCCTTACAAACAATTTTTCCTCGGTGACCGTTCTCTACAGCACCACTTTCTGCCCAAATGGGAAAACAGAGATGCTTTGCCACAGAGATATGCTTCCCTGCTAACTCTCTGCTAAGCCCAGCTGTTCGAGTCCACAGTGATGACATCTGCAGCCGAGTTACCAATGCGAGTTTTCATCCCAGTACAGTGGGCGCACAACATGATTATGTGCCCTCCCTCACCAAGCAGCTAATATTTATTGTAAACCTGCGACACACGGGGACTGACCAGAAGACTGCAGAGCTCTGCACTTGGCTTAAAGGCTGGCACTTGGAGGATGCTGCTACATATGTATATATAAAAATAGCAATACTTTGTATACTGTGATAGTCCACAAAGGGGATGACGCCATTTTATTCTGCCAATATGCAGAGGATTAGGGGTTTCTGCTTGAAGCCACTAACAACCTGAACAGGAGAATTACAGTAATTCCACTAAACCCACGCCGAATCCAAGGGACCAGCTGATGCACAGTGTTAGCGTTTCCGCTTGTCTTGAAAACGTAACTGGCACTATCCTACAAACAGAGCTTCAACTAGCTATGCAAGGAGGTTTAACTTTAAGAATGGACTTACAGGAGGCATATGCAGTGATGAGGACATTTTTTTCACAAGACCTCTCAACGTTTTGAGATCTAAATCGTTGACACAGAGCAATTCTAAAGGGAGCTCAAAAATAGCCGTTGAGCGGTCAAACACAAGTGAAACACATGCTTTCTGTTGCTCACACAGCTCCATTTTTAGTGCAAAGTGCCTCACAGCAAACAACAGCAAGATACTCCATTAAAACCTTGCAGTGCTTTATCCATTACACCACCATGCAAACACTGTTGTCATGACTTCGATTAGCAACACTTTGCCTATATCAATACCATTATTAATACACTGAAATATTAATGTCTATTATATTTAATTAACAGTCAAAAGTAATGAATAAATATTCACGTGCCGTTATTCCGAGAAATACTGCACGCAACTACATGTCAAGAGCTGTGACTTGCAACTCTTTCCCACAGCACCTCTGGTGCCAGAAAATACCCTGAACAATTCAGCACGAGTTAAACCTTCCACAACCAGGATACCTCTAGGTTGGAATAAGCTGTTAGGCCCTGGTTCTGCCATACAGGAGTCTAAGTAGTGTGTATCGCAGTTACCATTTCCAGATGCAGTAGCCTGGTTCTGCAATATAGGAGTCTGTCGAAATAGTGTGTATCTCAGTGCCATTTCCAGATGCAGTAGCCACACTTAACAACAATAGTTACTATACAGAAATTTAGCAGGTCTTCTGCAAAACCAGTGTGAATACGAGTCCTTGACCGGGAATTCAGACCTCTCCTAAAACTAAACATGGCAACACAAGGAAAAATGGAGAGTTTTCATTGTATTGTGAAAAATGTTATTCTGGACACAAAATATTAATGGTTTATTGGCCATCTCTTTGAACACAGCGCAAAAAACAATGAATGTGCATTTAAGAAAGACTTCACTTCCATGTTCATTAAAAGCAATGACATTTAGGTACTTCAGAGGTAAAACTGGCACACAGTGCGTATCAAGATAACTGATTAGTAGCACTTACAGCAAATGTTATTTATATTGTGTGATGCTAACCCAGCTCTGCTAAACCCACAGTTTAGCAATGATAGCTGAAATTTTATGCACATACATACAGACTAAGTACCTGCATTTTCTCATGCAAACACAAGCACAAATTGGTGTGTACATACTGGATTAAAAAAATGACAGTCAGCAAACAAAGATTAGTAAATACTATACCTTTGAGTCATAATCTTATCTGCATCTGGCAGATAACAGCGGATATTCTCCATCTGAGCAGGATCAGAGTCACAGATTTTATCATCAGTCCTCCCATAGCTGGCACTTTCAATCATGATGACATCTGTTCCCGGGCAGCGAAGCTCTATGGGGTAACTCTCACAGGACAGTTCCCTTCGGGCCACAGCCATGGGGACTGGGGCACGGCTGAAAGCTGCAAGGATTAACACAGAAACACAGCAAACATTTACTTTCCATACCGAGGCTAGGATTAAAAGCGGAACGACTTTTAGCAGCAGATTTTATCCATATGCTGTACTGAGATAGTTTCAGTACCATTGGGATATGATCTGCAGAAATGAGGTCTGATCCCCAGTTTGCTGGCTGCCCAGAGAAATTACTTCTCCACTCAGTGGCTTGATTTTCTCATCTCAAAAATAAGCTAGCGATCTCCTTTGTTCTAAAGCTAGCTTTAGAAATACCCTATTGAACGAGGTAAATAGCAACTATGGCATTGTTATTACTTCTACTTACCAGGTGAAAAGCTAGTTGGCTTTGATACATAAAATTACAGACCTTTGTCGTACCTGATCAACCAGGGAAAATTTTCTGACCATGAGCAATCCAAGCACCAGGATCCCACCTGCTCAGTGAGATTGCTTCTGTCCTCCTGCAGATGTAACAGCATCTGCATTGCTCCTGGTACTTCTCTTGGTCCTTAGAAAACGAGCCTAATGGCTTTTGCTGTTGCCTGCAGTGTGTCGGGGGATGGTCTGCAGGTTCTGGCAACCATCCCAAGGTTTGGGCCCTGCAGTGATATTTTCCACGGAAAGGCCAATATATTGGACACTAGGTGATTAAAGTTTAGCCCTAGCTTTGCATCAGATCTGCCTGAATGTTCAATACTGGCACGTACTTGCAAAGTTAAAGATCTCTCAGAAATCTTACCCGTTTTAAAAGAAATCCAGGCTACAGTTTGCAAAAGAAAAAAGAAACACGCTTTGAGATGCTTTGAAAACAAAGCCCTGAATTATTAGTACATAAACTCACATGACAACAAGCAATGATATTTCCCATTTTTACAGAGTCTTTGATTTAAAGATCTTCAACGGCTTGGCAAACATTAATGCTTTAATCCCCCAAATATCCATACGAAGTAGCTATGCATTGCCTTTCTCGTCTCAGCCGCAGAAGGGTTATGTGGCTTCCAGAAGATCTCAAAGGAAATCCATGGTGAAACTGGAAATAAAATACTTATTTTCCAGCCAAACACACCAGCTGGAAGCTGAAACTAAAGCTAGCCCCTTCCCTTCCTTATTACACGGGAATGAAAACTCACCCACACCAAAAGGTTTGCAGCTGCAGGGATGACATGCCCTTCTGGCTCCATGTTGTACTACTTCCAACCACAAAACAAAAGATAGAAACTAAGTCTGTACCTGTGTGACGGTCACAGAGCAGTCAGGGAAGTTTTAACCCTCTAACAGATTCAGGGCCCATCTGACACCAAGCATCTTTCAACAACTCACTCACCCTCAAGCACCATTTTAAAAGCCGCTATACCCTCTCAAAATCAAAAAAATCCCTTCCAAAACTCTGTGCACGGTACACGCACACCAACTTCGCTTATGGAAATAAAAGTGTACTGATAATTCTCAGTATACCCCTTAACTCCATCAAGGCTGTTGTGTTTTTCTAGCAAGCAGCAATCCAATACGTTACTCTGACTTCTGTTAAGCCTTTTATTATTGTTGTCTCATTTAGATTTGTATTATTGGACATATAAGAATTCCCATTTCTGTAAATTTGCAGGGATTACTCTAATATCAGATTCTTACTGATGTGCCAGAGTTGTGGACTAATTGCCAAACTCCCAAGACAGATGTGCATTTATTCTTGAATAATAGCTTCTACAATTAGCACAGACAGCTTTAGAGCTTGGATCACGTACGATGTCCTTCCCTGATATCGGAGAAACGGTTTTGCCCTGAGCTTGTATCACACCATATGTTTGTGTAATGCAGTAAATTCTTACCACAAACAAGTTTTCCTATTACAGAAGGAAGGAAGCCAGGACAATTGTGAACCTCTGAGACACAATACCTTGTTCTTACCTGTGGCTTTACATCACTAAACAACAAGGTGAGCGGAGGAAGAACGGGACATAAAGTTAGAGACAACATTTGACCAAGGAGGTAAGCCTGTCAGAAAGGTAGAGTCAGCAAAGCCCAGCAATTTTAGCCTGTCCTACACACGACATCAAGAGCTATTGACTCTGCTTAAAAGGATCTGTCTGCAGAAGCTTGCAGCAGCCCCTGCTCCGTGAAACGCCAGGCTCTGTGGCAACAGAGGGAGAGTTTATATTCGCCTGCATTACCTTTAGCATTCACAGGCCCAGTGCTGACTAGAAAACGTTTGATGCCAGGCTGCTGATTTTTCACAAGAGCTGTGGTGAGCTTTCTCTTCAAGCCTCTTCTGTACTAAACCTGAGCAGATTAGCGACATGGGAGGCAGAAAGTTTCTAGCAGCATTTGGCAGAACGCTGAGGCCAAATGCCCTCCCTCCTCCTGCCATGTGCTTAGATGACTCCTATTAACTGCCAAGAAAGCAGAAAAATCAGGTTTACAGTAAACATTAGCTGTTTGGGGCTATGGTTCAGCCCGGTTCTTGGGCAAATGGGATCCTTGTCTCTGGGAGGCTACTGTAGACTACAGAAACAGCAAAGACGGTTGCTAATACTACTTCACAGTTCCCATTACAGAACACAAAACTCAAACCCCCAACCCAATTGCTTCAGAAAGTGTATTTTTGCTGTTAATTCCTATACATTTTTTTGCAGTAACCATCCTGTATTGTCAAAGAAAGCAAACGTTCAACATATGATAGTTGAGGAATATCACGCTTAAAATCACAGAAATGAACTGTCTGGGAGTTCACTCATACAAACCTGGTGTGTTTCTCAAACAGCAATCCTGTACATATGCAGCTAATCTTAACTCTCGTGTTTTGTTGGAAAGAAGACATTAGGATCTGCTAAGAGCAATGTGGTTCTATTAAAATAGAACCTTATCTGAGGGCAAAGGTAGCATTTTCAATCTCACAGCAACTCTATCAACCATGACGATGCAGTACTTCAGGCTTCTGGTGGAGGATTTCACAGTTAATACAAAAATACAGAAGTTTAGTAAAAGCTTTTAAACAAATTTCTTTACCAGATTAGAAAGCACATTTATTGTACCTTGGGTAACGTCCCTGTACATGAGACTCTATGGCATTGATCTACCAAAATTGCATGAATGACAGTGCCTGGTGTCCCCCTAAAAACCAAAACCAACCCACCCACCCCTTGCCCCCAAAGTAACAGCTCACATTCTACTTCACATTGAAGAACATCTGGACAGATGCAAACATTTCTAGATGTGGCTTTCTGTTTACTGGTATTCACCTTTTTGTTTCTCACATAATCACTTGACCGCTTGCCATTAGAAGGGCAGCTTTTACTTACAGGCACCCCGCTGTGGAATCATGGACTTAACATTTATTTCCTGGGTATATGACATAAAGGAAATGGGACACTCCGGAGAAACCGTAGGAATAGCCGAACACTATAATAGAATATAATAGGAGAAAGCAATGGTGCATGCTTTACATCCTGCCATCCTCCCACAAATCAGTTGCTCTGCATGGCTTTTTTTCTACCCTGATAATCTGCAATAAATACTCCAAAGGGAGATTAGAGGTTGGCTGTTTATCTCCTTGTAAGCACATTTCTCGATGCTGTGTCCCTATATGATAATCTTAAACATTTCTACTAGTTCTTCTGTGAGAAGCAAAGATTTTTTGTTGGTTTTGCTATGAAATAAGATACAACAAAGGCCATCTGTGAAATACACAGCACAATTGTATTAATTCATTAATACACTTCTCACTTCCTTGAGTAGCTCTCTCTCTTTGCAGTCTCTCACTGAGCTCCTTATTTAATCTCCTAAGTAAGTGACCTAATTGTTGGCTTGAAGTCAAGAGGAGCTGATGGCTGCTCACTACTTTGGAAAACAGGTGTCTTTTTCCACGATCCTATGTGCAGACAGCCATCTAAATACAGATGACAGAACTTACAGATTTTGAAAAACACTCTTTTTAACATTTAAACGTGTGCCAACTTGAGTGTTCTAAGTGCAGCCATTTGGTTGAAAATCGTCCTCCTGAGCCTCTGCAGGGCAAAGCAAGAGCAGAGGGTAAAAAGGCAACAGATAACGACAGGATTTTATCTGAGCGATTTAGAACTTCTTTGTCTCTGCTAATTTCAGGAGCTGGAAAATTAAGTAAGTCATCAAAATCTTGTGCTTTTTCTCCCCCTTGCTTTTGACCTCAGAACATAATTGCCTCTTGTCATGCCTGCAGGGCATGGGCTTGTAGTTATCACTGTGTGCTTAATCAAATGCTGAAATAGCCTTTAAATTACATGTCTTCTTGGCAGCTAGAGACTTGCTGAGCTCTGTTACATTTAGAGCCATGATGGCAGTAGAGGTACTTTTAAAAGAAAAGTGTGGGATGATGGTATTAAATAGGTTTTATATGCAATTTTCCCAGCAACATCATGTTCTGGCTCAGAATTTTGAGAGTGAAATTTCTGTGCATATTTAAGGGCAGTGAAACAAAAGCTGGAAATGTAGAGATAATTATTTTCACAAGCTCTGCAAATGATTTGGTCTGCCCAGGTAAAAATCGGACTGACTGTTCCCAAAGGCAAATACAACATGCTGGCAGAAAAGTTTTCCCGCTAATTTGGAGGAATGCTTCTGTGTTTGTAATTCCCCAGTACATAATATTCATACAGTTCACCTTCAGTCGGGGGTGGGGGTGGCGGGAAATATCAGAAAGCAATAATGAAAAAATCCTTTACCCCCTCTTATTCTGAAGCCTACTCAGGTATGGGTATGAGCTGAAATCCCTTACAGTTCTTGAGTCAACAGGCCTTACGTGACTGTCACTCCCTAAAGAGAAGCAACACGTTTAAGTGATTTTCTAAATCAGGGCCCTGCTTTTCGCTATTAAGATATAAAGTCTCATTAATGCATTCATTTGCAGCATGCTGTATCGGGCCTGGCTGAGCCCCACAGCAGCCTTCCCAGCGCTGTGCTTGTGTTGGTAGCTGGAAAGGTGGTGATAACACACTGGTGTTTCGGCTGCTGCTGAGCAGCGCTCACACAGCATCAAGGCTGGCTCTCCAACCTCCCCACCACCAGTAGGCTGGGGGTGGGCAAGATCTTGGGAGGGGACGCAGCCAGGACAGCTGACCCAAAGTGACCAAAGGGATATCCCACACCATATGATACCTGCTCAGATATAAAAGCTAAGAGAAAGGAGGAGGAAGGGGGAGTATTTGTTATTTACAGTGTTTGCCTTCCTGAGCAACCGCTACGCGTACCGAAGCCCTGCTTCCCGGGAGGTGGCTGAACATCACCTGCTGATGGGAAGTAGAGAATATTATCTTTTGGTTTCCTTACCTTCCATACACATAACTTTTGCTGTTGCTTCCACTGAACTGCAGTTACCTTGACCCACAATTTTTTTCATCTTATTTTCTCCCCCCTATTCTGCTGAGGAGTGATAGAGCAGCTTGGTGGGCACCTGGCGTCCAGCCAAGGTCAACCCACCACACGTGCAAGCACAGCTCAGTGCTTCTTCTCTGTCTCCCTTTTCCTTAATCAAGTTATACCTGGCCTCTGATCTCGTCATTATTAGTAGCAAACAAAAACTCAGGTTAAAGATCGTGAGAACAGACATTTGTCCAATGCACAATACTCCCATTCCCCAGTATTTTCACTGCTCACAAATATCAATCCAGTACCGAACAGCTTAAAATCCTCATTGGTCCAAAGTTCTCTGCAAACTTGGGATTGGTATACGAGTATGGAAATACTATTCTCTCCCACCCAATTTTCTCTACATACGCTGACAACAAATTAAACAGGATACAACACTGTGTCTTTTCTAGGGAACAGTTTTCTTCTACTCTCAGCCTGCAGAAGGGTTAAAGGTGCATCCTACAGACAGTGGCTAGTGCCAAGGCATTGCAGCAAATATTTGGAACAGTTCACATCCAGCTCCCCTGGGGAAGAAATGAAGACTGAAGGCAGCCAGCGTGGCCAAACGGCTGGAGCCATCAGCAATGCAAAGGTGGAGCTCGACAGTGCTACTCTCCACTCCTGCCTCTCCCTCTGTGACTCAGATGATTGCTTTCTCAGTGATAAAAATGGGGATATTATCTGATCTCCTCCATTAGGGACTCCAAAATCTGCTAGAGAAAGGAAAAAGAGAACTAGATATAATCCTCCGAGAGACAAGTGTGGCCTCAGCCTGGGTTTCCCCATGAGAATCAAATACCCACATCCCCCCCAGGCTACCTTGGATTCCTATTTTATAGAAGATATTAAAAAAAAAACCACCAACCCTGTGACTTTCCTTCAGGGACCTCCACCAGCAGTGATTCCCCTTACCCAATAAACACCCACCTACGAACAGACTTCACAAACTGCAAGAGCATCCTTCTACATGGTGGGATGGAGTATACCAAAAAGACAGAAGAGAAACACATGCTGTGCAACACCCCCGCCATGGCAACAAAAGAAAAGCTAAAAACACTCTCACACACTTCCATGTGCATTTTAGGTGGAGGCTGAGGTCAACTATCTTATGGTTCCATAAACTGCTCAATATACCTCCATCATAACACTCAAGTGACGCTTGCTAGGGATTTGCTCTCAGGTTATGTGACTGAAAATACAATAGATGTTTGTCACCATGTTTACATCTGACACCCTCCTCCACAATGAAGAGGAGACACAGGAGAAGGGTGTAGTAAACATAGAGAGAGTTTTCTATAGGGGTTGCCAAACCTACACACAGAAAACATTTTCCAAGGCAATACAGCCGAGGATGCAAACAGGAGCACAATGAAAAGCCTAGCCAAGTCCCAAACAGCACGTCTTTGAAGCGAGCCTCAGCCCCTAGGTACCAGCCTTCTGGAAAATACCTTTTATTTCCATGGAAGATCTCTTCCTTCCACGTTTCTAGACACCCTAGAGGGTGATGCAGAAACAACTCTCCCTTTCTAGCACCCACTGGATGTCCAAGAAGCCCAGGAACAGCAGCCAGAGAACTAAGCACCAGACAGCTACATCCTTGGGCACTTCTGCTGCTCATACTTCGTACCACTGATATTCCTCATCTTCTTCCTATGCCCAGTTAGTAAATGCCCTTCTTCTCTCCCCTCACTCTTCCAAAACCCAGATCAAAGTATGGAGAAGCTATTCTCATTAGTAAAAATATTAGATTCTCTTAAACTCCCTAAGTATTACATTAGCTCTTCCTATAGGTGAAAAGAGAAAATAAATCCACAAATAATGGGCAAAGAGGACTGGTGGAAGATCACCAGAAAGAGGGGAGAACAGTGAATTCGATGCACTTGCACCTAAGGATGGGCATTCACAAGGGAAACGGGTCTTTGTGAGGCCTTATGAGGAAAGGACATGAAGTGATAAAAGAGCAAGACCACAGAAACTAGATGGGAACTACGAATGGAGGAGTCTGACAGTAGGAAGTGACTGAGGACATGTAAAGAGAGAGAGGCAAGGTGGCAGACTGCCTCAGGGAGACGTGGCATTGAACCGAACCAGACCTGCAGGAGAAAGCAGTGCAACAGCAGTACTGCAGTTTCTTTCTGGTTCTCCACTCCCAACTTTTGGGACTCACCGGCCGTTGCCTCATCAGTGAGTGCTGAGAATTGCAACTAATGTTTCTTTTGACAAGCTCTCCTCTTCACAAATATCCCACTTACAGCAGTAAATGCCTCTGCTGCTAATATTTACACCATTACAGCATACTGCAAGGCAAGGCATCACCGAGGGCCAGCCTCCATGCTGCTAAAGAGGCAGCGGTTCAGGGTAAGCTGACATACCAGGTCCACTGTTGTTGAAGAGAAAGTAGGTCCTGCTTCTCACCCAGCCAAGCCCTCCTATCTCCAGCCATGGTTCAGCTGCTGGACCTGCACTCAGTTCTGATGCTCACTGCATCCCTTCATGAAGAATGTCAACTTAGCAGTCCACCAAGAAACTAAACTGGGGGTGGGGGTGGGGTGGGGTGGGGGAGGCAGAGGAGAGAGAAAGAGAGATTCTGCTGGACCGGTAGAGTTGAATCAGCTCAGAACAGGTTTGCTAAGGTCATAGAAAGGAAGGAAAAGGTTTTTAGGTGGCAGGAAAGGAAACTGCATTTAAGTGCTTTCCAAAAACACAGGGCCAACCTACCTTCAAATCAGAGGTCAGAAGTACAATCCCAGCCTGACCTGAACGTCACTTAAATGATTTTAATTGAAGCAGAAGCAATCAGTTGAGAACAACAGACAAATGAAACGCTGTCTCCAACAGAAAGGTTGAATGCAAGTACATTAATATTTAGGCTCCATCATGGGAAAAAGCTATTCCCAAGTATCTTTTCCTTTGCAGTGTACCACCTCATTTGTAATGAAAGGCACGCACAAGAAGATACTTGGATATGACTGCTCTTTAAATTCACAGGCTTCCTTCATGTGAATTAACTTTCCAGTGTAGAAAAATGGTGCACAGATACAGAAAGAGTCCATGGTTAAAGCCCTGTACTGCAGTGCATAAGATGTATAACCAACCGTTATGCTAAACTTGCCCTCCAGCCTAACAGTGGCGTCACTTAAAATATCAGGGTTTCAGATACTGGTCCATAACACTGAGATGCTCATGTTCTCGATAAAGGAAGCTTTAGGTGCTGTGCCAGGTGGACCAGTCCTTTTTACAAATTCACACTGCAAATCAGACTGGGGCCTTCAATATGGAAAACCACACCATTTATTACCTACCGCACTCAAAGTTATTGCTGTTACAATAGATACTTAACTGTTTCCCAAACAAAAGAACAAAAACCAATTAACCCCCCCCAAAAGACCCAAAAAACCAGTGAACTCTAACAAACAACCTTGAAATCTCAAATATAATGCAGCACAAATTGTGGTGAGGCCAGCAGAATCTGAGTAACAACAAAACTCACCCCATTTTTAAACTACTCTACTGTAGCTTTTTATTTTAGCCATTAGTAAGATTAATTTTATGATCACCGGTAAAAAAACTTTTATAAACCACCATAGTAGGTATCATCATAGAGGCAGCTAGATAAACGAGTATCAAGGGGTTAGCCTAAGATAAACTAAGGAAAAAGAATCTGTTTACCATTTTCAGATTTCATATTAAATCATAAGTTCATTTGATATTGCACTTTAGTATCATTTCCATCTAAAACAATAACTTAAATTCTTAGCCTTGCTAAAATAATGCTGATCTGGAATAACTTTTCTGTTACCAGCAGAGATTTTTTAGGTATCTAATCAAAATGGGCTTCATTAGGATTAGTGGTCTCCCCAGATGGACACTGCCCAAACGCTGAGGACATGCTTCTCTCCATCATTTGTATCGCTGTAAACTGGGAAGCATCAACCGTGAGCTACAGGAAGCAGGACAAGGATAAGCTGGCGGAGACTGAAACCCAAATGCATCCTCAAAAGTTAGAGATTGTCTGCCATGGAGGCTGGCTGAATGCCATAGAGGCCAGGCTGACATCTATCTCACCACAGGAGAAAAAAAAATATGGGGAAACCAAAAAAGCAAACAATGACACAAACAAAACAAAACCCAAAACAAACCACCAAAACAAAAATACCCCCAAACCCCTCCAAAGTCGGGAAGAGATACAGTTCACTTAGCAGGTTCGGAAATTAGAAATTATTTTATGGCTGACCCAAATCGGACAAGTTGGATGTATTTGGAGTTTTGCTAAGGAGCATAGTGACTACAAATAATAGATTCCTACTGAGTAACCCCTCCTCAAAGTTAGAATTTCAGTTCCCTGGAGAGCCTAGGAAGGAGAACATGAAAGCTCTTGTAGAAGTATTTGCATTGTTAAAGAAATTATGAACAGCAGAGTGAGGATTACTTTGTGCTGTTTATGGACTTGTTTGCCAGAGTAGTAAATCTGTTTTTAAGTTTGAGTTGTCTGGAAAGGAGAAGTGTGTGAAACCTGAAGAACTGTCCAGAGAAAAAAGATAGGCAGGCAAAAGAAAAGACTTTCTCCCTAAGTATTACAGCCTGTCATTCAAATAACTGTATAAAAATCTAGGGCGTCACATATTTGTTATTTAAACCACTTGCTTTACATCATCAAATGCCAAGAATTTAGAGTTAATTTTTCAAGAAATTACCCCGACCTTGAAGACTAGCCATCTCCAGCAAGTAGTATGGCTAAACTGTAGATCTTTGAAAAAATAATTGTGATTTTTCTTGGTGTTTTTGACATCACAGCTCCTTTGAGTCTCTGCCATAAACAGCAACTGCCCATGACACATACATATATATATCATTTATATATATACACATATATATATATACACACATACTTCTATAAAAGCATGATATATATTAAACAGTCAAAATGGAAAGTGTAGTATTGTACATGACAAGATGAAATTTGGGGTCCCCTACTCAGGCAGGACCTGCTCAGCACAACTTAAGGTCACTTATTTTTAGAAACCAGTGGGTGCTTATCAGCAAGATCTGTGAGTAAACTACAAAGAGAATCCACCCTTCAGCTTCTGGGCAAGGATTTCCATAGCATGTCACTTAGGAGCTCCATCTCTGAAACAGTGGCATGAGATCTAAGACCCTTTTTGCTGATATGCTGACAAGAATTACAAGTCGGCTGTGGCAAGCCATTCTTTGCAGCCCCCTGAATCATGACTCTCCCAAAAGCCTTTGGCGTAATTCCCCTCTGACCTCAAAAAATTAAGGATTTCACCTCAAATATGCTAGCAGCTAAGAAGAGCTTTTCAGAAGCATATGCAGTCATCTGAACAGTGGCCAACTTTATCTACACTCCCCACCCCACCGCCCACCCCCCATGTCTTAAAAATAAAAAATAATAGGAGATTTAAATCTGGAGAATGACCTGCAGCACGTACACTTGCTCCAGGTGGAAACATATTCCAAGTAGAAGCAGGTTTTCAGGGAAGTCACATGCCTGCAGATACACATTCTCCTCAGTGGAAATATAGCAAAACATTAAAACTAATGAACTAAATTAACTCCACAACATGGTCCACTTACTGGGATACACAACTAAAATCCTGAGTGATAAAGTTTCCTATTGTACTTACCTGCTCACAGCAAACACTGCGGTTAATTGTTTTTCCACCTAATGCAGCCTGTGCAAACATTGCTTCAGAAACAGTGTGTATGCAGATATGCCTGTATCTATAATACACATACACACACAATACTTCCCTTCTCAAGGTGAGCCACAAAAAATTCTGAAATAATGGTCACCTGTCGGCTCCCAGAAATGCTCTGAACAGATTCACTGTTCCCAGAAGAGTCAGGTGAACAGCTCTGCAAAATAGCTGCAAACTCCTGGGCTTCACACTAGGGAGGTGATGCTTATCCTGCAGCACCACCAGGACTGCCATCCCTAACCCAGCTTGCTTGGGGCTTGGCAGCCTGACCAAACTCGCCTGATTACATTTTTGTCTGCAATAAATGCTCTGAATCCTGCCCTCCACACCCCACAATTTCAGTTTAAAGTAACCAGGGTACACCAGAATATGTTTCCACTTACTTTCCACTCCAGCCTTCAAAAGTGGTTAACAATAGTCTAAAAAAACATTTTAAAAAGCAGTAATAACACATACGGATATCCACAGAGGCATTGCACCCAGTAAGAAAACAACCCAGTACCAGTTAAAAGGTAACACTGTTTTATGGAAGTCCCTACGGCACTGGATATCATGATTTATTACTTGTCTTGTGGGAAAGCATAGGGCTCCATCACAGACACCCAATGAACCAAAAGAGTGTCAGGCCCACAAAGGACGCTTTAAAAAGAAGAGGAAATACATGCAGATTAGAGACAGGAACTACGGTAACACAGAAAAGGACAGCCATGCAGCACGGTTAACAAACAGATGCAGATACTATACTTGAGGGCATAATGCTCACCAGGTCAATGAAAATACAGTTTAGGAAAAAAAAGCAAAATCTAACTTACTTCAGGAAAAATAAAATCACCTGCAAACAGCTATGATGGGTGGAATACTCCCCCAACCCCCACCCTTTTTTTTTTTTTAAACACAATCACTAATCTTGTTTCAACTTTTCTTCCTCTGAGAGACAGATGAAAGAAGTAAATCTTTTGCAGATCTCTCTGGCAAAAACCACCAGGATCTAATTGCCCAACAAAACCAGAGAGAGATAGCAGGTCTAAAGGCATGTGTTTAGCGCCTTGGTGGCAAATTCTGACTCCTCTTCCGCAGAGTGTGGGCTGATTCTACTAACGGTGCTAAACCAGGGGAGGCTGTAAATCCCCCCGACAGCGCGGCTCTTCTCAACACACCGCCAGCGATGGCGATTCCCTCCACACCTCCTCTGCCCCCAAAGCTCCTGTCACTGATTGCAGCGACCCTCACAGCACAGGACCGAGCGTGGGAACAGGACAACTCGGACAATGATTCCATTGACACCGATAAACCTTTGGACCCAGGTCCTATAGACCCGGAAGAGGAGCTAGACCTTTTTCCTCCTCCCCCTGATGCACTGGCTGTATGTTCGGGGAGGGTGAAAGGGGGTCTGCGGGATCGGTGGCAGCAATGCAGGCGGGAAGCGCTTAAGCGAGGGCATTTGGGAGGCGCCATGGCACGTTCACGATTTTGTCAGCCAAATCAACCTGCAGAGTGGCAGCCTGTGCAATACGAGGCTGTTAAAGGGTTAAGCAAAGCCGTGCGGGAAGGGGGGATTCATAGTACTTTTGCAAATAGGTGTCTGCATGCGTGTAGCGGTACATAGCTATGCAACTGCGTGAATGAGCTCTGCCCTGAGCCTGGTGGTACGTGCAGCTGCGGTTTGTGTCCGGGCTCAGAGATGTCAATACGGGCTTCTCTGTTACGGTCAAGTCTTTCTGGTTGCATTAAAAAAACAAAACAAAACAAAACAAAACAAAACAGTGACTTTAATAAGACTGCAACCTGATCGAATTCCAAGAAATGTGAGATAAGATGAACTTCTGAATTTTGTTCATAAGCTGTAATGGAGTGCTACCTATATATGAATGCTAGAACATAACTCTATTTCAGTATGACCGGAATTTAGCATGCAACTGCATCAGCATATTGACAGAATACCTTTTGAGTTATTTCTTTTTTTCATAACCTCTAAACTGGGAACAGCTCAAGGTGAAAAGAGACTGTTCAAATCCTCAGCTGTTGCCTCAGAAGGAATAACGTGTTCTTTGTGTACAGGTGAATTTAACACAGCTGAAAATTTGTTTTGGGTTAGAAGTATCTGTCACACCTTCATCCCCACCACCACAACCTTTAAGGCCGGTGGGAAAAGCATTCTGTACTCTGTTGCAGCGGGGAAACTTCAGTTGAGCTGCAGTAGTTTGCGTACGTAACTGCAGCTCCTTTGGTGGAAATGAAGTTGTCGTAGAAGTTAGACTTTGAGTAACATACCCTTTGATACCTTGTAAGCGAGAAAGATTGTGTCCTGACAGCATGCTCTTTCCCACGCTTGTGCCTAGAGTTGTACTTTGAAATCAGGTTGCGTGTTAAGTTTAAACCTAATCACACAGATATCTCAAAGTCCACAAAGATACATCACTGCTTAGGGGATTCTTGCAGTATAGCAGGTGCAAAACCCGTTCCAAAGTAACGATCCAGTGAAGCGTTTTCTTTCAGGAACACCATTTTCCCACTTCTCATAGGTTATACACCATACAACATAATATCTCTCCATCAAGTCTCTTGTGGCTAAACTGCATTCTGCAAATTTGTGTTAGAAATAGATGCTTGCATTTTCACCTGCCGAAGTTCCCTAAGCTAAAGGATTGTGACCTAGGCAATGCTACGAAGCTCAAAGATCGTGACAACAGCGATGGAGAAGAGTGATTTAACACGTAGTTGATTTATGGTTCATACAGGACTATATCACACTACAAAACCGGTATGAATTCAGAGTTGTGGATGTACTGCATGTTCACGTAATAGTTTCTCTACAATTTTTTTTTTTTTTAAAAAAGGTGCCTAAGCTATAAATACCGTATACTATTATCTTTCCCTATTTTTTTAAGCATTTTTTTATTTCCCTGTTTGTGTATAGTTTTATCTATCTATCTCTATATAAACAACCAACACAAAGCAACCAGAACATTTTGAGAAACTTTTATAGTTAACTTCTGCATTTAATTCCAGTAACAATCTAGAGGTGTCCATTCAGCTGTTTGCTTAGTTCCAAGCCTTCATTGTGTGCTCCCAGGTTCTTTGAAAAGCAGCAATAACAGTCGAGCAGTTATTTAAAGTGAAACTTTGCTCTACGCAACTTCCACTTCCATGCTTTAGAATGGAGGCACAGCGGAACACTCACCCAAGGGCAAGATTTCAAGAGCTTTTAAGTAGGTTTTATCTTTTCACGTTAGGATAGAAAATGTTCCTTAACAGCTTATATATAGAATTTACAAGTTAAACACAATTTCCCATGCTCAGGATTAGAAGTTCCTGAAAAATATTTTCATAACACTTCCATAGCTTATTGCACGTTCTTCTAAATAATCATAAACCTGTATGTTGACCTCTGCATGAAATGCACCGATAACAAGTTTAACATTTTGTGAACCCGACTGAAATGTACAAACGTACACATAAAAGGCGGCCAAAATCGGTAATTAAGTAGTGAGAAAGAAAACAAAAGAAAAAGAGATGACAACTCCGTAACATGGTAAAGCAACCTTTTACCAAAAAAAACCCCAAAAACCCAGCAAAGAAACAAAACCAAAAACCACAAACAGGGGTGAATTGTAGAGAACAGAGACAGTGGGTTGTTTTGACATTGGTAACGTGCAGCTGAGAACCTGCAGCAAAGAGTCACATAACTTTGAGGGAGCACGAGAAGAAACCAGCATGAGACAGAAAGAAAGGAGGGATGTGATCTCACCTGTAGAAGGCAAGTGAACAGCAGAGAGTGGCCTGTCGCAGCACTCTCCAAAGGAGCCAGCTGCAGCCAGGTCTTTTACCATCACACTCTCCATGGCAGTCCCTCTGCTGCCTTCTAGTCTCGCCTCATCCAGGGCACGCTCACCCTCTCTGCTTCTTCCTCGGCTGCCCAACCGCTTCACAGAACCAGCCACAGCTGCACCTTGTCTACACCAGCCAACCCACCGCCCCTGAAGCCAGCCCACAGCTGTACATTGTCAGTGCTGATTAACCCAGCTTCGTTCCTCTGCAGTAGCCTACAGTGCACAGCGCTAAGGAATGTGTTGTACGAACCTTCCGGGCTGTTCCGCGTCGATTCACAGTCAGTTACAAAAACTGAAGGACATGTCACAGGGCTTACGGCAGGAACTTTTGGGAGATTGGTTGCGGAATCTTTTCAAGTCTCGGGGAACCACCAGACGGTTGCAGGAGTTTACAACACGCGGAGGAATATTGTTATTGGTAATTGTAGTTATATTGACCATTATTCCCTGTATGCTGAACTGTGTAAGACCTATGATTCAAAAGTAGTTTAACCTCTAATGTTGTTTCTGTTCAAAATAAAGACGGGGGAAGTGTAGAGAGCTTTATGGCCAGTGCTGGAGGCCACGATGCCTGTGAAGGGCCTTGAAGGCTAAAGAAGAGAGAAAGTACGATAAGGTTGGCTGAACGCCTGGAAGGAAGACGGGGTATGAAGCAAGGCCAGAGCGGATGCGCGATGCCACATCTCGGCGGCTGGCTGGCTGAGAACATGAAACCCACAGAGATAAGAAGGAAGAGAGGAAAAAAAAGGCAAGAAGTTCAGTGCATTTGCAGCTTAGTAATTAACCAATTATATGTAGCCAAGACGTGTGTGAACAGCATTGATTAACCAATGATAATTTAGAATGGGGCGCGGGAACAGCAAACGAGGATATTATAAGCGTGGGTTCTGGACTAATAAAAGGTCTTCTGGTTGAACTCGGGAGTCCACGTCATCGTCTCCTCAGGCCATATGCTCCTCCGCCTCCTCGTCTGCCATTGCACGGACCTGCAAGGCCACACCATGAAAGTTAAAACAACGTTCATGGTGCATTCACTCCTGCCTGTGTTTGTCTAGAGCAGCTGTGACGCTGCCCCTGGTGTTACCTGCTCAGAGAACTGCTGCACCTACTGCTGCCACATTCTCTGCACCTCCTTCAGTTTCTTTGCATACTGATCTCTTTCGAACTGGAGCTCGAAAACTGACCCTGAGAGCTGTTCAAAACAAAACAAAACACAAAAGAAAATCGTATTGGCTAAATAAATTTGGCAGTGACCGCTTCAGGGATAAAGCCTGAAGAAACCAGTGTTAACACAAAGCTCAGGCTGCATTCTTCTGCCACACAAGTTTCTTTACAGACATGAAGATCTGGATGTCATTCCGTACAAGCCCTGAGCAACCCAGGTTTCCAGGCCTGCCTTCTCCTCCAGTGCCACCTGCAACTGCTGCTTTGCATCCAGACTCCCTGCCTGATTTGACAACTGCCAAGAAAAATCAAAAAGTCATGGCAAAATGTTAACACGCCACTTCTGCATAGCCTTTCCCCTGATAGCAACCTGCCACATGATCCATGTTGCAACCTTAAAGTGCTCCAACTCACGGTGATGTTCAATGAAAAAAAAAAAAAAAGAGGAGGGGGGAAGGAGATTAAAATCAAAAAGCTTAGATTTTAGCCCTGTAAAACAGGCTAAGCTAGACAGCTCCTCCCTACCAATTTTGTATTTACGACTTGTTTGATTAAAACCTATTTTCTTAATCTAAAAATCTGGCTCAGAAACTTTGTGCATTTCCAGAGTCTGTATTACACAGCCAGATCAGATGGTCTAAAAGCTTGTGATTTTAAAAGTTGTCAAACACGTCAGGAATTTAAAGCCAGTGTCTGGAGCATGTCAGTTGGCACACAGTACTTTTCCCAGAAGAGGAGCAGCTGCCTTTATTTCAAGGGTAACTTAAGCCACTGACTGGGGAGGAAAAAAAACCCAAACCCAAAAATAAACAAAAGAGCAGTTTCTTCCCTCACAGGCTCAGGTTCACACCAGCTTGCTCTCTGAACTGCTAACAGCTGGCTTCCTGAATTCCCTTCCTAACTGGCTGCTTCTCTTAACTTTCCCCAGCTGACCTTCGAGTTACCATTGTCCAATTCACCTTCTGCAAGGGTGGGTACAAACACCACCCCTATTCAACTGGCTTCTCAGTGAGACCACGAGACAGCTGCGTAACCAAAATGCCAAACAGATACAAAGCAGGAAAAGTCTTCGTATTGTCACGCGCTGTATGTTCAGTCACCCTCTCATATTGTACAACATTCTTTTCGCAGACCAGCGTCACAACAGCTTTCAGTCTACTGCTCCAGCTCCTTCAAACAGACCTTCTGTTCCTCAGAGGCCTCGCTGAAGGCCTTTGACCAAGAGGATGCCTTGATGAGGTTTTGTGCCTTCCTTTCCGAACAAGGGTTAAGCCTTGCCCCCACTCTCAGAAGCAAAGTCTTACAACGGTCAGTGTGATCTACCCTCACAGCCTGGAAGCAGTATGGGCACCTGGTGGATCCTCCGTTCAGCCATGTCCAGTTCCTCATGCAAATCCTTTATATATAACTGCAAGGCTGAGTCCTCGGAAACCATGCAGCGAATCTTCTGTGACAGCTCTGAATTCTGCACCTTCATTTCCTCACTGCTTTTGCTGAAACAAACCAAGATTAAAGCAGCATCACTGTATGTACTATGGGTCTGGGCAAGTACATGTCATACATTTACAATCCAGCTAGTCGTAACAGTTAGAATCACAGAAACATCACATCCAGTCACTTTTTTTAAGCTGAATATCCAGCCTCCCAAGTCACCACCTGTGGTGCATGCCCCTTGTGATGTTTTGTGGCTCTACCGGGAAGAGCAGTGACTCTGCAGTAACAAGCAGCAAATGGACTTACCTTTGTTTGTACAGCTCCTGTTTCAGGTCTTTTCGCTCCTTCATTAACTCTTCATTACGCTGCAGAAAAAAAGAAATGACCGATTCAGCTGCAGACTTCAGCAAAATATTTCACCTTTAGCACATCAGCTGAAGTGGAAAGCATCAGAACTTTGGCAAAATCCTTCAGGACAGGTTGCTTAGAACCTCCTGAATTTGCCAGGAATAAATCTGCTCAGCCTTTTCAAACGCGATGCTACTAACTGAACGTGAGGTCATTTCTGCAGACTTCTGGATGAATATCAATACTGAAGTGTCTGCCTGACGGAGACCTGTGGATAAGTGGCTAGCTGAAAAAGGTCTCATAGACATAGTCCAGCTGGCTGGACAAAAATGCACATCGCTCTCAGCTTAGCTGAAGTAAAGCAAAATACACTGTCTTTGGCTGTCCTTGTTACACAATAACAGGAAGATTTTGGTGGGAAAAGAATGTTGCAGGTGGGAACAGAAAACTACAGAAGAGAAACTAGGGGCGGGCTTGGTATTTAGGCAACTAACCAATAATGAGCTTAACTTTTGTAATATGTATGAGCTAATTATAAGAAGGCATAAAAGGTGACTGTAAGGTACAATAAACGAAGTCTGCTGATCACTCATATTGAGCGACTGTGTCTTCCCTCCGTCACAACAAATGGCGCCCGAACAGGGACCCTAGAGAGGGCTGAACCTGCGAGCCACGGTTCGACGGAGATTCGGGTACCGGTCCTGAAAGCAGCGCAGGAGGCGGAAGGGCACAGTCCCCGCGCCCGGGAGCACCTACAGAGGGTCCCGCCGGCCACGCGTCGCCGAAGTCTCGCAAAGGCTGCGACAGCGCTGACGAAGGTATGGAGAGACAAGCGACGTACGATTCGCTCATATGCTTTTTAGAAAAGCGGAGCGTTCGGGACATAGATTGTAAAAAGGAATTACTCGGGTTATTAGCGTATGGGATAGCATCCGGGACCCCCGCGGCAGCGGCGAGCGGCGGCGTGCGGCCCGGCAGGCCCCTTCCCGGCCGCGGTTTCTCTCCGAGGCGGCACCCCCCCCCCTCCGATCGGCGCCATGGCGATGCAAGCGGCCAAGCGAGCCAACATCTGGCTGCCCCCAGAGGTCAATCGGACCCTTTATATTCAGAACCTGCCGTATAAAATCACAGCGGAGGAAATGTATGATTTATTTGGGAAATACGGACCTATTCGACAAACCAGAGTTGGAAACACTCCTGAAACAAGAGGAACAGCTTAAGCTTCTCAAGGAAAAATACGGACTTGATTACAAACCCACAAAAAAAAAAAAAAAAAAAAAAAAAAGTGCTTCAGATGTCACCTACAAGAAATGGGTTTCTGCCTTGAACTATCAAACATCTCTGTGCTTAAAGAGAAGCCTTTTTGCCTTGATGGAGATCATTTATGCTGTATTCTGTATTTATGCTGTATTCTGAATGTGGAAATTGGTTGGGACTAGGAGGCTGGCTTAAAGGCATTTTGCAAACGGGATTATTATTTTTGGTCATTATTGTAATAATAGTTTTTTGATCAAAACCAGCCAAAATTATTTGTAAGCATTTGGCATATCTGAAGAGAATGCCTTTATTCGAATCGGCAGTTAAGGTGTAGTTTAGTCTGATGCTGTGGTTTTATCTGCTTCTGGTGAATTTTTGAAGTGATGAAATCAGAGATACTAAGAGTTATGAGGTAGTAAGGTAATAATCTAAGTAAGGGTGCTGTCTTTTATATCTACAAGTGCAATATGCTTTTATGTAGCAGAGAGAAACTTTGACAATAATGTTGCTTGAGCGAGATGTGCATGTGACAACTTGGGAAAAGGGATATCACAACTGGAGTGCAACAGTGTTTCTATGTCTGGCAGAGTGAAATCTTTCAAGACCTGAGTTTAGACAGTCTAAAATAAATTGTCAGTATTCAGAAAACCCATCTTAAGCCTCTTTTGCTTACATAGTGTTATGGAAGTCAACTGCTATTGTAGAGAATTAATGATTTTTTAATACATATTAACAAATACTACTATTTTAACTTGAGGCAGTTGAGTGAGAAATACGTGTAGCATTTGAGGGAATGTCAGCATAAATCGCACTTACAGTAAGACTGCATTTTTAATTACAGTACTCGTTAAGATTCGATGATGCCATAAGGCTAAGGCCTTTTATCACACATTGGTTCTGAACTAAAAGGTGTGTGCACATGTAGATATGCACATTTGTGTTATTTTCCTTAATTGGCTACAAAGTAATATAATTAGGTTGGGGACTAGATCTTGGGAATTTGTCTATTATACTTCTGTTTGTTAAGGAACGTGCATAACACACAGCACCCATGTAGGCTTGGCTTGTGGCATAGTTGTCAAATTTAGCATAGACATTCAGACAGATAAGCAACGTACTCTTGTGTGTATCACCTACAAGCCATCATGGCTTAGTGTGTAAATCTGTATGTAACTATTGAAAAATCCACTTATGAATGTATATAGCTTAGAACTAATTTTTTCCCTTTGTTAATTCTTTGATATCAATGAGGTATTCTTTAGAAAATGTATGGACTGGTTGGTTGCATAAGGGCAGTTGTTATTTGGACAGAAAATTGTTAATGATCAGGGATTTTCCACTAAAATATTTGCAAATATTCCTAGTCAAACATCAGTTTGGTTTCTTTTGGGGTTTTGAGCTTGCATTAGTCCAGGTTCAGAACTTTAAAATTACCTTTGAATTTTTTAAACATTTTATATCACTGGAACAGAAAGAGCATCTAAATTAAAGCTTCAAGCTAACTTTATTTTTCAAGTATTTCAGGAATTATACTTCTGAACTGAGATTTTATAAGTTGGCTGTGTATTTTCCTGTGTTAAAACGCTGTTATTGAAAATGGTCAACCAAGCCTGTGTCGCCCAAAATAAAAACGGGGGAATTGTGGATAAGTGGCTAGCTGAAAAAGGTCTCATAGACATAGTCCGGCTGGCTGGACAAAAATGCACATCGCTCTCAGCTTAGCTGAAGTAAAGCAAAATACACTGTCTTTGGCTGTCCTTGTTACACAATAACAGGAAGATTTTGGTGGGAAAAGAATGTTGCAGGTGGGAACAGAAAACTACAGAAGAGAAACTAGGGGTGGGCTTGGTATTTAGGCAACTAACCAATAATGAGCTTAACTTTTGTAATATGTATGAGCTAATTATAAGAAGGCATAAAAGGTGACTGTAAGAGACAATAAACAAAGTCTGCTGATCACTCATATTGAGTGACTGTGTCTTCCCTCCATCGCAACAGAGACCCTCCTGAGACAAGGTCTCGGTGGCGCTTCTGTTGCGTGTGGAGCTGGCAAGACTAATGAAGTGAGGTGCCGGATCTGAAGACAGCAACTGGACCATATGATTAGTGGTCACAGAAACCTGAATGAAGTTTGCCTTGACCATGGAGAACACAGGGCTTTACAAGGTTAATTAACAATTCAGAATGTTAATTTCTGTCCCTTCTCCGAGCAGGGACTACAGACTTTGCATTAGTGTACTGACAAGCAAATAGCCAAAGGCAGAGCTGCTGGTGAAGCATAAGCAGAGGTGACTCTTACCTTCTCTGCCCGTTTTTGCTGCAGAGAGACGTAGGCCAAAGTACGTTCCAGCTCCAATTCCCTCTCGCGCGATGAACATAAACGATCAGAGAGGCTCTCGGCTTCTCCTGAACAAGTCAGAACAGAGTGAGTTGAGGCTGGACCACAAAGAGCTTTTTGGAACTGCTAAACAGCACTTTCTACTTTGTCAACAAGCTCTTAAGGCAGCACAGAGCTTTGCAAGTCAGCAGACCTGGTTCCGCCCCTGGCTCTACAGGTGGCTCACTAGCAGCTCTGGGCAGTAAAGCTCTCTGTAACTACCATCCTCACTTTGAGGGAGATGACGAAACTTCCTCTGCAGAATAGGCAGTATGTTGGTTGGGATCTTTCTTTCTAATAGAAGAAGTCGCTCAAACTTGGTTCAGAATGAAGGGCTCGGGTAAAACCTACCTTTACGCGATAGCTGTGTGGCAGGGAGGGTGGCGAAAAGGGAACTAAGTTTTAAAAGGATCAGAAGAAAGTCAGAAAGGAACAGCCTGGGGTAGTCGCCGGGGCTGAACAGGGCTGACAAGGCTTTAGCGATGCACAAAAGAACCTCAACTGCCATGGGATCAACATGCTCCCACTTGGGGGCAGCTCTGGCGACAGAGGCAGCGATGGTGCCAAGTATTGCCCACCGAGGAGTCGGCCACTGCTGTGAGCTGGCTGCCAGCAACTGTCATGCCTCTGGCTTGAAATTCACACTTTGACCAACAGCTTGAGCTGGAGTGCCCACAGTCAATTACCTGATTTCTTCCCTGCAGCTTCTCGAGTATGTGCAAGGGCCGCCTGCAACTCAGACTTCTCAGAAGTTACAATTCCAATAGTCTGGACACGAACCTTTGGGAAAGGAAAATCGGCTCAGCACAAAACTTCTTTGCTTGTAACTGCAACATCACTGTTGCCACAAAAGGCTAACTCAGTAAAGGGAAAGAGCTCGTGCAGTTAAGCACAGTCGGGCTGACTCCCAGTTTTCCTGAAGGAACGCGCTCGCGGCTTCCCGAGTAAAGACTATGAATGGTCAGTAATCCAGAGAACAGCAGAAGGCAGGCGGTGTTACTGTAATGGAGGCTCTGCCTTACCTGTAGCTGTTCCCTCAGTGCAGCTTGCTCTTCAGAAAATTTCTTTTCCAACTCCTTCTTTTCCTGTATAAAGAAATGATGCCTATTCAGCACAAAAACATAGATGGGTAACCCTTGTTTTGTAGCAAACTAAAAAAGCAGTGATACATTGGTAGGACTTGCAGCATCGAAACGACAGCAGCCTTTTAAAGACATACTTCAGCCCTGCGTTATTTGAACGCCTTCACTATTTATCCATCCTAGATTGGCAGTAACAGCATAGCACAATCGCTGCTAGCATAAAAACGGTAGTGCTTGGAAGCAAGCTGCTGGCAAGGACTTGTATTCTCCTGCCTCCACCACACTCCTCTAATACTTGAGTATTTAAACGTTCGCTTGTGTCAAAATAAGAACGCTACCTGCCAGGCAGGCCTAACTCATGAAGTCAAATCATTCAACCCTACGCTACAAATGAAACTGAATCTAACATAAGACAAGACCACACGTGCCTGGGCCACAGCCCACTATACTCTCTGCGCCGCCAAGGAAGAGATACTATTTTTCTGCCTATCCAAAACCAGGACACACTTTACCTTCTCCAGCTGATCCACTGCCTCCTGGCTCTGCTCTTTCTGTGGAAGAAAAGTGATGCACCAGTATCAAGAGAAAATACTCTCATACATCTGAAACACATTTTCACTTCAACAAAGTAGGATACATGCCCAATTCACGCAAACAGAATTTCCACTTTCTGTACCCCTTTCTGTAGAGGACTAGGAAGTTCATCTTAGCTATTAAAAATACGAGATCTGGAGCTGCCCTCACTAATGTACTTCATATGCCAGGCATCTTTTTCATCGCTCAGTAGATTGCCACAGTTGTTCTCCAACACCGCTGCTGAAACCCCTCCATGTCTACATCTGAGCATCTACCACCTTCAGTTAAACTCGCACCCCCACATCTGTGCAACTGATGGCAGTAATCCTGGTGTATTGGGATGATCGCCAGAAATGCTGGTTTTTTTTAAAAAACACCACCAATAATAAAAAAAAAAAACAACCAACCAATAACCCCAAAGAAAAACGTAGTCTTTTCCTTGAACTGAGACCTCAGACCTTTCTTCCACTGAAGAGCTGGCCTTAAGTCACGCAGAGCCGCACTTGTGTTGGCAGACTTCTGCGGGAGGTGGTATGGGAGGGCTGAAGCCAGATACAAAGAGAAGGGGTAATTCTGTCCTAGCCCATTTCCATCTTAGCGGTGAAGTATTTGGAGATTTGTTGTCCGTAGGTAATGCACCTTTAGATAGGAGGTGAAGGAGACAAAGGTGGCAGCTGCCTACCCAGGCCGCCACACAACTGTGCTGCTGTGTTTGCTATTTGCTTGTTGTCTCCCTGACAGCTTCTTCACAGATGCCTCGTAACTAACTACATAAGCAGGGCTTTTTTGCCTTCCCAAAGAATGAGCATTGTCCAAGCTCTTTCTTTACTACTGCTGCTACTACTTCAATGCATTTTGAAAGGTGACTACAGATGGAAGAGCGATGAGTGAGAGGTTTTGATTCTAGCAATGCCCATGCACAACATAACCAGCAAAAGCAAAGGCAAGACCACAAATGCAGCAAAGGCCCTACAGAGTTGCAGGCCAGCGTAAAAGCAGGCACACAAGGAGAATCTTGGGTGGGCAATGCACTATGCCAAGTTCCTCTGCAGCCCAGCTAAAACACAAAAAGAAACAGAATGGAACAAAAATAACCCAAAGCCCAAAGGAAAACAACAAGGGGGGGTCACGGGGTACACCGGGAAATGCTGAACTTTGCAAAAAGTGTACTTTTACAGAGGAACACAATGGGGAAAAGCATTTCACACAAGAAAGGCTCTTGTCAGACTGAAACAAGTCCACTTGGCTGCATTTCTTGCAGTGTTAAAGCTGAAGGCTGAAAAGCTGCAGCGGGAATCCATGCAGGCCACAGGACAAAGCAGTTCACTCATCGCGCCAAGAGAAGCTGAGGATATGATCAGAAACCAGCCCCAGACCCTCTCAGGCCTACTGCTCCCACTCTGCCGATATCGTTAGACCAGCAGCACCACCTGCAGAAACAGGTTTTCACACTGCTGCCAGCACCAGAGTTGTGTGTTTCAAGGATTCGGACAGGCGCAGAAATAGCTGTTTTATCAGGATGCTTATCATCCAGGGAAAGCCTGATGAGATCAGCAGAGCACACTTAAATGGAAACAACAAAACTCCGTTTCTTGTTCCTCAGTTGAGCCAATACATTCACCAGCGGCCTTAGACTTTGAGCCCCTTAACAGGTTTTCCGTGCAGCTCATTTTGTTCCCTACAGAGTGCCGTGTAAGCAGCCTTCCTTGTGGCACTAGGAGGGAACCCATAACTTTGCAGACACCCAAAGAGCTTGGAGGAGCAGCGAGGACCATGTCAGACTGGTTGGTTGGGTTGTTTCTTACCAGTTCCTCTATCTGTGTAACGAACTGCTTGTTCGTTAAGATTGCTGGAATCCAGGGCTACTGCCAGCTCCCGGTAACGTGTCTGATGGGCACATGCAGACAGGAGAAAAAGGAAGGAGCAGAAGAGGAGGAGGGGAGGAAAAAAAGCAGGAATTAAAGAGGACAGAAAAATAAATCCTATCGAACTGTGATAATCAGATTCTCCAAACAAAACAAAAATCTACCGTTTCAACAAAAGCAGCTGAGACATCAACACATTTCATCCATTCTGCCAAGGCTTCATTTTGACCCAACAGTGACTCAGAAATAAGAACGGCAGCTGCACGGAAGCCAGATTATCCCCAGTCCCCAAACTGGAAACACCTCCGATACCTGCCCCCCAGTGTTGATCACAACTACCCGATGATAGCACAAGACAACACTAGACAGCAGTGAACGAGAACTGTGCATTCAATTAGGTCTCGCTAACACTGCCGAAAGCAGAGTCCCAGTAAGTTATCAACAGTAGCAAATAAGAAAGGGGGCGGGGGGGGACGGGGACACTGAGAACAACCTCCTTCCGTTTCCTTAATATTTGTGGAAGAAACAGCACTTTCTCCATTCACATATGATGTAGACTACAAGCAAAGCAGTCAAGTCAGCCAGTTTTATTCCCCACGGAAACAAGTCACTACTAAGGAAGAACTGACTATCACAATAATGCTCCTTATAGCGCCTTTCACTCCAAAGTACCACACAGAGAAAACATCCTTTTCTGGGTAAGGAGAGATGCAGACTCCCTCTGCGACAAGCTAATGTCAATGATGCAGGTTGATTTCCCATTCTTTCCCACTAAATCAAGAATACATCTTTCCATGCATACATGCTGTCCATTCATCCCACTCAGCTTTTCTTCCCACTGCTGAAAGTTTACGTTCTAAACCAGGATTTTTTGCTTCTCAATGCTTAAATATCATATTGTTCAGTAGGATGACTGCAGACACCGCTGAGATCCAGGAGTGTTTTCTTGAGCTGACTGCTTAAAGCTCCACATCAAATATCAAGAGAATTAACAGGACAAAAGGATCAAAACGAGGCTGTACCCGAGAACACGGGGCAGTAACGTCACCCAACTCTTCAAGTTCACACACTAGATTAATGGCAAAGGACGCACCAAGAAGCAAGCGAGGGCAAAGCCAGATGGTGGCCACTCTGCTCTGAAAAGCGCTACCTTCAGGACGTATCTGGGGAAAACAGAGATCGCTGGATGCAGATTAAGATAGAAAAGGTCAGCGACTACCTGAAAACTGCTGGTTTTTTGAGTCAAACTCAAACGCTCCCTCTAAAACTTGGTGAGATGTGTGGCACGCTATGAACCACAAGTTTAGAAGGAGGACATTTACCAACAGGCCAAACTCAGCGTGGCTGGGAGCAGGTGCCAGTGGCCCTCATGGAGCGATGAATCCCATGACTAGAAGAAACTAAACGGAAAAGGGCCAAAAACCTGTTCCTGGACAGCAATGCAAGTTCTCATCCAGCCTTCGTGGGAGGACGAACAGCATCTGACCACACCTCTACCCACCGTGAACTGGACAACTTCATTTATCTTGTACAGCATCAGAGCACCATGAAGACCCAGAGCAGTGCTCTAGCGTTTCATGGCAAATTATTTCATCATCCAGCTCTGCTAAGCCATAATTTAAAAACACTACAAAACAAACAAGATAATCGTTTTCAACATCCAACCCCAGCAATGTATCACAGCTCTTTGCAATGCCACCTGCAAGGGTTCCCTCTTACTTCAGTTGCTTCCTTCTTGGCACTTCACGGGAAACAAGAAATCTCTCTCTTGGCATTCCCCGTCTACCTGCTCAGCACTTTTCTCGTGAATCGAGCAGCAAGAATACGGTAATGGTGAAGACATTTAAGGAAAGCAATAAAGTGGAAGACTGCAGAGGGAAACTAACAGAATTTTCTCCGTTTCTTTTTAGCAGGACAGATACTTGTGCTCTCAAGGGAAAACGTACGTTAGGTGCTTCTAGGAAGGTCAGGAACTCCCTTACTTCTTCCAGCTACAGGTCACCTCACCCTTATTGGTTCAAACACTCCTCAATATGAAACATCAGAGGGACAAGAGGAATACCTTCACCAGTACATGTCAAAAATGTTTCCTTCATTTCTTCCGGTCCAGACATTCTGTTTGCTTAACGCTTCAAGATGCAAAGAACAGTAATGAGCCATAACCACAAGAACTTCCTTCTTCCTCCACCATCAGTTGTGAAACAAATCAAAAAAAACAACCAACAACTCAATAAACTACTTGAACAGCTGGATTTGTTGGAAACAGAGAGAACTAGGAACAAGACACTTCTCGGGAAATTATGCATTGTGAGGTTCTAATAACATAGCAAAAAAAAGTTAGTAATTCTGCTCAGCTTGGCACGCCATGCTTGATCCATTTGCTTTCACACACGGAGTCCTATTTTGCTGGGCTTTCTGCGTTTCACAGCCAAGAAAGCTGAAGTGGCTGAGACGGGAAGGGTCTGCCTCGCATGAAGACACCAATGGCAGCAGCAGCTCATGCCAACAATCAGCTTTCCTGCCCTATTAGCGTCAAGTGAGCTTCTGAACAGCATTTTCCTGACGCAGGATTTTTACAAGACAGCAACTGGAAAAAGAAATCTGTCATGACATATTGCAATTAAAGATCAGTTTACAAATTATTTCTGAAACCTCAGACACAACGGTCCACATAACAGCCAATCAGATCAAAATGTATCTCTCCATGCTAAGAAAACGACAGCAGAGAAAAAACTAGGCTCAGAAACTTTGTGCATTTCCAGAGTCTGTATTACACAGCCAGATCAGATGGTCTAAAAGCTTGTGATTTTAAAAGTTGTCAAACACGTCAGGAATTTAAAGCCAGTGTCCGGAGCAAGTCAGTTGGCACACAGTACTTTTCCCAGAAGAGGAGCAGCTGCCTTTATTTCAAGGGTAACTTAAGCCACTGTCAGGGGAGGAAAAAAAACCCAAACCCAAAAATAAACAAAAGAGCAGTTTCTTCCCTCACAGGCTCAGGTTCACACCGGCTTGCTCTCTGAACTGCTAACAGCTGGCTTCCTGAATTCCCTTCCTAACTGGCTGCTTCTCTTAACTTTCCCCAGCTGACCTTCGAGTTACCATTGTCCAATTCACCTTCTGCAAGGGTGGGTACAAACACCACCCCTATTCAACTGGCTTCTCAGTGAGACCACGAGACAGCTGCGTAACCAAAATGCCAAACAGATACAAAGCAGGAAAAGTCTTCGTATTGTCACGCGCTGTATGTTCAGTCACCCTCTCATATTGTACAACATTCTTTTCGCAGACCAGCGTCACAACAGCTTTCAGTCTACTGCTCCAGCTCCTTCAAACAGACCTTCTGTTCCTCAGAGGCCTCGCTGAAGGCCTTTGACCAAGAGGATGCCTTGATGAGGTTTTGTGCCTTCCTTTCCGAACAAGGGTTAAGCCTTGCCCCCACTCTCAGAAGCAAAGTCTTACAACGGTCAGTGTGATCTACCCTCACAGCCTGGAAGCAGTATGGGCACCTGTTGGATCCTCCGTTCAGCCATGTCCAGTTTCTTACGCATATCCTTTATATATAACTGCAAGGCTGAGTCCTGGGAAACCAGGCAGCGAAACTTCCATGACAGCTTCGAATTCTGCACCTTCATTTCCTCACTGCTTTTGCTGAAACAAACCAAAATTAAAGCAGCATCACTGTATGTACTACGGGTCTGGGCAAGTACATGTCATAAATTTACAATCCAGCTAGTCGTAACAGTTAGAATCACAGAAACATCACATCCAGTCACTTTTTTTAAGCTGAATATCCAGCCTCCCAAGTCACCACCTGTGGTGCATGCCCCTTGTGATGTTTTGTGGCTCTACCGGGAAGAGCAGTGTTACTCTGCAGTAACAAGCAGCAAATGGACTTACCTTTGTTTGTACAGCTCCTGTTTCAGGTCTTCTAGCTCCTTCATTAACTCTTCGTTACACTGCAGAAAAAAAGAAATGACCGATTCAGCTGCAGACTTCAGCAAAATATTTCACCTTTAGCACATCAGCTGAAGTGGAAAGCATCAGAACTTTGGCAAAACCCTTCAGGACAGGTTGCTTAGAACCTCCTGAATTTGCCAGGAATAAATCTGCTCAGCCTTTTCAAACGCGATGCTACTAACTGAACGTGAGGTCATTTCTGCAGACTTCTGGATGAATATCAACACTGAAGTGTCTGCCTGATGGAGACCCTCCTGAGACAAGGTCTCGGTGGTGCTTCTGTTGCGTGTGGAGCTGGCAAGACTAATGAAGTGAGGTGCCGGATCTGAAGACAGCAACTGGACCATATGATTAGTGGTCACAGAAACCTGAATGAAGTTTGCCTTGACCATGGAGAACACAGGGCTTTACAAGGTTAATTAACAATTCAGAATGTTAATTTCTGTCCCTTCTCCGAGCAGGGACTACAGACTTTGCATTAGTGTACTGACAAGCAAATAGCCAAAGGCAGAGCTGCTGGTGAAGCATAAGCAGAGGTGACTCTTACCTTCTCTGCCCGTTTTTGCTGCAGAGAGACGTAGGCCAAAGTACGTTCCAGCTCCAATTCCCTCTCGCGCGATGAACATAAACGATCAGAGAGGCTCTCGGCTTCTCCTGAACAAGTCAGAACAGAGTGAGTTGAGGCTGGACCACAAAGAGCTTTTTGGAACTGCTAAACAGCACTTTCTACTTTGTCAACAAGCTCTTAAGGCAGCACAGAGCTTTGCAAGTCAGCAGACCTGGTTCCGCCCCTGGCTCTACAGGTGGCTCACTAGCAGCTCTGGGCAGTAAAGCTCTCTGTAACTACCATCCTCACTTTGAGGGAGATGACGAAACTTCCTCTGCAGAATAGGCAGTATGTTGGTTGGGATCTTTCTTTCTAATAGAAGAAGTCGCTCAAACTTGGTTCAGAATGAAGGGCTCGGGTAAAACCTACCTTTACGCGATAGCTGTGTGGCAGGGAGGGTGGCGAAAAGGGAACTAAGTTTTAAAAGGATCAGAAGAAAGTCAGAAAGGAACAGCCTGGGGTAGTCGCCGGGGCTGAACAGGGCTGACAAGGCTTTAGCGATGCACAAAAGAACCTCAACTGCCATGGGATCAACATGCTCCCACTTGGGGGCAGCTCTGGCGACAGAGGCAGCGATGGTGCCAAGTATTGCCCACCGAGGAGTCGGCCACTGCTGTGAGCTGGCTGCCAGCAACTGTCATGCCTCTGGCTTGAAATTCACACTTTGACCAACAGCTTGAGCTGGAGTGCCCACAGTCAATTACCTGATTTCTCCCCTGCAGCTTCTTGAGTACGTGCAAGGGCCGCCTGCAACTCAGACTTCTCAGAAGCTAGAATTCCAATAGTCTGGACACGAACCTTTGGGAAAGGAAAATCGGCTCAGCACAAAACTTCTTTGCTTGTAACTGCAACATCACTGTTGCCACAAAAGGCTAACTCAGTAAAGGGAAAGAGCTCGTGCAGTTAAGCACAGTCGGGCTGACTCCCAGTTTTCTGAAGGAACGCGCTCGCGGCTTCCCGAGTAAAGACTATGAATGGTCAGTAATCCAGAGAACAGCAGAAGGCAGGCGGTGTTACTGTAATGGAGGCTCTGCCATACCCGTAGCTGTTCCCTCAGTGCAGCTTGCTCTTCAGAAAATTTCTTTTCCAACTCCTTCTTTTCCTGTATAAAGAAATGATTCCTATTCAGCACAAAAACATAGATGGGTAACCCTTGTTTTGTAGCAAACTAAAAAAGCAGTGATACATTGGTAGGACTTGCAGCATCGAAACGACAGCAGCCTTTTAAAGACATACTTCAGCCCTGCGTTATTTGAACGCCTTCACTATTTATCCATCCTAGATTGGCAGTAACAGCATAGCACAATCGCTGCTAGCATAAAAACGGTAGTGCTTGGAAGCAAGCTGCTGGCAAGGACTTGTATTCTCCTGCCTCCACCACACTCCTCTAATACTTGAGTATTTAAACGTTCGCTTGTGTCAAAATAAGAACGCTACCTGCCAGGCAGGCCTAACTCATGAAGTCAAATCATTCAACCCTACGCTACAAATGAAACTGAATCTAACATAAGACAAGACCACACGTGCCTGGGCCACAGCCCACTATACTCTCTGCGCCGCCAAGGAAGAGATACTATTTTTCTGCCTATCCAAAACCAGGACACACTTTACCTTCTCCAGCTGATCCACTGCCTCCTGGCTCTGCTCTTTCTGTGGAAGAAAAGTGATGCACCAGTATCAAGAGAAAATACTCTCATACATCTGAAACACATTTTCACTTCAACAAAGTAGGATACATGCCCAATTCACGCAAACAGAATTTCCACTTTCTGTACCCCTTTCTGTAGAGGACTAGGAAGTTCATCTTAGCTATTAAAAATACGAGATCTGGAGCTGCCCTCACTAATGTACTTCATATGCCAGGCATCTTTTTCATCGCTCAGTAGATTGCCACAGTTGTTCTCCAACACCGCTGCTGAAACCCCTCCATGTCTACATCTGAGCATCTACCACCTTCAGTTAAACTCGCACCCCCACATCTGTGCAACTGATGGCAGTAATCCTGGTGTATTGGGATGATCGCCAGAAATGCTGGTTTTTTTTAAAAAACACCACCAATAATAAAAAAAAAAAAACAACCAACCAATAACCCCAAAGAAAAACGTAGTCTTTTCCTTGAACTGAGACCTCAGACCTTTCTTCCACTGAAGAGCTGGCCTTAAGTCACGCAGAGCCGCACTTGTGTTGGCAGACTTCTGCGGGAGGTGGTATGGGAGGGCTGAAGCCAGATACAAAGAGAAGGGGTAATTCTGTCCTAGCCCATTTCCATCTTAGCAGTGAAGTATTTGGAGATTTGTTGTCCGTAGGTAATGCACCTTTAGATAGGAGGTGAAGGAGACAAAGGTGGCAGCTGCCTACCCAGGCCGCCACACAACTGTGCTGCTGTGTTTGCTATTTGCTTGTTGTCTCCCTGACAGCTTCTTCACAGATGCCTCGTAACTAACTACATAAGCAGGGCTTTTTTGCCTTCCCAAAGAATGAGCATTGTCCAAGCTCTTTCTTTACTACTGCTGCTACTACTTCAATGCATTTTGAAAGGTGACTACAGATGGAAGAGCGATGAGTGAGAGGTTTTGATTCTAGCAATGCCCATGCACAACATAACCAGCAAAAGCAAAGGCAAGACCACAAATGCAGCAAAGGCCCTACAGAGTTGCAGGCCAGCGTAAAAGCAGGCACACAAGGAGAATCTTGGGTGGGCAATGCACTATGCCAAGTTCCTCTGCAGCCCAGCTAAAACACAAAAAGAAACAGAATGGAACAAAAATAACCCAAAGCCCAAAGGAAAACAACAAGGGGGGGTCACGGGGTACACCGGGAAATGCTGAACTTTGCAAAAAGTGTACTTTTACAGAGGAACACAATGGGGAAAAGCATTTCACACAAGAAAGGCTCTTGTCAGACTGAAACAAGTCCACTTGGCTGCATTTCTTGCAGTGTTAAAGCTGAAGGCTGAAAAGCTGCAGCGGGAATCCATGCAGGCCACAGGACAAAGCAGTTCACTCATCGCGCCAAGAGAAGCTGAGGATATGATCAGAAACCAGCCCCAGACCCTCTCAGGCCTACTGCTCCCACTCTGCCGATATCGTTAGACCAGCAGCACCACCTGCAGAAACAGGTTTTCACACTGCTGCCAGCACCAGAATTGTGTGTTTCAAGGATTCGGACAGGCGCAGAAATAGCTGTTTTATCAGGATGCTTATCATCCAGGGAAAGCCTGATGAGATCAGCAGAGCACACTTAAATGGAAACAACAAAACTCCGTTTCTTGTTCCTCAGTTGAGCCAATACATTCACCAGCGGCCTTAGACTTTGAGCCCCTTAACAGGTTTTCCGTGCAGCTCATTTTGTTCCCTACAGAGTGCCGTGTAAGCAGCCTTCCTTGTGGCACTAGGAGGGAACCCATAACTTTGCAGACACCCAAAGAGCTTGGAGGAGCAGCGAGGACCATGTCAGACTGGTTGGTTGGGTTGTTTCTTACCAGTTCCTCTATCTGTGTAACGAACTGCTTGTTCGTTAAGATTGCTGGAATCCAGGGCTACTGCCAGCTCCCGGTAACGTGTCTGATGGGCACATGCAGACAGGAGAAAAAGGAAGGAGCAGAAGAGGAGGAGGGGAGGAAAAAAAGCAGGAATTAAAGAGGACAGAAAAATAAATCCTATCGAACTGTGATAATCAGATTCTCCAAACAAAACAAAAATCTACCGTTTCAACAAAAGCAGCTGAGACATCAACACATTTCATCCATTCTGCCAAGGCTTCATTTTGACCCAACAGTGACTCAGAAATAAGAACGGCAGCTGCACGGAAGCCAGATTATCCCCAGTCCCCAAACTGGAAACACCTCCGATACCTGCCCCCCAGTGTTGATCACAACTACCCGATGATAGCACAAGACAACACTAGACAGCAGTGAACGAGAACTGTGCATTCAATTAGGTCTCGCTAACACTGCCGAAAGCAGAGTCCCAGTAAGTTATCAACAGTAGCAAATAAGAAAGGGGGCGGGGGGGGACGGGGACACTGAGAACAACCTCCTTCCGTTTCCTTAATATTTGTGGAAGAAACAGCACTTTCTCCATTCACATATGATGTAGACTACAAGCAAAGCAGTCAAGTCAGCCAGTTTTATTCCCCACGGAAACAAGTCACTACTAAGGAAGAACTGACTATCACAATAATGCTCCTTATAGCGCCTTTCACTCCAAAGTACCACACAGAGAAAACATCCTTTTCTGGGTAAGGAGAGATGCAGACTCCCTCTGCGACAAGCTAATGTCAATGATGCAGGTTGATTTCCCATTCTTTCCCACTAAATCAAGAATACATCTTTCCATGCATACATGCTGTCCATTCATCCCACTCAGCTTTTCTTCCCACTGCTGAAAGTTTACGTTCTAAACCAGGATTTTTTGCTTCTCAATGCTTAAATATCATATTGTTCAGTAGGATGACTGCAGACACCGCTGAGATCCAGGAGTGTTTTCTTGAGCTGACTGCTTAAAGCTCCACATCAAATATCAAGAGAATTAATAGGACAAAAGGAATACAAAGGCAAATCAGAGTGAACTCCATTCCATCTTGCAGGTTTCACTGCATCTAACTGGTACCCCTGGTGATTACTATAGTTACGTTTATTGATAAGAGACGCACGGATATGTAGTAAACAGGAGTTACTTTATGACAACTGAACTGAAACAATGGTAGGAAAATAAGCTACCAAAATGATGCAAGTGAAACGAAAATCAGAGCTTTGCCACAGCAACAGCGGAAGACAACTCTGGGCTACCAAATTTGACTTCCCTGAGCTTCTATCACAATTTGATCAAGCCTTCCGTTTAAATAAACTGCCTGAAAAGAATTGGTTTAAAAAGGCTGGGGTTTTATGTTTGTGCCTGAACACGTTTCTATTGCTTATCGGCATAGTTCCTGCCCTTTCCTCTTCAGAAGCCTGGCAACGTGAAGACGCTAAAGCCTGTAAACGCTTGACTCAAAGGATCCGACTTCCTGCCTAAACCTATTTAAACCCAGCACTGGAACTTGCCAGACTGTACATCCCCTGCGCAAGTTTCATCGCCTGTTGTAAAACGGGTTGGCAGGAGTAACTAGACAGCTTCCTCAGGGCAGCTGCTTGCCTGGAGATCAGCAGAGTCATGCCCTTCAGAAGCAAGGCCCTAGGGAATACAGCAACGACACGCACAGCGGGAGAAATACAGACTAAGAAAACACTGCCTCTCCCTACTGCACTTGCCCTCAGCAGCTCAGTTAGTTTATCGCCTCACCCCACACTCCTCCTTTTCCTCAAAGCTCAGCTGTCTCGCGGAAGAGGTTTTGACAAGGTTCACTTTTTCACACGTTCAGTTCAACACAAACCAGAAGGGCGCAAGCACTTTACGAGCAATGGCAACGCATGGTATCAACTAGCTCCATGATAATAAAAACAGCAACAAAACTCAAGCAACTGACAGGGGCTATGTCAGGACAAGGCTCCACCCAAGAAATCGAGGCCAGCGTAAACAGAACCTGAAGCATGCAGTAGGGAGAGCGAGTCACTGCGAGGGACACGAGCACTGCCTCACCTTCCTCCTGTCCAATGAGGGTATGGCTACCCCATTGGAGCGCTTCAGGTCCGACACCGGCACCTTCAGAATGTTCTGAATCTGAAGGAGGTGAAAGAAAAGGGGGAACGGCTCAGAAAAGGACAGAGAGAAAGTGTCGATCGGAGGGAGCCAAAGAAACCGGCATCCTCCGGCTGGCCAGGAGCACGCAGCTCAAAGCAGCAGCTCTGGGCACACCCAGGGCTGCGTGACAGCACCGCATGATCAGACACGGCTTTGGCACGTACCCTGAGCTCTAGTGTGCACCTTCCAGCAGCGGTAGCTGCTAACTATTGTGGCACGCTTCGCGTGCTGGCGATACAGGCAGCTGCGCCAGTCATCCATTACACCCGCATAACCATTTCCCGGCTCTAGTCACGTTGTTCAGAAAACCAAAGAACAAGGAGGTAGCAAATGAGCTGGGACAAAGACCGAGGCACTCACGTTCTCTGGAGGCTGCTGGTCATCGCCCGGGGGAGTCTCAGGTCGACCGTCTCCTTTAGTTTTGCAGTTTTCCTTACTTGCTGCAGCTGCTCCAGGGCTCTTCTTCTGCTGATACTCCTTCAGCTGTGAAAAATAATAATAATCTGAAATCCAAACTGAACATGCCTTCTGTGAGAATGATGTCAACCCCCAGCCCCAGCTCCACTGGGTAAAAAGACCAAGTGTAAGGACAAGAGAAACGCTCTTCAATGAGTTTGTCGCCCGGGGGGGGGGGAAGAAAAATAAAAATCAAAACACGTCCAAGAAAAAGGCTAAAGTAAGATCGAATGTGATGAGTTTACGACAAGAGGCTCAGAGCTGCAAACGTTCAACTTTTGTACACAGCTAAGAGTTGCTGGGAAACGACTTGATACTCCATCCTGCAACTACAAGGAGATGAAAAGAAGTATCTCGGGGTGGGGTTTTTTTAGGGTTCTAACTAAGAGCATTGAGGAAAAATGAGTAAAGGGCAATGAAATCTGAATGTTAAGTGAAACATCAACACCTTACAGTAAGATCTCCCACTCTGTGAAAGACTTTGAGAAGGAACATTACAGTCCTTACAGACAAATGCCATGTTAATACAAGCAGCGTAGTCACTGTGAACTAAGGGGAGAAGCATCCTACAACGGATTTTTCAATCGCACCCGCTTCACCCCGGAGAAGCTAGTCTGATAAGCCGTTCGCTTGAATTCGGCTGGGTCTTCCGAGCCGAATCGTTCGTGCTCCAGCAGGGTGAAGCCCCCAGGCAAGCGAGCCCCAGGCAGTTCGGTCAACTGCCCGTTTCCCCAGCCCGCAGCCCGCCCTCCGCCCCCCCGCCGGGCCGGGCCGCGCCGCGCCTCGGCCTCCAGGTGGGGAAAGAAGGACCCGTTATTGGCAGAACTCCAAAATGGAAGCCCGAACCGCTCCAGGACACTTTCCCCTCCCCAGGACTTTCACATACGCCGCCCACGCCGCGGCCGGGGAACTAAGTAAAATGACACCAACCCCCCCCCAAAAAGGGTGTGGGGGAGGCCAGGGGGAGGGAAAACCGCCAAACCGAACCCGGCGGACCCACGGCACCGCCGGCCCGGCCCGCCCCGGCCCCCGCCGCCCCTCACCTTCTCCTTGCCCGCCGCCAGCCAGCTCTGCCCGCTGCCGTCCGCCACGGCCGCCCCGCGCCTGGGCCGCCTTGGCTTCGCCCACCGCCGGCGGCAGCAGCCAGGGCCCGCCCAGCCTGCGCTGCCGCCCTGGAGGCCCGGCCCATCGCCGTGCCGCGACGTGCTCGGCCCACCGCCGGGCCCCGCCTCGTCCCCGGGCTCCACCGGCTCCGGCACGGCGCCGGGCTGTGGCTCGTGGCCGGGCTCCACCGGCCGGGGCTCGCGGCCGGGCTCCATCGCCTCGAGGTTGCCGGGCCCGGTGGCTCTGCTTTTACTGCAGGGACTGGAGGAGCAGGTGCCACCTTGCAGTGCCTGCTCCCCGTGTTGGAGCCTGCAGTGCCTGCTCCCCGTGTTGGAGCCCGCACCGCCCGCTGCTCGGGTGACAGCCCGCACCGCCCGCTGCTCGGGTGACACCTGGCTGCCCGGCGTGCCCCACCCAGAGCTCACCTGCAGCTTCCCGGAGACGTTTGTTCCCCGGCGCTGACGGCACAGTGGGCCCTGTCGCTGGGAGACTCCACTTCCCAGCGTGCCCCGCGGCGCGCCCGCGCCTGCCGCTCCCGGCCGGCCCCGCGCGCACCCGGCCGGCCCGGCGGGAGGCGGCAGCCCTGGCCGAGCGGGTCCCGCCGAGCGCGGGTCGCAGCGCGCCCGCCCCGCCGCGGCCCGGGCCCGGCCGGTAGGAGCCGGGTCCCCGTGTTACAGATTTGCTAACGGTTACAATTAACTAACCTTATTTGATTTTATAAAATCATTTTCATAGAACTGTAGAGGAATAAGAAATATATTTTAGTGGAACTAGCAGCTGCACAACACAAGCTGCTGTGGAATCCTCTGTACAGCCCTGTACCACGGCCAAGGACTGAGAGCAACCGAATGAAACAACTCGTAGCTACCTGCCAAGAAACCGTGAACTTTAATAATAGTGATATAAAGAAATGGCATGGAATGGGGACAATCAGTTACGGGTAAATATATTTACACACAGAATGTAGGTCTAGTAATTAGGACTCACTCACGCACCCGGCCGTCCATAAAGAAGTGTCTGCTTATCTCCCTCACATCGGGGTCGGCAAGTTTTTCATTCCGAGATTTCGGTACCAGCCGCTCCCCGCCCCCGCCGCGGGCCGTGCCTGCGCTGAGGCGGCGCGGCCCGGCCCCTGACGCGGCGCCGCTCTGCTCTGCCAGGGCCTCCGGTGGCGGCCGGCGGAGCGGCGCGGCCGGCTGCAGGTCCGCGGTGAGGCCCTGCGCGGGCTGGGGGGAGCGGGCCCTGCTCCAGGGCTGCCCCGGCCGCCGTCTGTGGCCCGGCACGGCCCGGCCCGGCCCGGCACGGCCCGGCACGGCACGGCACGGCCGGGGGTGTGTTTTCTTGGGGCGGAGCTGCCGGCCTCGCCCCCCGGCGCTGCCTCGTCCTGGCAGCGCCTCTGAACACCGAAATTGTGGGGGTTACGGTCTTATTGTCACCTGACGCTGTAAATCTACAAAACGCCGTAGAATATGATGGGGGGCGGGGCAACGTTACAGAAACCCATCAGTCTTTTACCTGAGCTTCCCCCCTTCCTGCCCAGGAGACACGTTTTCCCTTTTTATCTCTGTGGGTTATTTGTTGCAAAGGAGTGTTATTTTCTAAGGTCACGTGTAGTACAGAGAATGGAAACGGCAGAGCAACAAAGGCTGTTCCCAAAGCTTTTTTGCTTTACCACCACGCCTTTTTTTTTCACTAGCTACAGATTTGAGATACAGATACAAACTGAATTCACCACAGCCTATTCCTGTTTCTACTTGATTCTGAGAATTCAGGTGGGTTGGGGTTTTTTTGTAAGTCGATGCGGCAAAAAAAACCCCCACTCAAAATGAGGGTCTGCTCATTTGTAGCTTTCGTGTTGATGACTTGCAGCAACTGTACTTGCTGCCTTTGGATTCTGCTTTGGGTAGTGCCAGGCTTGAGCGTCTCAAATCTCCTTGCTGTGCTAGGTCAGTAGGGGCAACACTCGCCGTGCGGCATTTTTGACCTTTTCTGCTTTTATTGCTACAGAGGCTACAGCCTGGAGGAATTGGAGCAGCACATTTCTCTGCTCGCTCCATGAGTACAATGATATTAAAGATGCTGGGCAGATGCTGCTGGGCAAACTGGGTAAGGAAGGGGAAAACTGTTGATGAACAACTCAGTCAATGTTTTCATGTAGACAGAGAGAGAGAAGGTACTACGCCACGAAGGCAGAGCTTGTTTTAAAGATTCTTGAATTCTAGGGCTTTCATTGCCCAGCCACTTGTGCAGGCACAAACACTTCTGTCGTTATTTTCGCAGGATGTGTTTAGAACCGAACATGCGAAAGAATTGTCATCTACTGCTATTTTAGTCTGTGTTATGTACTGCCAAACTTTGTTCAGTCTTACCAATTTTTGTCAGTTTTGCTCTTCATATACTTTAAAAGAGTGTTGAGACAAGCAGAGAGCGCAGCTGCAAAACCTTAGGTTGGTTCCTTAGCTATGGGAGGTTCTGTGAGAGAGTTAGGGGCTACTGGGAGGAAAACACAACTTTTCTGACTGGTCTGATACTTCTGTAATGAAAATAGCGGTCTTTCTTTTCCAGCTGTTATCCGAGGGGTTACTACAAAGCAGCTCTGCCCTGAATACATACGACCTGGAGCTTAGCGACTAGTATTGAACCTGAAGATTGCCCCGTCCTGCAAAGCTGACACTTACTGGGCCGTGACGGTTTGGTGTGGTATTGGTTCAGAACGGACAGAAGGTGGCCTCAGAAGCTGTGTGTGGAATTGCAACAGCGCATGCATGAACAGCCTTATTTCCGAGCAGCTTTACAACGTGAAAGCTGTTGAATCTGTCAGCTGTGTCCTGCTTGTGGGAAAGGGATGTAGGACTTTGGATAATTTTGTCTCCTGTCTGATGGGACAGTATATTTTTTTTTTCGTTTGTTGGAAAGGCCGTAATTCAGGTTGATGTGAAGACTCTTCCCGTGGAGACCTTGCTTCTCTCCAGCATCCAGGGGCTGTTTGGTTACTGAATAATAGAGGAAGCGAGGGCATGCAAACGTGCAATGTAATAGCTCCTTGAAAGAAAAGAAAAAACCCTCGGAAGCAGCAAGGGAAGAAGGCTGAATTTGTGGTGGCTTGGGGGTTGGTTTTGTTTTATGATCACATCTGGGTGAGTCTGGGTATTCTGCATTTTTGTACTTAACTGCTCGGGTAGCTAGAGGTTCTGTATCATTTCTGTGGTGAATGGCAAAAGGTGAAGTTGTATTGAACTGTCCTGTCTGAATAAAGCAGCTGTCACATTTCTCAGGTATTCACTTATTGAAGAGCCTATAAAACAGTGCGTGAACCTGGGAGCAAATTCTTAACCTCTATTCTGAGACAACTGGAACATCTATTACTCAAATGTTTTCTGAGGACTCTCAATGGTGACGGTGTGGCAGCGCTACCCAGTAATGGGTAGGTGCCGAATTACCTTTACTGCTACAGAGGCTACAGCCTGGAGGAACTGGAGCAGCACATTTCGTTCTTGCGGCTAAAACAGGAACAGTCAAAAGTAAGGAGGAAGCGAGTGGTGCGGCAGAGCGGTAATAAGGGGAGCAGCGGCGATGATGAAAATGCTATCGGCAGACGCGTTACAGAGGGGTGGAGGAGAGTGCGCTTGGAAAGTATGAAAGAGGGAGCGCACGCGTTTCCCGTGATATTACAAGATAGACACCCAGGCCAGTATCAGGCATTTCACTGGGAAATGATTAAGGAACTACGGAAAACTGTCACGCAAAATGCACTATATTCTCCTTTTACACAAATTTTGTTAGAGAACGTGATGATGGGTCCGCAGCTAGTGACTCTGCTAGAATGGATCCGTGACAAAGTGCTGGACTTTCCACCTGATGGCACCTGGAAAATTCCTGCCTGGCAAGCGGTCGGCAGGCGATTGTGTGATGCTGCCGTGGAGGGGGACTCCGTGGCAGGCATGTGTTTAGCGCCTTGCTGGCAAATTCTGACTCCTCTTCCGCCAAGCGTGGGCTAATTCTACTAACGGTGCTAAACCAGGGGAGGCTGTAAAACCCCCCGACAGCGCGGCTCTTCTCAACACACCGCCAGCGATGGCGATTCCCTCCACACCTCCTCTGCCCCCAGAGCTCCTGTCACTGATTGCAGCGACCCTCACAGCACAGGACCGAGCGCGGGAACAGGACAACTCGGACAATGATTCCATTGACACCGATAAACCTTTTGACCCAGGTCCTATAGACCCGGAAGAGGAGCTAGACCTTTTTCCTCCTCCCCCTGATGCACTGGCTGTATGTTCGGGGAGGGTGAAAGGGGGTCTGAGGGATCGGTGGCAGCAATGCAGGCGGGAAGCGCTTAAGCGAGGGCATTTGGGAGGCGCCATGGCACGTTCACGATTTTGTCAGCCAAATCAACCTGCAGAGTGGCAGCCTGTGCAATACGAGGCTGTTAAAGGGTTAAGCAAAGCCGTGCGGGAAGGGGGGATTCATAGTACTTTTGCAAATAGGTGTCTGCATGCGTGTAGCGGTACATAGCTATGTAACTGCGTGAATGAGCTCTGCCCTGAGCCTGGTGGTACGTGCAGCTGCGGTTTGTGTCCGGGCTCAGAGATGTCAATACGGGCTTCTCTGTTACGGTCAAGTGTCTCTGGCTGCATTAAAAAACAAAACCAAACCAAACCAAAAAAACACAGTGACTTTAATAAGACTGCAACCTGATCGAATTCCAAGAAATGTGAGATAAGATGAACTTCTGAATTTTGTTCATAAGCTGTAATGGAGTGCTACCTATATATGAATGCTAGAACATAGCTCTATTTCAGTGTGACCAGAATTTAGCATGCAACTGCATCAGCATATTGACAGAATACCTTTTGAGTCATTTCTTTTTTTCATAACCTCTAAACTGGGAACAGCTCAAGGTGAAAAGAGACTGTTCAAATCCTCAGCTGTTGCCTCAGAAGGAATAACGTGTTCTTTGTGTACAGGTGAATTTAACACAGCTGAAAATTTGTTTTGGGTTAGAAGTATCTGTCACACCTTCATCCCCACCACCACAACCTTTAAGGCCGGTGGGAAAAGCATTCTGTACTCTGTTGCAGCGGGGAAACTTCAGTTGAGCTGCAGTAGTTTGCGTACGTAACTGCAGCTCCTTTGGTGGAAATGAAGTTGTCGTAGAAGTTAGACTTTGAGTAACATACCCTTTGATACCTTGTAAGCGAGAAAGATTGTGTCCTGACAGCATGCTCTTTCCCACGCTTGTGCCTAGAGTTGTACTTTGAAATCAGGTTGCGTGTTAAGTTTAAACCTAATCACACAGATATCTCAAAGTCCACAAAGATACATCACTGCTTAGGGGATTCTTGCAGTATAGCAGGTGCAAAACCCGTTCCAAAGTAACGATCCAGTGAAGCGTTTTCTTTCAGGAACACCATTTTCCCACTTCTCATAGGTTATACACCATACAACACAATATCTCTCCATCAAGTCTCTTGTGGCTAAACTGCATTCTGCAAATTTGTGTTAGAAATAGATGCTTGCATTTTCACCTGCCGAAGTTCCCTAAGCTAAAGGATTGTGACCTAGGCAATGCTACGAAGCTCAAAGATCGTGACAACAGCGATGGAGAAGAGTGATTTAACACGTAGTTGATTTATGGTTCATACAGGACTATATCACACTACAAAACCGGTATGAATTCAGAGTTGTGGATGTACTGCATGTTCACGTAATAGTTTCTCTACAATTTTTTTTTTTTTTTAAAAAAGGTGCCTAAGCTATAAATACCGTATACTATTATCTTTCCCTATTTTTTTAAGCATTTTTTATTTCCCTGTTTGTGTATAGTTTTATCTATCTATCTCTATATAAACAACCAACACAAACAACCAGAACATTTTGAGAAACTTTTATAGTTAACTTCTGCATTTAATTCCAGTAACAATCTAGAGGTGTCCATTCAGCTGTTTGCTTAGTTCCAAGCCTTCATTGTGTGCTCCCAGGTTCTTTGAAAAGCAGCAATAACAGTCGAGCAGTTATTTAAAGTGAAACTTTGCTCTACGCAACTTCCACTTCCATGCTTTAGAATGGAGGCACAGCGGAACACTCACCCAAGGGCAAGATTTCAAGAGCTTTTAAGTAGGTTTTATCTTTTCATTTTAGGAGAGAAAATGTTCCTTAACAGCTTATATATAGAATTTACAAGTTAAACACAATTTCCCATGCTCAGGATTAGAAGTTCCTGAAAAATATTTTCATAAAACTTCCATAGCTTATTGCACGTTCTTCTAAATAATCATAAACCTGTATGTTGACCTCTGCATGAAATGCACCCATAACAAGTTTAACATTTTGTGAACCCGACTGAAATGTACAAATGTACACATAAAAGGCGGCCAAAATCGGTAATTAAGTAGTGAGAAAGAAAACAAAAGAAAAAGAGATGACAACTCCGTAACATGGTAAAGCAACCTTTTACCAAAAAAAAACCCAAAAACCCAGCAAAGAAACAAAACCAAAAACCACAAACAGGGGTGAATTGTAGAGAACAGAGACAGTGGGTTGTTTTGACATTGATAACGTGGAGCTGAGAACCTGCAGCAAAGAGTCACATAACTTTGAGGGAGCACGAGAAGAAACCAGGATGAGACAGAAAGAAAGGAGGGATGTGATCTCACCTGTAGAAGGCAAGTGAACAGCAGAGAGTGGCCTGTCGCAGCACTCTCCAAAGGAGCCAGCTGCAGCCAGGTCTTTTACCATCACACTCTCCATGGCAGTCCCTCTGCTGCCTTCTAGTCTCGCCTCATCCAGGGCACGCTCACCCTCTCTGCTTCTTCCTCGGCTGCCCAACCGCTTCACAGAACCAGCCACAGCTGCACCTTGTCTACACCAGCCAACCCACCGCCCCTGAAGCCAGCCCACAGCTGTACATTGTCAGTGCTGATTAACCCAGCTTCGTTCCTCTGCAGTAGCCTACAGTGCACAGCGCTAAGGAATGTGTTGTACGAACCTTCCGGGCTGTTCCGCGTCGATTCACAGTCAGTTACAAAAACTGAAGGACATGTCACAGGGCTTACGGCAGGAACTTTTGGGAGATTGGTTGCGGAATCTTTTCAAGTCTCGGGGAACCACCAGACGGTTGCAGGAGTTTACAACACGCGGAGCAATATTGTTATTGGTAATTGTAGTTATATTGACCATTATTCCCTGTATGCTGAACTGTATAAGACCTATGATTCAAAAGTAGTTTAACCTCTAATGTTGTTTCTGTTCAAAATAAAGACGGGGGAAGTGTAGAGAGCTTTATGGCCAGTGCTGGAGGCCACGATGCCTGTGAAGGGCCTTGAAGGCTAAAGAAGAGAGAAAGTACGATAAGGTTGGCTGAACGCCTGGAAGGAAGACGGGGTATGAAGCAAGGCCAGAGCGGATGCGCGATGCCACATCTCGGCGGCTGGCTGGCTGAGAACATGAAACCCACAGAGATAAGAAGGAAGAGAGGAAAAAAAAGGCAAGAAGTTCAGTGCATTTGCAGCTTAGTAATTAACCAATTATATGTAGCCAAGACGTGTGTGAACAGCATTGATTAACCAATGATAATTTAGAATGGGGCGCGGGAACAGCAAACGAGGATATTATAAGCGTGGGTTCTGGACTAATAAAAGGTCTTCTGGTTGAACTCGGGAGTCCACGTCATCGTCTCCTCAGGCCATATGCTCCTCCGCCTCCTCGTCTGCCATTGCACGGACCTGCAAGGCCACACCATGAAAGTTAAAACAACGTTCGTGGTGCATTCACTCCTGCCTGTGTTTGTCTAGAGCAGCTGTGACGCTGCCCCTGGTGTTACCTGCTCAGAGAACTGCTGCACCTACTGCTGCCACATTCTCTGCACCTCCTTCAGTTTCTTTGCATACTGATCTCTTTCGAACTGGAGCTCGAAAACTGACCCTGAGAGCTGTTCAAAACAAAACAAAACACAAAAGAAAATCGTATTGGCTAAATAAATTTGGCAGTGACCGCTTCAGGGATAAAGCCTGAAGAAACCAGTGTTAACACAAAGCTCAGGCTGCATTCTTCTGCCACACAAGTTTCTTTACAGACATGAAGATCTGGATGTCATTCCGTACAAGCCCTGAGCAACCCCGGTTTCCAGGCCTGCCTTCTCCTCCAGTGCCACCTGCAACTGCTGCTTTGCATCCAGACTCCCTGCCTGATTTGACAACTGCCAAGAAAAATCAAAAAGTCATGGCAAAATGTTAACACGCCACTTCTGCATAGCCTTTCCCCTGATAGCAACCTGCCACATGATCCATGTTGCAACCTTAAAGTGCTCCAACTCACGGTGATGTTCAATGAAAAAAAAAAAAAAAAAAAAAAGGGGGGAAGGAGATTAAAATCAAAAAGCTTAGATTTTAGCCCTGTAAAACAGGCTGAGCTAGACAGCTCCTCCCTACCAATTTTATATTTACTATATGTTTGATTAAAACCTATTTTCTTAATCTAAAAATCTGGCTCAGAAACTTTGTGCATTTCCAGAGTCTGTATTACACAGCCAGATCAGGTGGTCTAAAAGTTGTCAAACACGTCAGGAATTTAAAGCCAGTGTCTGGAGCATGTCAGTTGGCACACAGTACTTTTCCCAGAAGAGGAGCAGCTGCCTTTATTTCAAGGGTAACTTAAGCCACTGACTGGGGAGGAAAAAAACCCCAAAACCAACAATAAACAAAAGAGCAGTTTCTTCCCTCACAGGCTCAGGTTCACACCGGCTTGCTCTCTGAACTGCTAGCAGCTGGCTTCCTGAATTCCCTTCCTAACTGGCTGCTTCTCTTAACTTTCCCCAGCTGACCTTCGAGTTACCATTGTCCAATTCACCTTCTGCAAGGGTGGGTACAAACACCACCCCTATTCAACTGGCTTCTCAGTGAGACCACGAGACAGCTGCGTAACCAAAATGCCAAACAGATACAAAGCAGGAAAAGTCTTTGTATTGTCACGCGCTGTATGTTCAGTCACCCTCTCATATTGTACAACATTCTTTTCGCAGACCAGCGTCACAACAGCTTTCAGTCTACTGCTCCAGCTCCTTCAAACAGACCTTCTGTTCCTCAGAGGCCTCGCTGAAGGCCTGTGACCAAGAGGATGCCTTGATGAGGTTTTGTGCCTTCCTTTCCGAACAAGGGTTAAGCCTTGCCCCCACTCTCAGAAGCAAAGTCTTACAACGGTCAGTGTGATCTACCCTCACAGCCTGGAAGCAGTATGGGCACCTGGTGGATCCTCTGTTTAGCCATTTCCCGCTTGTTCTGCAAATATTCCAATTGCAGCTCCTTAACTTTGCTTTTCTTATCCAGGTAGAGAAGCTTCTCTGACAGCTGTGAATTCTTCTGCTTCATTTCCTCACTGCTTTTGCTGAAACAAACCAAAATTAAAGCAGCATCACTGTATGTACTATGGGTCTGGGCAAGTACATGTCATACATTTACAATCCAGCTAGTCGTAACAGTTAGAATCACAGAAACATCACATCCAGTCACTTTTCTTAAGCTGAATATCCAGCCTCCCAAGTCACCACCTGTGGTGCATGCCCCTTGTGATGTTTTGTGGCTCTACCGGGAAGAGCAGTGTTACTCTGCAGTAACAAGCAGCAAATGGACTTACCTTTGTTTGTACAGCTCCTGTTTCAGGTCTTCTAGCTCCTTCATTAACTCTTCATTACGCTGCAGAAAAAAAGAAATGACTGATTCAGCTGCAGACTTCAGCAAAATATTTCACCTTTAGCACATCAGCTGAAGTGGAAAGCATCAGAACTTTGGCAAAACCCTTCAGGACAGGTTGCTTAGAACCTCCTGAATTTGCCAGGAATAAATCTGCTCAGCCTTTTCAAACGCGATGCTACTAACTGAACGTGAGGTCATTTCTGCAGACTTCTGGATGAATATCAACACTGAAGTGTCTGCGTGATGGAGACCCTCCTGAGACAAGGTCTCGGTGGCGCTTCTGTTGCGTGTGGAGCTGGCAAGACTAATGAAGTGAGGTGCCGGATCTGAAGACAGCAACTGGACCATATGATTAGTGGTCACAGAAACCTGAATGAACTTTGCCTTGACCATGGAGAACACAGGGCTTTACAAGGTTAATTAACAATTCAGAATGTTAATTTCTCCCTCTTCTCCGAGCAGGGACTACAGACTTTGCATTAGTGTACTGACAAGCAAATAGCCAAAGGCAGAGCTGCTGGTGAAGCATAAGCAGAGGTGACTCTTACCTTCTCTGCCTGTTTCTGCTGCAGAGAGACGGAGGCCAAAGTACGTTCCAGCTCCACTACCCTCTGGTGAGATGAACGTAAACGAGCAGCAAGGCTCTCGGCTTCTCCTGAACAAGTCAGAACAGAGTGAGTTGAGGCTGGACCACAAAGAGCTTTTTGGAACTGCTAAACAGCACTTTCTGCTTTGTCAACAAGCTCTTAAGGCAGCACAGAGCTTTGCAAGTCAGTAGACCTGGTTCCGCCCCTGGCTCTACAGGTGGCTCACTAGCAGCTCTGGGCAGTAAAGCTCTCTGTAACTACCATCCTCACTTTGAGGGAGATGATGAAACTTCCTCTGCAGAATAGGCAATATGTTGGTTGGGATCTTTCTTTCTAATAGAAGAAGTCGCTCAAACTTGGTTCAGAATGAAGGGCTCGGGTAAAACCTACCTTTACGCGATAGCTGTGTGGGAGGGAGGGTGGCGAAAAGGGAACTAAGTTTTAAAAGGATCAGAAGAAAGTCAGAAAGGAACAGCCTGGGGTAGTCACCGGGGCTGAACAGGGCTGACAAGGCTTTAGCGATGCACAAAAGAACCTCAACTGCCATGGGATCAACATGCTCCCACTTGGGGGCAGCTCTGGCGACAGAGGCAGCGATGGTGCCAAGTATTGCTCACCGAGGAGTCGGCCACTGCTGTGAGCTGGCTGCCAGCAACTGTCATGCCTCTGGCTTGAAATTCACACTTTGACCAACAGCTTGAGCTGGAGTGCCCACAGTCAATTACCTGATTTCTTCCCTGCAGCTTCTCGAGTATGTGCAAGGGCCGCCTGCAACTCAGGCTTCTCAGAAGCTAGAATTCCAATAGTCTGGATACAAACCTTTGGGAAAGGAAAATCGGCTCAGCATGAAACTTCTTTGCTTGTAATTGCAACATCACTGTTGCCACAAAAGGCTAACTCAGTAAAGGGAAAGAGCTCGTGTAGTTAAGCACAGTCGGGCTGACTCCCAGTTTTCCTGAAGGAACGCGCTCGCGGCTTCCCGAGTAAAGACTATGAATGGTCAGTAATCCAGAGAACAGCAGAAGGCAGGCGGTGTTACTGTAATGGAGGCTCTGCCTTACCTGTAGCTGTTCCCTCAGCGCGGCTTGCTCTTCAGAAAATTTCTTTTCCAACTCCTTCTTTTCCTGTATAAAGAAATGATGCCTATTTAGCACAAAAACATAGATGGGTAACCCTTGTTTTGTAGCAAACTAAAAAAGCAGTGATACATTGGTAGGACTTGCAGCATCGAAACGACAGCAGCCTTTTAAAGACATACTTCAGCCCTGCGTTATTTGAACGCCTTCACTATTTATCCATCCTAGATTGGCAGTAACAGCATAGCACAATCGCTGCTAGCATAAAAACGGTAGTGCTTGGAAGCAAGCTACTGGCAAGGACTTGTATTCTCCTGCCTCCACCACACTCCTCTAATACTTGAGTATTTAAACGTTCGCTTGTGTCAAAATAAGAACGCTACCTGCCAGGCAGGCCTAACTCATGAAGTCAAATCATTCAACCCTACGCTACAAATGAAACTGAATCTAACATAAGACAAGACCACACGTGCCTGGGCCACAGCCCACTATACTCTCTGCGCCGCCAAGGAAGAGATACTATTTTTCTGCCTATCCAAAACCAGGACACACTTTACCTTCTCCAGCTGATCCACTGCCTCCTGGCTCTGCTCTTTCTGTGGAAGAAAAGTGATGCACCAGTATCAAGAGAAAATACTCTCATACATCTGAAACACATTTTCACTTCAACAAAGTAGGATACATGCCCAATTCACGCAAACAGAATTTCCACTTTCTGTACCCCTTTCTGTAGAGGACTAGGAAGTTCATCTTAGCTATTAAAAATACGAGATCTGGAGCTGCCTTCACTAATGTACTTCATATGCCAGGCATCTTTTTCATCGCTCAGTAGATTGCCACAGTTGTTCTCCAACACCGCTGCTGAAACCCCTCCATGTCTACATCTGAGCATCTACCACCTTCAGTTAAACTCGCACCCCCACATCTGTGCAACTGATGGCAGTAATCCTGGTGTATTGGGATGATCGCCAGAAATGCTGGGGGGTTTTAAAAAACACCACCAATACATTAAAAAAAAAAACAACCAACCAATAACCCCAAAGAAAAACATAGTCTTTTCCTTGACCTGAGACCTCAGACCTTTCTTCCACTGAAGAGCTGGCCTTAAGTCACGCAGAGCCGCACTTGTGTTGGCGGACTTCTGCAGGAGGTGGTATGGGAGGGCTGAAGCCAGATACAAAGAGAAGGGGTAATTCTGTCCTAGCCCATTTCCATCTTAGCGGTGAAGTATTTGGAGATTTGTTGTCCGTAGGTAATGCACCTTTAGATAGGAGGTGAAGGAGACAAAGGTGGCAGCTGCCTACCCAGGCCGCCACACAACTGTGCTGCTGTGTTTGCTATTTGCTGACTATCACAATAATACTCCTTATAGCGCCTTTCACTCCAAAGTACCACACAGAGAAAACATCCTTTTCTGGGTAAGGAGAGATGCAGACTCCCTCTGCGACAAGCTAATGTCAATGATGCAGGTTGATTTCCCATTCTTTCCCACTAAATCAAGAATACATCTTTCCATGCATACATGCTGTCCATTCATCCCACTCAGCTTTTCTTCCCACTGCTGAATGTTTACGTTCTAAACCAGGATTTTTTGCTTCTCAATGCTTAAATATCATATTGTTCAGTAGGATGACTGCAGACACCGCTGAGATCCAGGAGTGTTTTCTTGAGCTGACTGCTTAAAGCTCCACATCAAATATCAAGAGAATTAACAGGACAAAAGGAATACAAAGGCAAATCAGAGTGAACTCCATTCCATCTTGCAGGTTTCACTGCATCTAACTGGTACCCCTGGTGATTACTATAGTTACGTTTATTGATAAGAGACGCACGGATATGTAGTAAACAGGAGTTACTTTATGACAACTGATCTGAAACAATGGTAGGAAAATAAGCTACCAAAATGATGCAAGTGGAACGAAAATCAGAGCTTTGCCACAGCAACAGCGGAAGACAGTTCTGGGCTACCAAATTTGACTTCCCTGAGCTTCTATCACAATTTGATCAAGCCTTCCGTTTAAATAAACTGCCTGAAAAGAATTGGTTTAAAAAGGCTGGGGTTTTATGTTTGTGCCTGAACACGTTTCTATTGCTTATCGGCATAGTTCCTGCCCTTTCCTCTTCAGAAGCCTGGCAACGTGAAGACGCTAAAGCCTGTAAACGCTTGACTCAAAGGATCCGACTTCCTGCCTAAACCTATTTAAACCCAGCACTGGAACTTGCCAGACTGTACATCCCCTGCGCAAGTTTCATCGCCTGTTGTAAAACGGGTTGGCAGGAGTAACTAGACAGCTTCCTCAGGGCAGCTGCTTGCCTGGAGATCAGCAGAGTCATGCCCTTCAGAAGCAAGGCCCTAGGGAATACAGCAACGACACGCACAGCGGGAGAAATACAGACTAAGAAAACACTGCCTCTCCCTACTGCACTTGCCCTCAGCAGCTCAGTTAGTTTATCGCCTCACCCCACACTCCTCCTTTTCCTCAAAGCTCAGCTGTCTCGCGGAAGAGGTTTTGACAAGGTTCACTTTTTCACACGTTCAGTTCAACACAAACCAGAAGGGCGCAAGCACTTTACGAGCAATGGCAACGCATGGTATCAACTAGCTCCATGATAATAAAAACAGCAACAAAACTCAAGCAACTGACAGGGGCTATGTCAGGACAAGGCTCCACCCAAGAAATCGAGGCCAGCGTAAACAGAACCTGAAGCATGCAGTAGGGAGAGCGAGTCACTGCGAGGGACACGAGCACTGCCTCACCTTCCTCCTGTCCAATGAGGGTATGGCTACCCCATTGGAGCGCTTCAGGTCCGACACCGGCACCTTCAGAATGTTCTGAATCTGAAGGAGGTGAAAGAAAAGGGGGAACGGCTCAGAAAAGGACAGAGAGAAAGTGTCGATCGGAGGGAGCCAAAGAAACCGGCATCCTCCGGCTGGCCAGGAGCACGCAGCTCAAAGCAGCAGCTCTGGGCACACCCAGGGCTGCGTGACAGCACCGCATGATCAGACACGGCTTTGGCACGTACCCTGAGCTCTAGTGTGCACCTTCCAGCAGCGGTAGCTGCTAACTATTGTGGCACGCTTCGCGTGCTGGCGATACAGGCAGCTGCGCCAGTCATCCATTACACCCGCATAACCATTTCCCGGCTCTAGTCACGTTGTTCAGAAAACCAAAGAACAAGGAGGTAGCAAATGAGCTGGGACAAAGACCGAGGCACTCACGTTCTCTGGAGGCTGCTGGTCATCGCCCAGGGGAGTCTCAGGTCGACCGTCTCCTTTAGTTTTGCGGTTTTCCTTACTTCCAGCAGCTGCTCCAGGGCTCTTCTTCTGCTGATACTCCTTCAGCTGTGAAAAATAATAATAATCTGAAATCCAAACTGAACATGCCTTCTGTGAGAATGATGTTAACCCCCCAGCCCCAACTCCACTGGGTAAAAAGACCAAGTGTAAGGACAAGAGAAACGCTCTTCAATGAGTTTGTCGCCCGGGGGGGGGGGGGGGGGGGGGGGGGGGGAAGAGAAATAAAAATCAAAACACGTCCAAAAAAAAGGCTAAAGTAAGATCTAATGTGATGAGTTTACGACAAGAGGCTCAGAGCTGCAAACGTTCAACTTTTGTACACAGCTAAGAGTTGCTGGGAAACGACTTGATACTCCATCCTGCAACTACAAGGAGATGAAAAGAAGTATCTCGGGGTGGGGTTTTTTTAGGGTTCTAACTAAGAGCATTGAGGAAAAATGAGTAAAGGGCAATGAAATCTGAATGTTAAGTGAAACATCAACACCTGACAGTAAGGTCTCCCACTCTGTGAAAGACTTTGAGAAGGAACATTACAGTCCTTACAGACAAATGCCATGTTAATACAAGCAGCGTAGTCACTGTGAACTAAGGGGAGAAGCAACCTACAACGGATTTTTCAATCGCACCCGCTTCACCCCGGAGAAGCTAGTCTGACAAGCCGTTCGCTTGAATTCGGCTGGGTCTTCCGAGCCGAATCGTTCGTGCTCCAGCAGGGTGAAGCCCCCAGGCAAGCGAGCCCCAGGCAGTTCGGTCAACTGCCCGTTTCCCCAGCCCGCAGCCCCCCCGCCGGGCCGGGCCGGGCCGCGCCTCGGCCTCCAGGTGGAGAAAGAAGGACCCGTTATTGGCAGAACTCCAAAATGGAAGCCCGAACCGCTCCAGGACACTTTCCCCTCCCCAGGACTTTCACCCACGCCGCGGCCGGGGAGAAAACGAAGGCCGGGGAAATAAGCAACATGAGACCAAAAAACCCCAAAAAAGGGTGTGGGGGAGGCCAGGGGGAGGGAAAACCGCCAAACCAAACCCGGCGGACCCACGGCAACCGCCGGCCCGGCCCGCCCCGGCCCCCGCCGCCCCTCACCTTCTCCTTGCCCGCCGCCAGCCAGCTCTGCCCGCTGCCGCCCGCCACGGCCGCCCCGCGCCCTGCGCCGCCTTGGCTTCGCCCACCGCCGGCGGCAGCAGCCAGGGCCCCCCGCCAGCCTGCGCTGCCGCCCTGGAGGCCCGGCCCATCGCCGTGCCCCGCCGGGCCCGGCAGCTCCGCTTTTCCCCTCAGTCACTGGGGGAGCCGGTGCCACCTTGCAGTGCCTGCTCCCCATGTTGGAGCCCGCACCGCCCGCTGCTCGGGTGACAGCCCGCACCGCCCGCTGCTCGGGTGACACCTGGCTGCCCGGCGTGCCCCACCCAGAGCTCACCTGCAGCTTCCCGGAGACGTTTGTTCCCCGGCGCTGACGGCACAGCGGGCCCCTGTCGCTGGGAGACTCCACTTCCCAGCGTGCCCCGCGGCGCGCCCGCGCCTGCCGCTCCCGGCCGGCCCCGCGCGCACCCGGCCGGCCCGGCGGGAGGCGGCAGCCCTGGCCGAGCGGGTCCCGCCGAGCGCGGGTCGCAGCGCGCCCGCCCCCGCCGCGGCCCGGGCCCGGCCGGTAGGAGCCGGGTCCCCGTGTTACAGATTTGCTAACGGTTACAATTAACTAACCTTATTTGATTTTATAAAATCATTTTCATAGAACTGTAGAGGAATAAGAAATATATTTTAGTGGAACTAGCAGCTGCACCACACAAGCTGCTGTGGAATCCTCTGTACAGCCCTGTACCACGGCCAAGGACTGAGAGCAACCGAATGAAACAAATCGTAGCTACCTGCCAAGAAACCGTGAACTTTAATAATAGTGATATAAAGAAATGGCATGGAATGGGGACAATCAGTTACGGGTAAATATATTTACACAAAGAATGTAGGTCTAGTAATTAGGACTCACTCACGCACCCGGCCGTCCATAAAGAAGTGTCTGCTTATTCTCCCTCACATCGGGGTCGGCAAGTTTTTCATTCCGAGATTTCGGTACCAGCCGCTCCCCGCCCCCCGCCGCGGGCCGTGCCTGCGCTGAGGCGGCGCGGCCCGGCCCCTGACGCGGCGCCGCTCTGCTCTGCCAGGGCCTCCGGTGGCGGCCGGCGGAGCGGCGCGGCCCGGCTGCAGGTCCGCGGTGAGGCCCTGCGCGGGCTGGGGGGAGCGGGCCCTGCTCCAGGGCTGCCCGGCCGCCGTCTGTGGCCCGGCACGGCCCGGCACGGCACGGCCCCGGCCCGGCACGGCACGGCCCGGCCCGGCACGGCACGGCCCGGCCCGGCCGGGGGTGTGTTTTCTTGGGGCGGAGCTGCCGGCCTCAGCCCCCCGGCGCTGCCTCGTCCTGGCAGCGCCTCTGAACACCGAAATTGTGGGGGTTACGGTCTTATTGTCACCTGACGCTGTAAATCTACAAAACGCCGTAGAATATGATGGGGGGCGGGGCAACGTTACAGAAACCCATCAGTCTTTTACTGAGCTTCCCCCCTCCCTGCCCAGGAGACACGGTATTTTTTCCTTTCCTTTTTTTCTCCTCTTTTCTCCATTTCTGGTTAGTGCCCCCCAGCACCGGCAGCATCTTCCCCTGGGCTGAGGTAGCGTGAAATGTCTCCTGTGCTCTACAGATGCCCTGTCCCGCGTCCTGCCAACCTAATGGAACCAGCCAAGAAGCCCTGCAGTATGAAATCGAAGAGCTGAAGCAGAAAGACCTTGCTCTAGACCAGGAAACTGCACAATTCTTGTCCGAGTATGTCCTTGGCGAGCTCAGTGTCCGCTGTGATGCCTCAGTTATTTTTGTTTCAAAAAAACCCAGCGGTCTAGGGCTTAGAGCTAAAAGCCGTCCTCTTACGCCACCGCTTTTATCGTGGCGTTGTGCAACGTTGATTACAGCGTTGTTTTGATTTATGGGACCCGTTAAGGGAGAACTCTTTCCACTTTATTTGGTAAAGCAACCCCAGGTTTTCCTAGGAGCTGGGATAGGAGGATTTTAACTTTACCCCAGGTGTTGCTGAGGCAAATTACCTGTGAACTGGGAATGAATGGTTTTAACCGTCGTGATGCTATGGCACATCATGCTACCAGAAGGCCTTGTTCATGTGAGAATTAAAATTGAGATTGTGGCTTGTATGACCTGCCCGGTTTAGCCCCGGATGAAACGGTTTCCTTGTTTGTTCCATCCCGATCAAGTGTCTACTTATTTCCTGTCTGAAGCGAGTGGGTTAAACGTTGGTGTTCAAGAAGCAGAGGTGTTTCCCAGGCAAGCGAAGGGCCTGGAAAGAGATGGGTGCCGCTTACAGGGTAGTGCAACTGCTTTAACTGTGGTTTCTTATGACCTACTGTGGCAGCTACTTATTAGCAGCTCTTTAGAGATCAAGTTGCTGCTTGGTTTTTAAAGAGAGGGTATCTCTGTGGGTTATTTGTTGCAAAGGAGTGTTATTTTCTAAGGTCACGTGTAGTACAGAGAATGGAAACGGCAGAGCAACAAAGGCTGTTCCCAAAGCTTTTTTGCTTTACCACCACACATTTTTTTTTCACTAGCTACAGATTAGAGATACAGATATAAACTGAATTCACCACAGCCTATTCCTGTTCCTACTTGATTCTGAGAATTCGGGTGGGTTGGGGTTTTTTTGTAAGTCGATGCGGCAAAAAAAACCCCACTCAAAATGAGGGTCTACTCATTTGTAGCTTTCGTGTTGATGACTTGCAGCAACTGTACTTGCTGCCTTCGGATTCTGCTTTGGATAGTGCCAGGCTTGAGCGTCTCAAATCTCCTTGCTGTGCTGGGTCAGTAGGGGCAACACTCGCCGTGCGGCATTTTTGACCTTTTCTGCTTTTATTGCTACAGAGGCTACAGCCTGGAGGAATTGGAGCAGCACATTTCTCTGCTCGCTCCATGAGTACAATGATATTAAAGATGCTGGGCAGATGCTGCTGGGCAAACTGGGTAAGGAAGGGGAAAAGTGTTGATGAACAACTCAGTCAATGTTTTCATGTAGACAGAGAGAGAGAAGGTACTACGCCACGAAGGCAGAGCTTGTTTTAAAGATTCTTGAATTCTAGGGCTTTCATTGCCCAGCCACTTGTGCAGGCACAAACACTTCTGTCGTTATTTTCGCAGGATGTGTTTAGAACCGAACATGCGAAAGAATTGTCATCTACTGCTATTTTAGTCTGTGTTATGTACTGCCAAACTTTGTTCAGTCTTACCAATTTTTGTCAGTTTTGCTCTTCATATACTTTAAAAGAGTGTTGAGACAAGCAGAGAGCGCAGCTGCAAAACCTTAGGTTGGTTCCTTAGCTATGGGAGGTTCTGTGAGAGAGTTAGGGGCTACTGGGAGGAAAACACAACTTTTCTGACTGGTCTGATACTTCTGTAATGAAAATAGCCGTCTTTCTTTTCCAGCTGTTATCCGAGGGGTTACTACAAAGCAGCTCTGCCCTGAATACATACGACCTGGAGCTTAGCGACTAGTATTGAACCTGAAGATTGCCCCGTCCTGCAAAGCTGACACTTACTGGGCCGTGACGGTTTGGTGTGGTATTGGTTCAGAACGGACAGAAGGTGGCCTCAGAAGCTGTGTGTGGAATTGCAACAGCGCATGCATGAACAGCCTTATTTCCGAGCAGCTTTACAACGTGAAAGCTGTTGAATCTGTCAGCTGTGTCCTGCTTGTGGGAAAGGGATGTAGGACTTTGGATAATTTTGTCTCCTGTCTGATGGGACAGTATATTTTTTTTTTCGTTTGTTGGAAAGGCCGTAATTCAGGTTGATGTGAAGACTCTTCCCGTGGAGACCTTGCTTCTCTCCAGCATCCAGGGGCTGTTTGGTTACTGAATAATAGAGGAAGCGAGGGCATGCAAACGTGCAATGTAATAGCTGCTTTGAAAGAAAAGAAAAAACCCTCGGAAGCAGCAAGGGAAGAAGGCTGAATTTGTGGTGGCTTGGGGGTTGGTTTTGTTTTATGATCACATCTGGGTGAGTCTGGGTATTCTGCATTTTTGTACTTAACTGCTCGGGTAGCTAGAGGTTCTGTATCATTTCTGTGGTGAATGGCAAAAGGTGAAGTTGTATTGAACTGTCCTGTCTGAATAAAGCAGCTGTCACATTTCTCAGGAATTCACTTATTGAAGAGCCTATAAAACAGCGCGTGAACCTGGGAGCAAATTCTTAACCTCTAATCTGAGACAACTGGAACATCTATTACTCAAATGTTTTCTGAGGACTCTCAATGGTGACGGTGTGGCAGCGCTACCCAGTAATGGGTAGGTGCCGAATTACCTTTACTGCTACAGAGGCTACAGCCTGGAGGAACTGGAGCAGCACATTTCGTTCTTGCGGCTAAAACAGGAACAGTCAAAAGTAAGGAGGAAGCGAGTGGTGCGGCAGAGCGGTAATAAGGGGAGCAGCGGCGATGATGAAAATGCTATCGGCAGACGCGTTACAGAGGGGTGGAGGAGAGTGCGCTTGGAAAGTATGAAAGAGGGAGCGCACGCGTTTCCCGTGATATTACAAGATAGACACCCGGGCCAGTATCAGGCATTTCACTGGGAAATGATTAAGGAACTACGGAAAACTGTCACGCAAAATGCACTATATTCTCCTTTTACACAAATTTTGTTAGAGAACGTGATGATGGGTCCGCAGCTAGTGACTCTGCTAGAATGGATCCGTGACAAAGTGCTGGACTTTCCACCTGATGGCACTTTGCAAATTCCTGCCTGGCAAGCGGTCGGCAGGCGATTGTGTGATGCTGCCGTGGAGGGGGACTCCGTGGCAGGCATGTGTTTAGCGCCTTGGTGGCAAATTCTGACTCCTCTTCCGCAGAGTGTGGGCTGATTCTACTAACGGTGCTAAACCAGGGGAGGCTGTAAAACCCCCCGACAGCGCGGCTCTTCTCAACACACCGCCAGCGATGGTGATTCCGTCCACACCTCCTCTGCCCCCAGAGCTCCTGTCACTGATTGCAGCGACCCTCACAGCACAGGACCGAGCGCGGGAACAGGACAACTCGGACAATGATTCCATTGACACCGATAAACCTTTGGACCCAGGTCCTATAGACCCGGAAGAGGAGCTAGACCTTTTTCCTCCTCCCCCTGATGCACTGGCTGTATGTTCGGGGAGGGTGAAAGGGGGTCTGAGGGATCGGTGGCAGCAATGCAGGCGGGAAGCGCTTAAGCGAGGGCATTTGGGAGGCGCCATGGCACGTTCACGATTTTGTCAGCCAAATCAACCTGCAGAGTGGCAGCCTGTGCAATACGAGGCTGTTAAAGGGTTAAGCAAAGCCGTGCGGGAAGGGGGGATTCATAGTACTTTTGCAAATAGGTGTCTGCATGCGTGTAGCGGTACATAGCTATGTAACTGCGTGAATGACCTCAGCCCTGAGCCTGGTGGTACGTGCAGCTGCGGTTTGTGTCCGGGCTCAGAGATGTCAATACGGGCTTCTCTGTTACGGTCAAGTGTCTCTGGCTGCATTAAAAAACAAAACCAAACCAAACCAAAAAAACACAGTGACTTTAATAAGACTGCAACCTGATCGAATTCCAAGAAATGTGAGATAAGATGAACTTCTGAATTTTGTTCATAAGCTGTAATGGAGTGCTACCTATATATGAATGCTAGAACATAGCTCTATTTCAGTGTGACCAGAATTTAGCATGCAACTGCATCAGCATATTGACAGAATACCTTTTGAGTCATTTCTTTTTTTCATAACCTCTAAACTGGGAACAGCTCAAGGTGAAAAGAGACTGTTCAAATCCTCAGCTGTTGCCTCAGAAGGAATAACGTGTTCTTTGTGTACAGGTGAATTTAACACAGCTGAAAATTTGTTTTGGGTTAGAAGTATCTGTCACACCTTCATCCCCACCACCACAACCTTTAAGGCCGGTGGGAAAAGCATTCTGTACTCTGTTGCAGCGGGGAAACTTCAGTTGAGCTGCAGTAGTTTGCGTACGTAACTGCAGCTCCTTTGGTGGAAATGAAGTTGTCGTAGAAGTTAGACTTTGAGTAACATACCCTTTGATACCTTGTAAGCGAGAAAGATTGTGTCCTGACAGCATGCTCTTTCCCACGCTTGTGCCTAGAGTTGTACTTTGAAATCAGGTTGCGTGTTAAGTTTAAACCTAATCACACAGATATCTCAAAGTCCACAAAGATACATCACTGCTTAGGGGATTCTTGCAGTATAGCAGGTGCAAAACCCGTTCCAAAGTAACGATCTAGTGAAGCGTTTTCTTTCAGGAACACCATTTTCCCACTTCTCATAGGTTATACACCATACAACACAATATCTCTCCATCAAGTCTCTTGTGGCTAAACTGCATTCTGCAAATTTGTGTTAGAAATAGATGCTTGCATTTTCACCTGCCGAAGTTCCCTAAGCTAAAGGATTGTGACCTAGGCAATGCTACGAAGCTCAAAGATCGTGACAACAGCGATGGAGAAGAGTGATTTAACACGTAGTTGATTTATGGTTCATACAGGACTATATCACACTACAAAACCGGTATGAATTCAGAGTTGTGGATGTACTGCATGTTCACGTAATAGTTTCTCTACAATTTTTTTTTTTTTTTAAAAAAGGTGCCTAAGCTATAAATACCGTATACTATTATCTTTCCCTATTTTTTTAAGCATTTTTTATTTCCCTGTTTGTGTATAGTTTTATCTATCTATCTCTATATAAACAACCAACACAAACAACCAGAACATTTTGAGAAACTTTTATAGTTAACTTCTGCATTTAATTCCAGTAACAATCTAGAGGTGTCCATTCAGCTGTTTGCTTAGTTCCAAGCCTTCATTGTGTGCTCCCAGGTTCTTTGAAAAGCAGCAATAACAGTCGAGCAGTTATTTAAAGTGAAACTTTGCTCTACGCAACTTCCACTTCCATGCTTTAGAATGGAGGCACAGCGGAACACTCACCCAAGGGCAAGATTTCAAGAGCTTTTAAGTAGGTTTTATCTTTTCATTTTAGGAGAGAAAATGTTCCTTAACAGCTTATATATAGAATTTACAAGTTAAACACAATTTCCCATGCTCAGGATTAGAAGTTCCTGAAAAATATTTTCATAAAACTTCCATAGCTTATTGCACGTTCTTCTAAATAATCATAAACCTGTATGTTGACCTCTGCATGAAATGCACCCATAACAAGTTTAACATTTTGTGAACCCGACTGAAATGTACAAACGTACACATAAAAGGCGGCCAAAATCGGTAATTAAGTAGTGAGAAAGAAAACAAAAGAAAAAGAGATGACAACTCCGTAACATGGTAAAGCAACCTTTTACCAAAAAAAAACCCAAAAACCCAGCAAAGAAACAAAACCAAAAACCACAAACAGGGGTGAATTGTAGAGAACAGAGACAGTGGGTTGTTTTGACATTGATAACGTGCAGCTGAGAACCTGCAGCAAAGAGTCACATAACTTTGAGGGAGCACGAGAAGAAACCAGCATGAGACAGAAAGAAAGGAGGGATGTGATCTCACCTGTAGAAGGCAAGTGAACAGCAGAGAGTGGCCTGTCGCAGCACTCTCCAAAGGAGCCAGCTGCAGCCAGGTCTTTTACCATCACACTCTCCATGGCAGTCCCTCTGCTGCCTTCTAGTCTCGCCTCATCCAGGGCACGCTCACCCTCTCTGCTTCTTCCTCGGCTGCCCAACCGCTTCACAGAACCAGCCACAGCTGCACCTTGTCTACACCAGCCAACCCACCGCCCCTGAAGCCAGCCCACAGCTGTACATTGTCAGTGCTGATTAACCCAGCTTCGTTCCTCTGCAGTAGCCTACAGTGCACAGCGCTAAGGAATGTGTTGTACGAACCTTCCGGGCTGTTCCGCGTCGATTCACAGTCAGTTACAAAAACTGAAGGACATGTCACAGGGCTTATGGCAGGAACTTTTGGGAGATTGGTTGCGGAATCTTTTCAAGTCTCGGGGAACCACCAGACGGTTGCAGGAGTTTACAACACGCGGAGGAATATTGTTATTGGTAATTGTAGTTATATTGACCATTATTCCCTGTATGCTGAACTGTGTAAGACCTATGATTCAAAAGTAGTTTAACCTCTAATGTTGTTTCTGTTCAAAATAAAGACGGGGGAAGTGTAGAGAGCTTTATGGCCAGTGCTGGAGGCCACGATGCCTGTGAAGGGCCTTGAAGGCTAAAGAAGAGAGAAAGTACGATAAGGTTGGCTGAACGCCTGGAAGGAAGACGGGGTATGAAGCAAGGCCAGAGCGGATGCGCGATGCCACATCTCGGCGGCTGGCTGAGAACATGAAACCCACAGAGATAAGAAGGAAGAGAGGAAAAAAAAGGCAAGAAGTTCAGTGCATTTGCAGCTTAGTAATTAACCAATTATATGTAGCCAAGACGTGTGTGAACAGCATTGATTAACCAATGATAATTTAGAATGGGGCGCGGGAACAGCAAACGAGGATATTATAAGCGTGGGTTCTGGACTAATAAAAGGTCTTCTGGTTGAACTCGGGAGTCCACGTCATCGTCTCCTCAGGCCATATGCTCCTCCGCCTCCTCGTCTGCCATTGCACGGACCTGCAAGGCCACACCATGAAAGTTAAAACAACGTTCGTGGTGCATTCACTCCTGCCTGTGTTTGTCTAGAGCAGCTGTGACGCTGCCCCTGGTGTTACCTGCTCAGAGAACTGCTGCACCTACTGCTGCCACATTCTCTGCACCTCCTTCAGTTTCTTTGCATACTGATCTCTTTCGAACTGGAGCTCGAAAACTGACCCTGAGAGCTGTTCAAAACAAAACAAAACACAAAAGAAAATCGTATTGGCTAAATAAATTTGGCAGTGACCGCTTCAGGGATAAAGCCTGAAGAAACCAGTGTTAACACAAAGCTCAGGCTGCATTCTTCTGCCACACAAGTTTCTTTACAGACATGAAGATCTGGATGTCATTCCGTACAAGCCCTGAGCAACCCCGGTTTCCAGGCCTGCCTTCTCCTCCAGTGCCACCTGCAACTGCTGCTTTGCATCCAGACTCCCTGCCTGATTTGACAACTGCCAGAAAAATCAAAAAGTCATGGCAAAATGTTAACACGCCACTTCTGCATAGCCTTTCCCCTGATAGCAACCTGCCACATGATCCATGTTGCAACCTTAAAGTGCTCCAACTCACGGTGATGTTCAATGAAAAAAAAAAAAAAAAAAAAAGGGGGGGAAGGAGATTAAAATCAAAAAGCTTAGATTTTAGCCCTGTAAAACAGGCTGAGCTAGACAGCTCCTCCCTACCAATTTTATATTTACTATATGTTTGATTAAAACCTATTTTCTTAATCTAAAAATCTGGCTCAGAAACTTTGTGCATTTCCAGAGTCTGTATTACACAGCCAGATCAGGTGGTCTAAAAGTTGTCAAACACGTCAGGAATTTAAAGCCAGTGTCTGGAGCATGTCAGTTGGCACACAGTACTTTTCCCAGAAGAGGAGCAGCTGCCTTTATTTCAAGGGTAACTTAAGCCACTGACTGGGGAGGAAAAAAACCCCAAAACCAACAATAAACAAAAGAGCAGTTTCTTCCCTCACAGGCTCAGGTTCACACCGGCTTGCTCTCTGAACTGCTAGCAGCTGGCTTCCTGAATTCCCTTCCTAACTGGCTGCTTCTCTTAACTTTCCCCAGCTGACCTTCGAGTTACCATTGTCCAATTCACCTTCTGCAAGGGTGGGTACAAACACCACCCCTATTCAACTGGCTTCTCAGTGAGACCACGAGACAGCTGCGTAACCAAAATGCCAAACAGATACAAAGCAGGAAAAGTCTTTGTATTGTCACGCGCTGTATGTTCAGTCACCCTCTCATATTGTACAACATTCTTTTCGCAGACCAGCGTCACAACAGCTTTCAGTCTACTGCTCCAGCTCCTTCAAACAGACCTTCTGTTCCTCAGAGGCCTCGCTGAAGGCCTGTGACCAAGAGGATGCCTTGATGAGGTTTTGTGCCTTCCTTTCCGAACAAGGGTTAAGCCTTGCCCCCACTCTCAGAAGCAAAGTCTTACAACGGTCAGTGTGATCTACCCTCACAGCCTGGAAGCAGTATGGGCACCTGGTGGATCCTCTGTTTAGCCATTTCCCGCTTGTTCTGCAAATATTCCAATTGCAGCTCCTTAACTTTGCTTTTCTTATCCAGGTAGAGAAGCTTCTCTGACAGCTGTGAATTCTTCTGCTTCATTTCCTCACTGCTTTTGCTGAAACAAACCAAAATTAAAGCAGCATCACTGTATGTACTATGGGTCTGGGCAAGTACATGTCATACATTTACAATCCAGCTAGTCGTAACAGTTAGAATCACAGAAACATCACATCCAGTCACTTTTCTTAAGCTGAATATCCAGCCTCCCAAGTCACCACCTGTGGTGCATGCCCCTTGTGATGTTTTGTGGCTCTACCGGGAAGAGCAGTGTTACTCTGCAGTAACAAGCAGCAAATGGACTTACCTTTGTTTGTACAGCTCCTGTTTCAGGTCTTCTAGCTCCTTCATTAACTCTTCATTACGCTGCAGAAAAAAAGAAATGACTGATTCAGCTGCAGACTTCAGCAAAATATTTCACCTTTAGCACATCAGCTGAAGTGGAAAGCATCAGAACTTTGGCAAAACCCTTCAGGACAGGTTGCTTAGAACCTCCTGAATTTGCCAGGAATAAATCTGCTCAGCCTTTTCAAACGCGATGCTACTAACTGAACGTGAGGTCATTTCTGCAGACTTCTGGATGAATATCAACACTGAAGTGTCTGCGTGATGGAGACCCTCCTGAGACAAGGTCTCGGTGGCGCTTCTGTTGCGTGTGGAGCTGGCAAGACTAATGAAGTGAGGTGCCGGATCTGAAGACAGCAACTGGACCATATGATTAGTGGTCACAGAAACCTGAATGAACTTTGCCTTGACCATGGAGAACACAGGGCTTTACAAGGTTAATTAACAATTCAGAATGTTAATTTCTCCCTCTTCTCCGAGCAGGGACTACAGACTTTGCATTAGTGTACTGACAAGCAAATAGCCAAAGGCAGAGCTGCTGGTGAAGCATAAGCAGAGGTGACTCTTACCTTCTCTGCCTGTTTCTGCTGCAGAGAGACGGAGGCCAAAGTACGTTCCAGCTCCACTACCCTCTGGTGAGATGAACGTAAACGAGCAGCAAGGCTCTCGGCTTCTCCTGAACAAGTCAGAACAGAGTGAGTTGAGGCTGGACCACAAAGAGCTTTTTGGAACTGCTAAACAGCACTTTCTGCTTTGTCAACAAGCTCTTAAGGCAGCACAGAGCTTTGCAAGTCAGTAGACCTGGTTCCGCCCCTGGCTCTACAGGTGGCTCACTAGCAGCTCTGGGCAGTAAAGCTCTCTGTAACTACCATCCTCACTTTGAGGGAGATGATGAAACTTCCTCTGCAGAATAGGCAATATGTTGGTTGGGATCTTTCTTTCTAATAGAAGAAGTCGCTCAAACTTGGTTCAGAATGAAGGGCTCGGGTAAAACCTACCTTTACGCGATAGCTGTGTGGGAGGGAGGGTGGCGAAAAGGGAACTAAGTTTTAAAAGGATCAGAAGAAAGTCAGAAAGGAACAGCCTGGGGTAGTCGCCGGGGCTGAACAGGGCTGACAAGGCTTTAGCGATGCACAAAAGAACCTCAACTGCCATGGGATCAACATGCTCCCACTTGGGGGCAGCTCTGGCGACAGAGGCAGCGATGGTGCCAAGTATTGCTCACCGAGGAGTCGGCCACTGCTGTGAGCTGGCTGCCAGCAACTGTCATGCCTCTGGCTTGAAATTCACACTTTGACCAACAGCTTGAGCTGGAGTGCCCACAGTCAATTACCTGATTTCTTCCCTGCAGCTTCTCGAGTATGTGCAAGGGCCGCCTGCAACTCAGGCTTCTCAGAAGCTAGAATTCCAATAGTCTGGATACAAACCTTTGGGAAAGGAAAATCGGCTCAGCATGAAACTTCTTTGCTTGTAATTGCAACATCACTGTTGCCACAAAAGGCTAACTCAGTAAAGGGAAAGAGCTCGTGTAGTTAAGCACAGTCGGGCTGACTCCCAGTTTTCCTGAAGGAACGCGCTCGCGGCTTCCCGAGTAAAGACTATGAATGGTCAGTAATCCAGAGAACAGCAGAAGGCAGGCGGTGTTACTGTAATGGAGGCTCTGCCTTACCTGTAGCTGTTCCTCAGCGCGGCTTGCTCTTCAGAAAATTTCTTTTCCAACTCCTTCTTTTCCTGTATAAAGAAATGATGCCTATTTAGCACAAAAACATAGATGGGTAACCCTTGTTTTGTAGCAAACTAAAAAAGCAGTGATACATTGGTAGGACTTGCAGCATCGAAACGACAGCAGCCTTTTAAAGACATACTTCAGCCCTGCGTTATTTCACTATTTATCCATCCTAGATGGCAGTAACAGCATAGCACAATCGCTGCTAGCATAAAAACGGTAGTGCTTTGGAAGCAAGCTACTGGCAAGGACTTGTATTCTCCTGCCTCCACCACACTCCTCTAATACTTGAGTATTTAAACGTTCGCTTGTGTCAAATAAGAACGCTACCTGCCAGGCAGGCCTAACTCATGAAGTCAAATCATTCAACCCTACGCTACAAATGAAACTGAATCTAACATAAGACAAGACCACACGTGCCTGGGCCACAGCCCACTATACTCTCTGCGCCGCCAAGGAAGAGATACTATTTTTCTGCCTATCCAAAACCAGGACACACTTTACCTTCTCCAGCTGATCCACTGCCTCCTGGCTCTGCTCTTTCTGTGGAAGGAAAGTGATGCACCAGTATCAAGAGAAAATACTCTCATACATCTGAAACACATTTTCACTTCAACAAAGTAGGATACATGCCCAATTCACGCAAACAGAATTTCCACTTTCTGTAGTCCTTTCTGTAGAGGACTAGGAAGTTCATCTTAGCTATTAAAAATACGAGATCTGGAGCTGCCTTCACTAATGTACTTCATATGCCAGGCATCTTTTTCATCGCTCAGTAGATTGCCACAGTTGTTCTCCAACACCGCTGCTGAAACCCCTCCATGTCTACATCTGAGCATCTACCACCTTCAGTTAAACTCGCACCCCCACATCTGTGCAACTGATGGCAGTAATCCTGGTGTATTGGGATGATCGCCAGAAATGCTGGGGGGTTTTAAAAAACACCACCAATACATTAAAAAAAAAAAACAACCAACCAATAACCCCAAAGAAAAACATAGTCCTTTTCCTTGACCTGAGACCTCAGACCTTTCTCCACTGAAGAGCTGGCCTTAAGTCACGCAGAGCCGCACTTGTGTTGGCGGACTTCTGCAGGAGGTGGTATGGGAGGGCTGAAGCCAGATACAAAGAGAAGGGGTAATTCTGTCCTAGCCCATTTCCATCTTAGCGGTGAAGTATTTGGGAGATTTGTTGTCCGTAGGTAATGCACCTTTAGATAGGAGGTGAAGGAGACAAAGGTGGCAGCTGCCTACCCAGGCCGCCACACAACTGTGCTGCTGTGTTTGCTATTTGCTGACTATCACAATAATACTCCTTATAGCGCCTTTCACTCCAAAGTACCACACAGAGAAAACATCCTTTTCTGGGTAAGGAGAGATGCAGACTCCCTCTGCGACAAGCTAATGTCAATGATGCAGGTTGATTTCCCATTCTTTCCCACTAAATCAAGAATACATCTTTCCATGCATACATGCTGTCCATTCATCCCACTCAGCTTTTCTTCCCACTGCTGAATGTTTACGTTCTAAACCAGGATTTTTTGCTTCTCAATGCTTAAATATCATATTGTTCAGTAGGATGACTGCAGACACCGCTGAGATCCAGGAGTGTTTTCTTGAGCTGACTGCTTAAAGCTCCACATCAAATATCAAGAGAATTAATAGGACAAAAGGAATACAAAGGCAAATCAGAGTGAACTCCATTCCATCTTGCAGGTTTCACTGCATCTAACTGGTACCCCTGGTGATTACTATAGTTACGTTTATTGATAAGAGACGCACGGATATGTAGTAAACAGGAGTTACTTTATGACAACTGAACTGAAACAATGGTAGGAAAATAAGCTACCAAATGATGCAAGTGAAACGAAAATCAGAGCTTTGCCACAGCAACAGCGGAAGACAGTTCTGGGCTACCAAATTTGACTTCCCTGAGCTTCTATCACAATTTGATCAAGCCTTCCGTTTAAATAAACTGCCTGAAAAGAATTGGTTTAAAAAGGCTGGGGTTTTATGTTTGTGCCTGAACACGTTTCTATTGCTTATCGGCATAGTTCCTGCCCTTTCCTCTTCAGAAGCCTGGCAACGTGAAGACGCTAAAGCCTGTAAACGCTTGACTCAAAGGATCCGACTTCCTGCCTAAACCTATTTAAACCCAGCACTGGAACTTGCCAGACTGTACATCCCCTGCGCAAGTTTCATCGCCTGTTGTAAAACGGGTTGGCAGGAGTAACTAGACAGCTTCCTCAGGGCAGCTGCTTGCCTGGAGATCAGCAGAGTCATGCCCTTCAGAAGCAAGGCCCTAGGGAATACAGCAACGACACGCACAGCGGGAGAAATACAGACTAAGAAAACACTGCCTCTCCCTACTGCACTTGCCCTCAGCAGCTCAGTTAGTTTATCGCCTCACCCCACACTCCTCCTTTTCCTCAAAGCTCAGCTGTCTCGCGGAAGAGGTTTTGACAAGGTTCACTTTTTCACACGTTCAGTTCAACACAAACCAGAAGGGCGCAAGCACTTTACGAGCAATGGCAACGCATGGTATCAACTAGCTCCATGATAATAAAAACAGCAACAAAACTCAAGCAACTGACAGGGGCTATGTCAGGACAAGGCTCCACCCAAGAAATCGAGGCCAGCGTAAACAGAACCTGAAGCATGCAGTAGGGAGAGCGAGTCACTGCGAGGGACACGAGCACTGCCTCACCTTCCTCCTGTCCAATGAGGGTATGGCTACCCCATTGGAGCGCTTCAGGTCCGACACCGGCACCTTCAGAATGTTCTGAATCTGAAGGAGGTGAAAGAAAAGGGGGAACGGCTCAGAAAAGGACAGAGAGAAAGTGTCGATCGGAGGGAGCCAAAGAAACCGGCATCCTCCGGCTGGCCAGGAGCACGCAGCTCAAAGCAGCAGCTCTGGGCACACCCAGGGCTGCGTGACAGCACCGCATGATCAGACACGGCTTTGGCACGTACCCTGAGCTCTAGTGTGCACCTTCCAGCAGCGGTAGCTGCTAACTATTGTGGCACGCTTCGCGTGCTGGCGATACAGGCAGCTGCGCCAGTCATCCATTACACCCGCATAACCATTTCCCGGCTCTAGTCACGTTGTTCAGAAAACCAAAGAACAAGGAGGTAGCAAATGAGCTGGGACAAAGACCGAGGCACTCACGTTCTCTGGAGGCTGCTGGTCATCGCCCAGGGGAGTCTCAGGTCGACCGTCTCCTTTAGTTTTGCGGTTTTCCTTACTTCCAGCAGCTGCTCCAGGGCTCTTCTTCTGCTGATACTCCTTCAGCTGTGAAAAATAATAATAATCTGAAATCCAAACTGAACATGCCTTCTGTGAGAATGATGTTAACCCCCCCAGCCCCAACTCCACTGGGTAAAAAGACCAAGTGTAAGGACAAGAGAAACGCTCTTCAATGAGTTTGTCGCCCGGGGGGGGGGGGGGGGGGGGGGGGGGGGAAGAGAAATAAAAATCAAAACACGTCCAAAAAAAAGGCTAAAGTAAGATCTAATGTGATGAGTTTACGACAAGAGGCTCAGAGCTGCAAACGTTCAACTTTTGTACACAGCTAAGAGTTGCTGGGAAACGACTTGATACTCCATCCTGCAACTACAAGGAGATGAAAAGAAGTATCTCGGGGTGGGGTTTTTTTAGGGTTCTAACTAAGAGCATTGAGGAAAAATGAGTAAAGGGCAATGAAATCTGAATGTTAAGTGAAACATCAACACCTGACAGTAAGGTCTCCCACTCTGTGAAACACTTTGAGAAGGAACATTACAGTCCTTACAGACAAATGCCATGTTAATACAAGCAGCGTAGTCACTGTGAACTAAGGGGAGAAGCAACCTACAACGGATTTTTCAATCGCACCCGCTTCACCCCGGAGAAGCTAGTCTGACAAGCCGTTCGCTTGAATTCGGCTGGGTCTTCCGAGCCGAATCGTTCGTGCTCCAGCAGGGTGAAGCCCCCAGGCAAGCGAGCCCCAGGCAGTTCGGTCAACTGCCCGTTTCCCCAGCCCGCAGCCCGCCCTCCGCCCCCCCGCCGGGCCGGGCCGGGCCGCGCCTCGGCCTCCAGGTGGAGAAAGAAGGACCCGTTATTGGCAGAACTCCAAAATGGAAGCCCGAAGCCGCTCCAGGACACTTTCCCCTCCCCAGGACTTTCACCCACGCCGCGGCCGGGGAGAAAACGAAGGCCGGGGAAATAAGCAACATGAGACCAAAAAACCCCAAAAAAGGGTGTGGGGGAGGCCAGGGGGAGGGAAAACCGCCAAACCAAACCCGGCGGACCCACGGCACCGCCGGCCCGGCCCGCCCCGGCCCCCGCCGCCCCTCACCTTCTCCTTGCCCGCCGCCAGCCAGCTCTGCCCGCTGCCGCCCGCCACGGCCGCCCCGCGCCTGCGCCGCCTTGGCTTCGCCCACCGCCGGCGGCAGCAGCCAGGGCCCGCCCAGCCTGCGCTGCCGCCCTGGAGGCCCGGCCCATCGCCGTGCCCCGCCGGGCCCGGCAGCTCCGCTTTTCCCTCAGTCACTGGGGGAGCCGGTGCCACCTTGCAGTGCCTGCTCCCCCATGTTGGAGCCCGCACCGCCCGCTGCTCGGGTGACAGCCCGCACCGCCCGCTGCTCGGGTGACAGCCCGCACCGCCCGCTGCTCGGGTGACACCTGGCTGCCCGGCGTGCCCCACCCAGAGCTCACCTGCAGCTTCCCGGAGACGTTTGTTCCCCGGCGCTGACGGCACAGCGGGCCCTGTCGCTGGGAGACTCCACTTCCCAGCGTGCCCCGCGGCGCGCCCGCGCCTGCCGCTCCCGGCCGGCCCCGCGCGCACCCGGCCGGCCCGGCGGGAGGCGGCAGCCCTGGCCGAGCGGGTCCCGCCGAGCGCGGGTCGCAGCGCGCCCGCCCCGCCGCGGCCCGGGCCCGGCCGGTAGGAGCCGGGTCCCCGTGTTACAGATTTGCTAACGGTTACAATTAACTAACCTTATTTGATTTTATAAAATCATTTTCATAGAACTGTAGAGGAATAAGAAATATATTTTAGTGGAACTAGCAGCTGCACCACACAAGCTGCTGTGGAATCCTCTGTACAGCCCTGTACCACGGCCAAGGACTGAGAGCAACCGAATGAAACAACTCGTAGCTACCTGCCAAGAAACCGTGAACTTTAATAATAGTGATATAAAGAAATGGCATGGAATGGGGACAATCAGTTACGGGTAAATATATTTACACAAAGAATGTAGGTCTAGTAATTAGGACTCACTCACGCACCCGGCCGTCCATAAAGAAGTGTCTGCTTATCTCCCTCACATCGGGGTCGGCAAGTTTTTCATTCCGAGATTTCGGTACCAGCCGCTCCCCGCCCCCGCCGCGGGCCGTGCCTGCGCTGAGGCGGCGCGGCCCGGCCCCCTGACGCGGCGCCGCTCTGCTCTGCCAGGGCCTCCGGTGGCGGCCGGCGGAGCGGCGCGGCCGGCTGCAGGTCCGCGGTGAGGCCCTGCGCGGGCTGGGGGGAGCGGGCCCTGCTCCAGGGCTGCCCCGGCCGCCGTCTGTGGCCCGGCACGGCACGGCACGGCACGGCCCGGCCCGGCACGGCACGGCACGGCACGGCACGGCACGGCCGGGGGTGTGTTTTCTTGGGGCGGAGCTGCCGGCCTCGCCCCCCCGGCGCTGCCTCGTCCTGGCAGCGCCTCTGAACACCGAAATTGTGGGGGTTACGGTCTTATTGTCACCTGACGCTGTAAATCTACAAAACGCCGTAGAATATGATGGGGGGCGGGGCAACGTTACAGAAACCCATCAGTCTTTTACCTGAGCTTCCCCCCTCCCTGCCCAGGAGACACGGTATTTTTTCCTTTCCTTTTTTTCTCCTCTTTTCTCCATTTCTGGTTAGTGCCCCCCAGCACCGCAGCATCTTCCCCTGGGCTGAGGTAGCGTGAAATGTCTCCTGTGCTCTACAGATGCCCTGTCCCGCGTCCTGCCAACCTAATGGAACCAGCCAAGAAGCCCTGCAGTATGAAATCGAAGAGCTGAAGCAGAAAGACCTTGCTCTAGACCAGGAAACTGCACAATTCTTGTCCGAGTATGTCCTTGGCGAGCTCAGTGTCCGCTGTGATGCCTCAGTTATTTTTGTTTCAAAAAAACCCAGCGGTCTAGGGCTTAGAGCTAAAAGCCGTCCTCTTACGCCACCGCTTTTATCGTGGCGTTGTGCAACGTTGATTACAGCGTTGTTTTGATTTATGGGACCCGTTAAGGGAGAACTCTTTCCACTTTATTTGGTAAAGCAACCCAGGTTTTCCTAGGAGCTGGGATAGGAGGATTTTAACTTTACCCCAGGTGTTGCTGAGGCAAATTACCTGTGAACTGGGAATGAATGGTTTTAACCGTCGTGATGCTATGGCACATCATGCTACCAGAAGGCCTTGTTCATGTGAGAATTAAAATTGAGATTGTGGCTTGTATGACCTGCCCGGTTTTAGCCCCGGATGAAACGGTTTCCTTGTTTGTTCCATCCCGATCAAGTGTCTATTTCTTTCCTGTCTGAAGCGAGTGGGTTAAACGTTGGTGTTCAAGAAGCAGAGGTGTTTCCCAGGCAAGCGAAGGGCCTGGAAAGAGATGGGTGCCGCTTACAGGGTAGCGCAACTGCTTTAACTGTGGTTTCTTATGACCTACTGTGGCAGCTGCTTATTAGCAGCTCTTTAGAGATCAAGTTGCTGCTTGGTTTTTAAAGAGAGGGTATCTCTGTGGGTTATTTGTTGCAAAGGAGTGTTATTTTCTAAGGTCACGTGTAGTACAGAGAATGGAAACGGCAGAGCAACAAAGGCTGTTCCCAAAGCTTTTTTGCTTTACCACCACGCCTTTTTTTTTCACTAGCTACAGATTAGAGATACAGATATAAACTGAATTCACCACAGCCTATTCCTGTTCCTACTTGATTCTGAGAATTCGGGTGGGTTGGGGTTTTTTTGTAAGTCGATGCGGCAAAAAAAACCCCACTCAAAATGAGGGTCTACTCATTTGTAGCTTTCGTGTTGATGACTTGCAGCAACTGTACTTGCTGCCTTCGGATTCTGCTTTGGATAGTGCCAGGCTTGAGCGTCTCAAATCTCCTTGCTGTGCTGGGTCAGTAGGGGCAACACTCGCCGTGCGGCATTTTTGACCTTTTCTGCTTTTATTGCTACAGAGGCTACAGCCTGGAGGAATTGGAGCAGCACATTTCTCTGCTCGCTCCATGAGTACAATGATATTAAAGATGCTGGGCAGATGCTGCTGGGCAAACTGGGTAAGGAAGGGGAAAACTGTTGATGAACAACTCAGTCAATGTTTTCATGTAGACAGAGAGAGAGAAGGTACTACGCCACGAAGGCAGAGCTTGTTTTAAAGATTCTTGAATTCTAGGGCTTTCATTGCCCAGCCACTTGTGCAGGCACAAACACTTCTGTCGTTATTTTCGCAGGATGTGTTTAGAACCGAACATGCGAAAGAATTGTCATCTACTGCTATTTTAGTCTGTGTTATGTACTGCCAAACTTTGTTCAGTCTTACCAATTTTTGTCAGTTTTGCTCTTCATATACTTTAAAAGAGTGTTGAGACAAGCAGAGAGCGCAGCTGCAAAACCTTAGGTTGGTTCCTTAGCTATGGGAGGTTCTGTGAGAGAGTTAGGGGCTACTGGGAGGAAAACACAACTTTTCTGACTGGTCTGATACTTCTGTAATGAAAATAGCCGTCTTTCTTTTCCAGCTGTTATCCGAGGGGTTACTACAAAGCAGCTCTACCCTGAATACATACGACCTGGAGCTTAGCGACTAGTATTGAACCTGAAGATTGCCCCGTCCTGCAAAGCTGACACTTACTGGGCCGTGACGGTTTGGTGTGGTATTGGTTCAGAACGGACAGAAGGTGGCCTCAGAAGCTGTGTGTGGAATTGCAACAGCGCATGCATGAACAGCCTTATTTCCGAGCAGCTTTACAACGTGAAAGCTGTTGAATCTGTCAGCTGTGTCCTGCTTGTGGGAAAGGGATGTAGGACTTTGGATAATTTTGTCTCCTGTCTGATGGGACAGTATATTTTTTTTTTCGTTTGTTGGAAAGGCCGTAATTCAGGTTGATGTGAAGACTCTTCCCGTGGAGACCTTGCTTCTCTCCAGCATCCAGGGGCTGTTTGGTTACTGAATAATAGAGGAAGCGAGGGCATGCAAACGTGCAATGTAATAGCTCCTTGAAAGAAAAGAAAAAACCCTCGGAAGCAGCAAGGGAAGAAGGCTGAATTTGTGGTGGCTTGGGGGTTGGTTTTGTTTTATGATCACATCTGGGTGAGTCTGGGTATTCTGCATTTTTGTACTTAACTGCTCGGGTAGCTAGAGGTTCTGTATCATTTCTGTGGTGAATGGCAAAAGGTGAAGTTGTATTGAACTGTCCTGTCTGAATAAAGCAGCTGTCACATTTCTCAGGAATTCACTTATTGAAGAGCCTATAAAACAGCGCGTGAACCTGGGAGCAAATTCTTAACCTCTAATCTGAGACAACTGGAACATCTATTACTCAAATGTTTTCTGAGGACTCTCAATGGTGACGGTGTGGCAGCGCTACCCAGTAATGGGTAGGTGCCGAATTACCTTTACTGCTACAGAGGCTACAGCCTGGAGGAACTGGAGCAGCACATTTCGTTCTTGCGGCTAAAACAGGAACAGTCAAAAGTAAGGAGGAAGCGAGTGGTGCGGCAGAGCGGTAATAAGGGGAGCAGCGGCGATGATGAAAATGCTATCGGCAGACGCGTTACAGAGGGGTGGAGGAGAGTGCGCTTGGAAAGTATGAAAGAGGGAGCGCACGCGTTTCCCGTGATATTACAAGATAGACACCCGGGCCAGTATCAGGCATTTCACTGGGAAATGATTAAGGAACTACGGAAAACTGTCACGCAAAATGCACTATATTCTCCTTTTACACAAATTTTGTTAGAGAACGTGATGATGGGTCCGCAGCTAGTGACTCTGCTAGAATGGATCCGTGACAAAGTGCTGGACTTTCCACCTGATGGCACTTTGCAAATTCCTGCCTGGCAAGCAGTCGGCAGGCGATTGTGTGATGCTGCCGTGGAGGGGGACTCCGTGGCAGGCATGTGTTTAGCGCCTTGGTGGCAAATTCTGACTCCTCTTCCGCAGAGTGTGGGCTGATTCTACTAACGGTGCTAAACCAGGGGAGGCTGTAAAACCCCCCGACAGCGCGGCTCTTCTCAACACACCGCCAGCGATGGTGATTCCGTCCACACCTCCTCTGCCCCCAAAGCTCCTGTCACTGATTGCAGCGACCCTCACAGCACAGGACCGAGCGTGGGAACAGGACAACTCGGACAATGATTCCATTGACACCGATAAACCTTTTGACCCAGGTCCTATAGACCCGGAAGAGGAGCTAGACCTTTTTCCTCCTCCCCCTGATGCACTGGCTGTATGTTCGGGGAGGGTGAAAGGGGGTCTGAGGGATCGGTGGCAGCAATGCAGGCGGGAAGCGCTTAAGCGAGGGCATTTGGGAGGCGCCATGGCACGTTCACTATTTTGTCAGCCAAATCAACCTGCAGAGTGGCAGCCTGTGCAATACGAGGCTGTTAAAGGGTTAAGCAAAGCCGTGCGGGAAGGGGGGATTCATAGTACTTTTGCAAATAGGTGTCTGCATGCGTGTAGCGGTACATAGCTATGTAACTGCGTGAATGACCTCAGCCCTGAGCCTGGTTGTACGTGCAGCTGCGGTTTGTGTCCGGGCTCAGAGATGTCAATACGGGCTTCTCTGTTACGGTCAAGTGTCTCTGGCTGCATTAAAAAACCAAACCAAACCAAACCAAAAAAACACAGTGACTTTAATAAGACTGCAACCTGATCGAATTCCAAGAAATGTGAGATAAGATGAACTTCTGAATTTTGTTCATAAGCTGTAATGGAGTGCTACCTATATATGAATGCTAGAACATAGCTCTATTTCAGTGTGACCATTATTTAGCATGCAACTGCATCAGCATATTGACAGAATACCTTTTGAGTCATTTCTTTTTTTCATAACCTCTAAACTGGGAACAGCTCAAGGTGAAAAGAGACTGTTCAAATCCTCAGCTGTTGCCTCAGAAGGAATAACGTGTTCTTTGTGTACAGGTGAATTTAACACAGCTGAAAATTTGTTTTGGGTTAGAAGTATCTGTCACACCTTCATCCCCACCACCACAACCTTTAAGGCCGGTGGGAAAAGCATTCTGTACTCTGTTGCAGCGGGGAAACTTCAGTTGAGCTGCAGTAGTTTGCGTACGTAACTGCAGCTCCTTTGGTGGAAATGAAGTTGTCGTAGAAGTTAGACTTTAACTTGAGTAACATACCCTTTGATACCTTGTAAGCGAGAAAGATTGTGTCCTGACAGCATGCTCTTTCCCACACTTGTGCCTAGAGTTGTACTTGAAATCAGGTTGCGTGTTAAGTTTAAACCTAATCACACAGATATCTCAAAGTCCACAAAGATACATCACTGCTTAGGGGATTCTTGCAGTATAGCAGGTGCAAAACCCGTTCCAAAGTAACGACCTAGAGAAGCGTTTTCTTTCAGGAACACCATTTTCTCACTTCTCATAGGTTATACACCATACAACACAATATCTCTCCATCAAGTCTCTTGTGGCTAAACTGCATTCTGCAAATTTGTGTTAGAAATAGATGCTTGCATTTTCACCTGCCGAAGTTCCCTAAGCTAAAGGATTGTGACCTAGGCAATGCTACGAAGCTCAAAGATCGTGACAACAGCGATGGCGAAGAGTGATTTAACACGTAGTTGATTTATGGTTCATACAGGACTATATCACACTACAAAACCGGTATGAATTCAGAGTTGTGGATGTACTGCATGTTCACGTAATAGTTTCTCTACAATTTTTTTTTTTTTTTAAAAAAGGTGCCTAAGCTATAAATACCGTATACTATTATCTTTCCCTATTTTTTTAAGCATTTTTTATTTCCCTGTTTGTGTATAGTTTTATCTATCTATCTCTATATAAACAACCAACACAAAGCAACCAGAACATTTTGAGAAACTTTTATAGTTAACTTCTGCATTTAATTCCAGTAACAATCTAGAGGTGTCCATTCAGCTGTTTGCTTAGTTCCAAGCCTTCATTGTGTGCTCCCAGGTTCTTTGAAAAGCAGCAATAACAGTCGAGCAGTTATTTAAAGTAAAACTTTGCTCTACGCAACTTCCACTTCCATGCTTTAGAATGGAGGCACAGCGGAACACTCGCCCAAGGGCAAGATTTCAAGAGCTCTTAAGTAGGTTTTATCTTTTCATTTTAGGAGAGAAAATGTTTCTTAACAGCTTACATATAGAATTTACAAGTTAAACACAATTTCTCATGCTCATTTATTTGATTAGAAGTTCCTGAAAAATATTTTCATAACACTTCCATAGCTTATTGCACGTTCTTCTAAATAATCATAAACCTGTATGTTGACCTCTGCATGAAATGCACCGATAACAAGTTTAACATTTTGTGAACCTGACTGAAATGTACAAACGTACACATAAAAGGCGGCCAAAATCGGTAATTAAGTAGTGAGAAAGAAAACAAAAGAAAAAGAGATGACAACTCCGTAACATGGTAAAGCAACCTTTTACCAAAAAAACCCCCAAAAACCCAGCAAAGAAACAAAACCAAAAACCACAAACAGGGGTGAATTGTAGAGAACAGAGACAGTGGGTTGTTTTGACATTGATAACGTGCAGCTGAGAACCTGCAGCAAAGAGTCACATAACTTTGAGGGAGCACGAGAAGAAACCAGCATGAGACAGAAAGAAAGGAGGGATGTGATCTCACCTGTAGAAGGCAAGTGAACAGCAGAGAGTGGCCTGTCGCAGCACTCTCCAAAGGAGCCAGCTGCAGCCAGGTCTTTTACCATCACACTCTCCATGGCAGTCCCTCTGCTGCCTTCTAGTCTCGCCTCATCCAGGGCACGCTCACCCTCTCTGCTTCTTCCTCGGCTGCCCAACCGCTTCACAGAACCAGCCACAGCTGCACCTTGTCTACACCAGCCAACCCACCGCCCCTGAAGCCAGCCCACAGCTGTACATTGTCAGTGCTGATTAACCCAGCTTCGTTCCTCTGCAGTAGCCTACAGTGCACAGCGCTAAGGAATGTGTTGTACGAACCTTCCGGGCTGTTCCGCGTCGATTCACAGTCAGTTACAAAAACTGAAGGACATGTCACAGGGCTTACGGCAGGAACTTTTGGGAGATTGGTTGCGGAATCTTTTCAAGTCTCGGGGAACCACCAGACGGTTGCAGGAGTTTACAACACGCGGAGCAATATTGTTATTGGTAATTGTAGTTATATTGACCATTATTCCCTGTATGCTGAACTGTGTAAGACCTATGATTCAAAAGTAGTTTAACCTCTAATGTTGTTTCTGTTCAAAATAAAGACGGGGGAAGTGTAGAGAGCTTTATGGCCAGTGCTGGAGGCCACGATGCCTGTGAAGGGCCTTGAAGGCTAAAGAAGAGAGAAAGTACGATAAGGTTGGCTGAACGCCTGGAAGGAAGACGGGGTATGAAGCAAGGCCAGAGCGGATGCGCGATGCCACATCTCGGCGGCTGGCTGGCTGAGAACATGAAACCCACAGAGATAAGAAGGAAGAGAGGAAAAAAAAGGCAAGAAGTTCAGTGCATTTGCAGCTTAGTAATTAACCAATTATATGTAGCCAAGACGTGTGTGAACAGCATTGATTAACCAATGATAATTTAGAATGGGGCGTGGGAACAGCAAACGAGGATATTATAAGCGTGGGTTCTGGACTAATAAAAGGTCTTCTGGTTGAACTCGGGAGTCCACGTCATCGTCTCCTCAGGCCATATGCTCCTCCGCCTCCTCGTCTGCCATTGCACGGACCTGCAAGGCCACACCATGAAAGTTAAAACAACGTTCATGGTGCATTCACTCCTGCCTGTGTTTGTCTAGAGCAGCTGTGACGCTGCCCCTGGTGTTACCTGCTCAGAGAACTGCTGCACCTACTGCTGCCACATTCTCTGCACCTCCTTCAGTTTCTTTGCATACTGATCTCTTTCGAACTGGAGCTCGAAAACTGACCCTGAGAGCTGTTCAAAACAAAACAAAACACAAAAGAAAATCGTATTGGCTAAATAAATTTGGCAGTGACCGCTTCAGGGATAAAGCCTGAAGAAACCAGTGTTAACACAAAGCTCAGGCTGCATTCTTCTGCCACACAAGTTTCTTTACAGACATGAAGATCTGGATGTCATTCCGTACAAGCCCTGAGCAACCCCGGTTTCCAGGCCTGCCTTCTCCTCCAGTGCCACCTGCAACTGCTGCTTTGCATCCAGACTCCCTGCCTGATTTGACAACTGCCAAGAAAAATCAAAAAGTCATGGCAAAATGTTAACACGCCACTTCTGCATAGCCTTTCCCCTGATAGCAACCTGCCACATGATCCATGTTGCAACCTTAAAGTGCTCCAACTCACGGTGATGTTCAATGAAAAAAAAAAAAAAAAAAAAGAGGGGGGAAGGAGATTAAAATCAAAAAGCTTAGATTTTAGCCCTGTAAAACAGGCTGAGCTAGACAGCTCCTCCCTACCAATTTTATATTTACGACTTGTTTGATTAAAACCTATTTTCTTAATCTAAAAATCTGGCTCAGAAACTTTGTGCATTTCCAGAGTCTGTATTACACAGCCAGATCAGGTGGTCTAAAAGTTGTCAAACACGTCAGGAATTTAAAGCCAGTGTCTGGAGCATGTCAGTTGGCACACAGTACTTTTCCCAGAAGAGGAGCAGCTGCCTTTATTTCAAGGGTAACTTAAGCCACTGACTGGGGAGGAAAAAAAACCCAAAACCAACAATAAACAAAAGAGCAGTTTCTTCCCTCACAGGCTCAGGTTCACACCGGCTTGCTCTCTGAACTGCTAGCAGCTGGCTTCCTGAATTCCCTTCCTAACTGGCTGCTTCTCTTAACTTTCCCCAGCTGACCTTCGAGTTACCATTGTCCAATTCACCTTCTGCAAGGGTGGGTACAAACACCACCCCTATTCAACTGGCTTCTCAGTGAGACCACGAGACAGCTGCGTAACCAAAATGCCAAACAGATACAAAGCAGGAAAAGTCTTTGTATTGTCACGCGCTGTATGTTCAGTCACCCTCTCATATTGTACAACATTCTTTTCGCAGACCAGCGTCACAACAGCTTTCAGTCTACTGCTCCAGCTCCTTCAAACAGACCTTCTGTTCCTCAGAGGCCTCGCTGAAGGCCTTTGACCAAGAGGATGCCTTGATGAGGTTTTGTGCCTTCCTTTCCGAACAAGGGTTAAGCCTTGCCCCCACTCTCAGAAGCAAAGTCTTACAACGGTCAGTGTGATCTACCCTCACAGCCTGGAAGCAGTATGGGCACCTGGTGGATCCTCTGTTTAGCCATTTCCCGCTTGTTCTGCAAATATTCCAATTGCAGCTCCTTAACTTTGCTTTTCTTATCCAGGTAGAGAAGCTTCTCTGACAGCTGTGAATTCTTCTGCTTCATTTCCTCACTGCTTTTGCTGAAACAAACCAAAATTAAAGCAGCATCACTGTATGTACTATGGGTCTGGGCAAGTACATGTCATACATTTACAATCCAGCTAGTCGTAACAGTTAGAATCACAGAAACATCACATCCAGTCACTTTTCTTAAGCTGAATATCCAGCCTCCCAAGTCACCACCTGTGGTGCATGCCCCTTGTGATGTTTTGTGGCTCTACCGGGAAGAGCAGTGTTACTCTGCAGTAACAAGCAGCAAATGGACTTACCTTTGTTTGTACAGCTCCTGTTTCAGGTCTTCTAGCTCCTTCATTAACTCTTCATTACGCTGCAGAAAAAAAGAAATGACTGATTCAGCTGCAGACTTCAGCAAAATATTTCACCTTTAGCACATCAGCTGAAGTGGAAAGCATCAGAACTTTGGCAAAACCCTTCAGGACAGGTTGCTTAGAACCTCCTGAATTTGCCAGGAATAAATCTGCTCAGCCTTTTCAAACGCGATGCTACTAACTGAACGTGAGGTCATTTCTGCAGATTTCTGGATGAATATCAATACTGAAGTGTCTGCGTGATGGAGACCCTCCTGAGACAAGGTCTCGGTGGCGCTTCTGTTGCGTGTGGAGCTGGCAAGACTAATGAAGTGAGGTGCCGGATCTGAAGACAGCAACTGGACCATATGATTAGTGGTCACAGAAACCTGAATGAACTTTGCCTTGACCATGGAGAACACAGGGCTTTACAAGGTTAATTAACAATTCAGAATGTTAATTTCTGCCTCTTCTCCGAGCAGGGACTACAGACTTTGCATTAGTGTACTGACAAGCAAATAGCCAAAGGCAGAGCTGCTGGTGAAGCATAAGCAGAGGTGACTCTTACCTTCTCTGCCTGTTTCTGCTGCAGAGAGACGGAGGCCAAAGTACGTTCCAGCTCCACTACCCTCTGGTGAGATGAACGTAAACGAGCAGCAAGGCTCTCGGCTTCTCCTGAACAAGTCAGAACAGAGTGAGTTGAGGCTGGACCACAAAGAGCTTTTTGGAACTGCTAAACAGCACTTTCTGCTTTGTCAACAAGCTCTTAAGGCAGCACAGAGCTTTGCAAGTCAGTAGACCTGGTTCCGCCCCTGGCTCTACAGGTGGCTCACTAGCAGCTCTGGGCAGTAAAGCTCTCTGTAACTACCATCCTCACTTTGAGGGAGATGACGAAACTTCCTCTGCAGAATAGGCAATATGTTGGTTGGGATCTTTCTTTCTAATAGAAGAAGTCGCTCAAACTTGGTTCAGAATGAAGGGCTCGGGTAAAACCTACCTTTACGCGATAGCTGTGTGGGAGGGAGGGTGGCGAAAAGGGAACTAAGTTTTAAAAGGATCAGAAGAAAGTCAGAAAGGAACAGCCTGGGGTAGTCACCGGGGCTGAACAGGGCTGACAAGGCTTTAGCGATGCACAAAAGAACCTCAACTGCCATGGGATCAACATGCTCCCACTTGGGGGCAGCTCTGGCGACAGAGGCAGCGATGGTGCCAAGTATTGCTCACCGAGGAGTCGGCCACTGCTGTGAGCTGGCTGCCAGCAACTGTCATGCCTCTGGCTTGGAATTCACACTTTGACCAACAGCTTGAGCTGGAGTGCCCACAGTCAATTACCTGATTTCTTCCCTGCAGCTTCTCGAGTATGTGCAAGGGCCGCCTGCAACTCAGGCTTCTCAGAAGCTAGAATTCCAATAGTCTGGATACAAACCTTTGGGAAAGGAAAATCGGCTCAGCATGAAACTTCTTTGCTTGTAATTGCAACATCACTGTTGCCACAAAAGGCTAACTCAGTAAAGGGAAAGAGCTCGTGTAGTTAAGCACAGTCGGGCTGACTCCCAGTTTTCCTGAAGGAACGCGCTCGCGGCTTCCCGAGTAAAGACTATGAATGGTCAGTAATCCAGAGAACAGCAGAAGGCAGGCGGTGTTACTGTAATGGAGGCTCTGCCTTACCTGTAGCTGTTCCCTCAGCGCGGCTTGCTCTTCAGAAAATTTCTTTTCCAACTCCTTCTTTTCCTGTATAAAGAAATGATGCCTATTTAGCACAAAAACATAGATGGGTAACCCTTGTTTTGTAGCAAACTAAAAAAGCAGTGATACATTGGTAGGACTTGCAGCATCGAAACGACAGCAGCCTTTTAAAGACATACTTCAGCCCTGCGTTATTTGAACGCCTTCACTATTTATCCATCCTAGATTGGCAGTAACAGCATAGCACAATCGCTGCTAGCATAAAAACGGTAGTGCTTGGAAGCAAGCTACTGGCAAGGACTTGTATTCTCCTGCCTCCACCACACTCCTCTAATACTTGAGTATTTAAACGTTCGCTTGTGTCAAAATAAGAACGCTACCTGCCAGGCAGGCCTAACTCATGAAGTCAAATCATTCAACCCTACGCTACAAATGAAACTGAATCTAACATAAGACAAGACCACACGTGCCTGGGCCACAGCCCACTATACTCTCTGCGCCGCCAAGGAAGAGATACTATTTTTCTGCCTATCCAAAACCAGGACACACTTTACCTTCTCCAGCTGATCCACTGCCTCCTGGCTCTGCTCTTTCTGTGGAAGGAAAGTGATGCACCAGTATCAAGAGAAAATACTCTCATACATCTGAAACACATTTTCACTTCAACAAAGTAGGATACATGCCCAATTCACGCAAACAGAATTTCCACTTTCTGTACCCCTTTCTGTAGAGGACTAGGAAGTTCATCTTAGCTATTAAAAATACGAGATCTGGAGCTGCCTTCACTAATGTACTTCATATGCCAGGCATCTTTTTCATCGCTCAGTAGACTGCCACAGTTGTTCTCCAACACCGCTGCTGAAACCCCTCCATGTCTACATCTGAGCATCTACCACCTTCAGTTAAACTCGCACCCCCACATCTGTGCAACTGATGGCAGTAATCCTGGTGTATTGGGATGATCGCCAGAAATGCTGGGGGGTTTTAAAAAACACCACCAATAAATTAAAAAAAAAAACAACCAACCAATAACCCCAAAGAAAAACATAGTCTTTTCCTTGACCTGAGACCTCAGACCTTTCTTCCACTGAAGAGCTGGCCTTAAGTCACGCAGAGCCGCACTTGTGTTGGCGGACTTCTGCAGGAGGTGGTATGGGAGGGCTGAAGCCAGATACAAAGAGAAGGGGTAATTCTGTCCTAGCCCATTTCCATCTTAGCGGTGAAGTATTTGGAGATTTGTTGTCCGTAGGTAATGCACCTTTAGATATGAGGTGAAGGAGACAAAGGTGGCAGCTGCCTACCCAGGCCGCCACACAACTGTGCTGCTGTGTTTGCTATTTGCTGACTATCACAATAATACTCCTTATAGCGCCTTTCACTCCAAAGTACCACACAGAGAAAACATCCTTTTCTGGGTAAGGAGAGATGCAGACTCCCTCTGCGACAAGCTAATGTCAATGATGCAGGTTGATTTCCCATTCTTTCCCACTAAATCAAGAATACATCTTTCCATGCATACATGCTGTCCATTCATCCCACTCAGCTTTTCTTCCCACTGCTGAATGTTTACGTTCTAAACCAGGATTTTTTGCTTCTCAATGCTTAAATATCATATTGTTCAGTAGGATGACTGCAGACACCGCTGAGATCCAGGAGTGTTTTCTTGAGCTGACTGCTTAAAGCTCCACATCAAATATCAAGAGAATTAATAGGACAAAAGGAATACAAAGGCAAATCAGAGTGAACTCCATTCCATCTTGCAGGTTTCACTGCATCTAACTGGTACCCCTGGTGATTACTATAGTTACGTTTATTGATAAGAGACGCACGGATATGTAGTAAACAGGAGTTACTTTATGACAACTGATCTGAAACAATGGTAGGAAAATAAGCTACCAAAATGATGCAAGTGGAACGAAAATCAGAGCTTTGCCACAGCAACAGCGGAAGACAGTTCTGGGCTACCAAATTTGACTTCCCTGAGCTTCTATCACAATTTGATCAAGCCTTCCGTTTAAATAAACTGCCTGAAAAGAATTGGTTTAAAAAGGCTGGGGTTTTATGTTTGTGCCTGAACACGTTTCTATTGCTTATCGGCATAGTTCCTGCCCTTTCCTCTTCAGAAGCCTGGCAACGTGAAGACGCTAAAGCCTGTAAACGCTTGACTCAAAGGATCCGACTTCCTGCCTAAACCTATTTAAACCCAGCACTGGAACTTGCCAGACTGTACATCCCCTGCGCAAGTTTCATCGCCTGTTGTAAAACGGGTTGGCAGGAGTAACTAGACAGCTTCCTCAGGGCAGCTGCTTGCCTGGAGATCAGCAGAGTCATGCCCTTCAGAAGCAAGGCCCTAGGGAATACAGCAACGACACGCACAGCGGGAGAAATACAGACTAAGAAAACACTGCCTCTCCCTACTGCACTTGCCCTCAGCAGCTCAGTTAGTTTATCGCCTCACCCCACACTCCTCCTTTTCCTCAAAGCTCAGCTGTCTCGCGGAAGAGGTTTTGACAAGGTTCACTTTTTCACACGTTCAGTTCAACACAAACCAGAAGGGCGCAAGCACTTTACGAGCAATGGCAACGCATGGTATCAACTAGCTCCATGATAATAAAAACAGCAACAAAACTCAAGCAACTGACAGGGGCTATGTCAGGACAAGGCTCCACCCAAGAAATCGAGGCCAGCGTAAACAGAACCTGAAGCATGCAGTAGGGAGAGCGAGTCACTGCGAGGGACACGAGCACTGCCTCACCTTCCTCCTGTCCAATGAGGGTATGGCTACCCCATTGGAGCGCTTCAGGTCCGACACCGGCACCTTCAGAATGTTCTGAATCTGAAGGAGGTGAAAGAAAAGGGGGAACGGCTCAGAAAAGGACAGAGAGAAAGTGTCGATCGGAGGGAGCCAAAGAAACCGGCATCCTCCGGCTGGCCAGGAGCACGCAGCTCAAAGCAGCAGCTCTGGGCACACCCAGGGCTGCGTGACAGCACCGCATGATCAGACACGGCTTTGGCACGTACCCTGAGCTCTAGTGTGCACCTTCCAGCAGCGGTAGCTGCTAACTATTGTGGCACGCTTCGCGTGCTGGCGATACAGGCAGCTGCGCCAGTCATCCATTACACCCGCATAACCATTTCCCGGCTCTAGTCACGTTGTTCAGAAAACCAAAGAACAAGGAGGTAGCAAATGAGCTGGGACAAAGACCGAGGCACTCACGTTCTCTGGAGGCTGCTGGTCATCGCCCAGGGGAGTCTCAGGTCGACCGTCTCCTTTAGTTTTGCGGTTTTCCTTACTTCCAGCAGCTGCTCCAGGGCTCTTCTTCTGCTGATACTCCTTCAGCTGTGAAAAATAATAATAATCTGAAATCCAAACAGAACATGCCTTCTGTGAGAATGATGTTAACCCCCCAGCCCCAACTCCACTGGGTAAAAAGACCAAGTGTAAGGACAAGAGAAACGCTCTTCAATGAGTTTGTCGCCCGGGGGGGGGGGGGGGGGGGGGGGGGGAAGAGAAATAAAAATCAAAACACGTCCAAAAAAAAGGCTAAAGTAAGATCTAATGTGATGAGTTTACGACAAGAGGCTCAGAGCTGCAAACGTTCAACTTTTGTACACAGCTAAGAGTTGCTGGGAAACGACTTGATACTCCATCCTGCAACTACAAGGAGATGAAAAGAAGTATCTTGGGGTGGGGTTTTTTTAGGGTTCTAACTAAGAGCATTGAGGAAAAATGAGTAAAGGGCAATGAAATCTGAATGTTAAGTGAAACATCAACACCTGACAGTAAGGTCTCCCACTCTGTGAAAGACTTTGAGAAGGAACATTACAGTCCTTACAGACAAATGCCATGTTAATACAAGCAGCGTAGTCACTGTGAACTAAGGGGAGAAGCAACCTACAACGGATTTTTCAATCGCACCCGCTTCACCCCGGAGAAGCTAGTCTGATAAGCCGTTCGCTTGAATTCGGCTGGGTCTTCCGAGCCGAATCGTTTGTGCTCCAGCAGGGTGAAGCCCCCAGGCAAGCGAGCCCCAGGCAGTTCGGTCAACTGCCCGTTTCCCCAGCCCGCAGCCCGCCCTCCGCCCCCCCGCCGGGCCGGGCCGGGCCGCGCCTCGGCCTCCAGGTGGAGAAAGAAGGACCCGTTATTGGCAGAACTCCAAAATGGAAGCCCGAACCGCTCCAGGACACTTTCCCCTCCCCAGGACTTTCACCCACGCCGCGGCCGGGGAGAAAACGAAGGCCGGGGAAATAAGCAACATGAGACCAAAAAACCCCAAAAAAGGGTGTGGGGGAGGCCAGGGGGAGGGAAAACCGCCAAACCAAACCCGGCGGACCCACGGCACCGCCGGCCCGGCCCGCCCCGGCCCCCGCCGCCCCTCACCTTCTCCTTGCCCGCCGCCAGCCAGCTCTGCCCGCTGCCGCCCGCCACGGCCGCCCCGCGCCTGCGCCGCCTTGGCTTCGCCCACCGCCGGCGGCAGCAGCCAGGGCCCGCCCAGCCTGCGCTGCCGCCCTGGAGGCCCGGCCCATCGCCGTGCCCCGCCGGGCCCGGCAGCTCCGCTTTTCCCTCAGTCACTGGGGGAGCCGGTGCCACCTTGCAGTGCCTGCTCCCCATGTTGGAGCCCGCACCGCCCGCTGCTCGGGTGACAGCCCGCACCGCCCGCTGCTCGGGTGACAGCCCGCACTGCCCGCTGCTCGGGTGACACCTGGCTGCCCGGCGTGCCCCACCCAGAGCTCACCTGCAGCTTCCCGGAGACGTTTGTTCCCCGGCGCTGACGGCACAGCGGGCCCTGTCGCTGGGAGACTCCACTTCCCAGCGTGCCCCGCGGCGCGCCCGCGCCTGCCGCTCCCGGCCGGCCCCGCGCGCACCCGGCCGGCCCGGCGGGAGGCGGCAGCCCTGGCCGAGCGGGTCCCGCCGAGCGCGGGTCGCAGCGCGCCCGCCCCGCCGCGGCCCGGGCCCGGCCGGTAGGAGCCGGGTCCCCGTGTTACAGATTTGCTAACGGTTACAATTAACTAACCTTATTTGATTTTATAAAATCATTTTCATAGAACTGTAGAGGAATAAGAAATATATTTTAGTGGAACTAGCAGCTGCACCACACAAGCTGCTGTGGAATCCTCTGTACAGCCCTGTACCACGGCCAAGGACTGAGAGCAACCGAATGAAACAACTCGTAGCTACCTGCCAAGAAACCGTGAACTTTAATAATAGTGATATAAAGAAATGGCATGGAATGGGGACAGTCAGTTCCGGGTAAATATATTTACACAAAGAATGTAGGTCTAGTAATTAGGACTCACTCACGCACCCGGCCGTCCATAAAGAAGTGTCTGCTTATCTCCCTCACATCGGGGTCGGCAAGTTTTTCATTCCGAGATTTCGGTACCAGCCGCTCCCCGCCCCCGCCGCGGGCCGTGCCTGCGCTGAGGCGGCGCGGCCCGGCCCCTGACGCGGCGCCGCTCTGCTCTGCCAGGGCCTCCGGTGGCGGCCGGCGGAGCGGCGCGGCCGGCTGCAGGTCTGCGGTGAGGCCCTGCGCGGGCTGGGGGGAGCGGGCCCTGCTCCAGGGCTGCCCCGGCCGCCGTCTGTGGCACGGCACGGCACGGCCCGGCCCGGCACGGCACGGCACGGCACGGCACGGCCCGGCACGGCCGGGGGTGTGTTTTCTTGGGGCGGAGCTGCCGGCCTCGCCCCCCGGCGCTGCCTCGTCCTGGCAGCGCCTCTGAACACCGAAATTGTGGGGGTTACGGTCTTATTGTCACCTGACGCTGTAAATCTACAAAACGCCGTAGAATATGATGGGGGGCGGGGCAACGTTACAGAAACCCATCAGTCTTTTACCTGAGCTTCCCCCCTCCCTGCCCAGGAGACACGGTATTTTTTCCTTTCCTTTTTTTCTCCTCTTTTCTCCATTTCTGGTTAGTGCCCCCCAGCACCGCAGCATCTTCCCCTGGGCTGAGGTAGCGTGAAATGTCTCCTGTGCTCTACAGATGCCCTGTCCCGCGTCCTGCCAACCTAATGGAACCAGCCAAGAAGCCCTGCAGTATGAAATCGAAGAGCTGAAGCAGAAAGACCTTGCTCTAGACCAGGAAACTGCACAATTCTTGTCCGAGTATGTCCTTGGCGAGCTCAGTGTCCGCTGTGATGCCTCAGTTATTTTTGTTTCAAAAAAACCCAGCGGTCTAGGGCTTAGAGCTAAAAGCCGTCCTCTTACGCCACCGCTTTTATCGTGGCGTTGTGCAACGTTGATTACAGCGTTGTTTTGATTTATGGGACCCGTTAAGGGAGAACTCTTTCCACTTTATTTGGTAAAGCAACCCCAGGTTTTCCTAGGAGCTGGGATAGGAGGATTTTAACTTTACCCCAGGTGTTGCTGAGGCAAATTACCTGTGAACTGGGAATGAATGGTTTTAACCGTCGTGATGCTATGGCACATCATGCTACCAGAAGGCCTTGTTCATGTGAGAATTAAAATTGAGATTGTGGCTTGTATGACCTGCCCGGTTTAGCCCCGGATGAAACGGTTTCCTTGTTTGTTCCATCCCGATCAAGTGTCTATTTCTTTCCTGTCTGAAGCGAGTGGGTTAAACGTTGGTGTTCAAGAAGCAGAGGTGTTTCCCAGGCAAGCGAAGGGCCTGGAAAGAGATGGGTGCCGCTTACAGGGTAGTGCAACTGCTTTAACTGTGGTTTCTTATGACCTACTGTGGCAGCTACTTATTAGCAGCTCTTTAGAGATCAAGTTGCTGCTTGGTTTTTAAAGAGAGGGTATCTCTGTGGGTTATTTGTTGCAAAGGAGTGTTATTTTCTAAGGTCACGTGTAGTACAGAGAATGGAAACGGCAGAGCAACAAAGGCTGTTCCCAAAGCTTTTTTGCTTTACCACCACACATTTTTTTTTCACTAGCTACAGATTAGAGATACAGATATAAACTGAATTCACCACAGCCTATTCCTGTTCCTACTTGATTCTGAGAATTCGGGTGGGTTGGGGTTTTTTTGTAAGTCGATGCGGCAAAAAAAACCCCCACTCAAAATGAGGGTCTACTCATTTGTAGCTTTCGTGTTGATGACTTGCAGCAACTGTACTTGCTGCCTTCGGATTCTGCTTTGGATAGTGCCAGGCTTGAGCGTCTCAAATCTCCTTGCTGTGCTGGGTCAGTAGGGGCAACACTCGCCGTGCGGCATTTTTGACCTTTTCTGCTTTTATTGCTACAGAGGCTACAGCCTGGAGGAATTGGAGCAGCACATTTCTCTGCTCGCTCCATGAGTACAATGATATTAAAGATGCTGGGCAGATGCTGCTGGGCAAACTGGGTAAGGAAGGGGAAAACTGTTGATGAACAACTCAGTCAATGTTTTCATGTAGACAGAGAGAGAGAAGGTACTACGCCACGAAGGCAGAGCTTGTTTTAAAGATTCTTGAATTCTAGGGCTTTCATTGCCCAGCCACTTGTGCAGGCACAAACACTTCTGTCGTTATTTTCGCAGGATGTGTTTAGAACCGAACATGCGAAAGAATTGTCATCTACTGCTATTTTAGTCTGTGTTATGTACTGCCAAACTTTGTTCAGTCTTACCAATTTTTGTCAGTTTTGCTCTTCATATACTTTAAAAGAGTGTTGAGACAAGCAGAGAGCGCAGCTGCAAAACCTTAGGTTGGTTCCTTAGCTATGGGAGGTTCTGTGAGAGAGTTAGGGGCTACTGGGGGGAAAACACAACTTTTCTGACTGGTCTGATACTTCTGTAATGAAAATAGCCGTCTTTCTTTTCCAGCTGTTATCCGAGGGGTTACTACAAAGCAGCTCTACCCTGAATACATACGATGTGGAGCTTAGCGACTAGTATTGAACCTGAAGATTGCCCCGTCCTGCAAAGCTGACACTTACTGGGCCGTGACGGTTTGGTGTGGTATTGGTTCAGAACGGACAGAAGGTGGCCTCAGAAGCGTGTGTGTGGAATTGCAACAGCGCGTGCATGAACAGCCTTATTTCCGAGCAGCTTTACAACGTGAAAGCTGTTGAATCTGTCAGCTGTGTCCTGCTTGTGGGAAAGGGATGTAGGACTTTGGATAATTTTGTCTCCTGTCTGATGGGACAGTATATTTTTTTTTTCGTTTGTTGGAAAGGCCGTAATTCAGGTTGATGTGAAGACTCTTCCCGTGGAGACCTTGCTTCTCTCCAGCATCCAGGGGCTGTTTGGTTACTGAATAATAGAGGAAGCGAGGGCATGCAAACGTGCAATGTAATAGCTGCTTTGAAAGAAAAGAAAAAACCCTCGGAAGCAGCAAGGGAAGAAGGCTGAATTTGTGGTGGCTTGGGGGTTGGTTTTGTTTTATGATCACATCTGGGTGAGTCTGGGTATTCTGCATTTTTGTACTTAACTGCTCGGGTAGCTAGAGGTTCTGTATCATTTCTGTGGTGAATGGCAAAAGGTGAAGTTGTATTGAACTGTCCTGTCTGAATAAAGCAGCTGTCACATTTCTCAGGAATTCACTTATTGAAGAGCCTATAAAACAGCGCGTGAACCTGGGAGCAAATTCTTAACCTCTAATCTGAGACAACTGGAACATCTATTACTCAAATGTTTTCTGAGGACTCTCAATGGTGACGGTGTGGCAGCGCTACCCAGTAATGGGTAGGTGCCGAATTACCTTTACTGCTACAGAGGCTACAGCCTGGAGGAACTGGAGCAGCACATTTCGTTCTTGCGGCTAAAACAGGAACAGTCAAAAGTAAGGAGGAAGCGAGTGGTGCGGCAGAGCGGTAATAAGGGGAGCAGCGGCGATGATGAAAATGCTATCGGCAGACGCGTTACAGAGGGGTGGAGGAGAGTGCGCTTGGAAAGTATGAAAGAGGGAGCGCACGCGTTTCCCGTGATATTACAAGATAGACACCCGGGCCAGTATCAGGCATTTCACTGGGAAATGATTAAGGAACTACGGAAAACTGTCACGCAAAATGCACTATATTCTCCTTTTACACAAATTTTGTTAGAGAACGTGATGATGGGTCCGCAGCTAGTGACTCTGCTAGAATGGATCCGTGACAAAGTGCTGGACTTTCCACCTGATGGCACTTTGCAAATTCCTGCCTGGCAAGCAGTCGGCAGGCGATTGTGTGATGCTGCCGTGGAGGGGGACTCCGTGGCAGGCATGTGTTTAGCGCCTTGGTGGCAAATTCTGACTCCTCTTCCGCAGAGTGTGGGCTGATTCTACTAACGGTGCTAAACCAGGGGAGGCTGTAAAACCCCCCGACAGTGCGGCTCTTCTCAACACACCGCCAGCGATGGTGATTCCGTCCACACCTCCTCAGGTTGCGTGTTAAGTTTAAACCTAATCACACAGATATCTCAAAGTCCACAAAGATACATCACTGCTTAGGGGATTCTTGCAGTATAGCAGGTGCAAAACCCGTTCCAAAGTAACGATCCAGTGAAGCATTTTCTTTCAGGAACACCATTTTCCCACTTCTCATAGGTTATACACCATACAACATAATATCTCTCCATCAAGTCTCTTGTGGCTAAACTGCATACTGCAAATTTGTGTTAGAAATAGATGCTTGCATTTTCACCTGCCCAAGTTCCCTAAGCTAAAGGATTGTGACCTAGGCAATGCTACGAAGCTCAAAGATCGTGACAACAGCGATGGAGAAGAGTGATTTAACACGTAGTTGATTTATGGTTCATACAGGACTATATCACACTACAAAACCGGTATGAATTCAGAGTTGTGGATGTACTGCATGTTCACGTAATAGTTTCTCTACAATTTTATTTTTTTTTTAAAAAGGTGCCTAAGCTATAAATACCGTATACTATTATCTTTCCCTATTTTTTAAGCATTTTTATTTCCCTGTTTGTGTATAGTTTTATCTATCTATCTCTATATAAACAACCAACACAAACAACCAGAACATTTTGAGAAACTTTTATAGTTAACTTCTGCATTTAATTCCAGTAACAATCTAGAGGTGTCCATTCAGCTGTTTGCTTAGTTCCAAGCCTTCATTGTGTGCTCCCAGGTTCTTTGAAAAGCAGCAATAACAGTCGAGCAGTTATTTAAAGTGAAACTTTGCTCTACGCAACTTCCACTTCCATGCTTTAGAATGGAGGCACAGCGGAACACTCGCCCAAGGGCAAGATTTCAAGAGCTCTTAAGTAGGTTTTATCTTTTCATTTTAGGAGAGAAAATGTTTCTTAACAGCTTACATATAGAATTTACAAGTTAAACACAATTTCTCATGCTCATTTATTTGATTAGAAGTTCCTGAAAAATATTTTCATAACACTTCCATAGCTTATTGCACGTTCTTCTAAATAATCATAAACCTGTATGTTGACCTCTGCATGAAATGCACCGATAACAAGTTTAACATTTTGTGAACCCGACTGAAATGTACAAACGTACACATAAAAGGCGGCCAAAATCGGTAATTAAGTAGTGAGAAAGAAAACAAAAGAAAAAGAGACGACAACTCCGTAACATGGTAAAGCAACCTTTTACCAAAAAAAAACCCCAAAAACCCAGCAAAGAAACAAAACCAAAAACCACAAACAGGGGTGAATTGTAGAGAACAGAGACAGTGGGTTGTTTTGACATTGATAACGTGCAGCTGAGAACCTGCAGCAAAGAGTCACATAACTTTGAGGGAGCACGAGAAGAAACCAGCATGAGACAGAAAGAAAGGAGGGATGTGATCTCACCTGTAGAAGGCAAGTGAACAGCAGAGAGTGGCCTGTCGCAGCACTCTCCAAAGGAGCCAGCTGCAGCCAGGTCTTTTACCATCACACTCTCCATGGCAGTCCCTCTGCTGCCTTCTAGTCTCGCCTCATCCAGGGCACGCTCACCCTCTCTGCTTCTTCCTCGGCTGCCCAACCGCTTCACAGAACCAGCCACAGCTGCACCTTGTCTACACCAGCCAACCCACCGCCCCTGAAGCCAGCCCACAGCTGTACATTGTCAGTGCTGATTAACCCAGCTTCGTTCCTCTGCAGTAGCCTACAGTGCACAGCGCTAAGGAATGTGTTGTACGAACCTTCCGGGCTGTTCCGCGTCGATTCACAGTCAGTTACAAAAACTGAACGACATGTCACAGGGCTTACAGCAGGAACTTTTGGGAGATTGGTTGCGGAATCTTTTCAAGTCTTGGGGAACCACCAGACGGTTGCAGGAGTTTACAACACGCGGAGCAATATTGTTATTGGTAATTGTAGTTATATTGACCATTATTCCCTGTATGCCGAACTGTGTAAGACCTATGATTCAAAAGTAGTTTAACCTCTAATGTTGTTTCTGTTCAAAATAAAGACGGGGGAAGTGTAGAGAGCTTTATGGCCAGTGCTGGAGGCCACGATGCCTGTGAAGGGCCTTGAAGGCTAAAGAAGAGAGAAAGTACGATAAGGTTGGCTGAACGCCTGGAAGGAAGACGGGGTATGAAGCAAGGCCAGAGCGGATGCGCGATGCCACATCTCGGCGGCTGGCTGAGAACATGAAACCCGCAGAGATGCAAGAAGTTCAGTGCATTTGCAGCTTAGTAATTGACCAATTATACGTGGCCAAGAAGTGCGTGAACAGTATTGATTAACCAATGATATTTTAGTATGGGGCGCGTGAACAGCAAACGAGGATATTATAAGCGTGGGTTCTGGACTAATAAAAGGTCTTCTGGTCGAACTCAGGAGTCCACGTCATCATCTCCGCAGGCCACATGCTCCTCCTTCTCGTCTGCCATTGCACGGACCTGCAAGGCCACACAATAAAAGTCAAAACAGCGTTCATGGTGCATTCACTCCTGCCTGTGTTTGTCTAAAGCAGCTGTGATGCTGCCCCTGGTGTTACCTGTTCAGAGAGCTGCTGCACCTGCTGCTGCCAAATGCTCCACACCTTCACTTTCTCTACATACTGCTCTCTTTCTGCCTGGAGCTGGTGAACGGACTCCGAGAGCTGTTCAAAACAAAATTAAACACAAAGAAAATCGTATTGGCTAAATAAATTTGGCAGTGACCGCTTCAGGGATAAAGCCTGAAGAAACCAGTGTTAACGCAAAGCTCAGGCTGCATTCTTCTGCCACACAAGTTTCTTTACAGACATGAAGATTTGAATGTCATTTCGTACAACCCCTGAGCAACCTGGGTTTCCAGGCCTGCCTTCTCCTCCAGTGCCACCTGCAACTGCTGCTTTGCATCCAGACTCCCTGCCTGATTTGACAACTGCCAACAAAAATCAAAAAGTCATGGCAAAATGTTAACACTCCACTTCTGCATAGCCTTTCCCCTGACAGTAACCTGCCACTTATGATCCATGTTGCAACCCTAAAGTGCTCCGACTCACGGTGATGTCCAATGGAAAAAAAAAAAAAAAAAAAGAGGGAGGAAAGGAGATTTCTGTGTTTCACAGCCAAGAAAGCTGAAGTGGCTGAGACGGGAAGGGTCTGCCTCGCGTTAAGACACCAATGGCAGCAGAAGCTCATGCCAACAATCAGCTTTTCTGCCCTATTAGCGCCAAGTGAGCTTCTTAACAGCATTCTCCTGACGCAGGATTTTTACAAGACGGCAACTGGAAAAAGAAATCTGTCATGACATATTGCAATTAAAGATTAGTTTTCAAATGATTTCTGAAACCCCAGGCACAACGGTCCACATAACAGCCAATCAGATCAGAATGTATCTCTCCGTGCCAAGAAAACGAGAGCGGGGAAAAAACTGGGAAAACAAGAAGGAACATAATTCTCCTTTTTCAGAACAGGACTAAAACTGCAGATGCAGGTAGGCCTGCACTGCAAGACCAAATGCCAGCTCAGCAACAGCACCGGACCACCCATCTTCACCTCACCCTCCAGTGTGAAACCAGCCTCTTTCTCTGAGATCTAACTTAAACTGAGCTTACGAGCATTCACTGAAAATAATCCCCGTGACAAGAGCAAAACCCCAATCAAAATACATGCTTTCTGGTGCTAGACAGGCACACCCAGCACCCTCAGAGCTAACAGTATGTCACGTCACTCGGGTTCTACCGGTACGCAACCTACACGTACAAGGTCCAGCTGGAGGGACTTTCAGCTTTTCACTCTGTCTGCTGGACAGAACGGCTGCTGTATTATCACACAAAAAAAGGAGAAAAGGAATACCAAAGGCAAATCGGAGTGAACTCTGTTCCGTCTTGCGGGTTTCACTGCATCTACCTGGTACCCCTGGTGATTACTATAGTTACGTTTATTGATAAAAGACGCACGGATATGTAGTAAATAGGAGTTACTTTATGACAACTGAACTGAAGCAATGGTAGGAAAATAAGCTACCAAAATGATGCAAGTGAAACGAAAATCAGAGCTTTGCCACAGCAACAGCGGAAGACAACTCTGGGCTACCAAATTTGACTTCCCTGAGCTTCTATCCCAATTTGATCAAGCCTTACATTTAAATAAACTGCCCAAAAAGCATTTTTTTAAAAAGGCTGGGGTTTTATGTTTGTGCCTGAACACGTTTCTGTGGCTTGTTGGCATAGTTCCTGCCCTTTCCTCTTCAGAAGCCTGGCAACGTGAAGACGCTAAAGCCTGTAAATGCTTGACTCAAAGGATCTGACTTCCTGCCTAAACCTATTTAAACCCAGCACTGGAACTTGCCAGACTGTGCATCCCCTGCGCAAGTTTCATCGCCTGTTGTAAAACGGGTTGGCAGGAGTAACTAGACAGCTTCCTCAGGGCAGCTGTTCAGAAAAACCAAAGAGCAAGGAGGTAGCAAATGAGCTGGGACAAAGACCGAGGCACTCACATTCTCTGGAGGCTGCTGGTCATCGCCCGTGGGAGTCTCGGGCCGACTGTCGTCTTTAGTTTTGCGTTTTTTCTTAGCTCCTGCAGCTGCTCCAGGGCTCTTCTTCTGCTGATACTCCTTCAGCTGTGAAAAATAATAATAATAATGATCTGAAATCCAAACAGAATATGCCTTCCGTGAGAATGATGTCAACCCCCCAGCCCTAACTCCACTGGCTAAAAAGACCAAGAGAAATGCTCTTCAATGAGTTTGTCGCTCCGGCGGAAGAAAAATAAAAATCAAAACACGTCCAGAAAAAGCTAACCTAAGATCTAATGTGATGAGTGTTCAACTTTTGTATACAGCTAGGAGTTTTTGGGAAACGACTTGATACTCCATCCTGCAACTACAAGGAGATGAAAAGAAGTATCTTGGGGTGGGGTTTTTTTAGGGTTCTAACTAAGAGCATTAAGGAAAAATGAATAAAGGGCAATTAAATCTGAATGTCAAGTGAAACATCAACACCTGACAGTAAGGTGTCCCACTCTGTGAAAGATTTTGAGGAGGAAAATTACAATCCTCACAGACAAACGCCACGTTAATACAAGCAGCGTAGTCACTGTGAACTAAGGGGAGAAGCAACCTACAATGGATTTTTCAATCGCACCCGCTTCACCCAGGAGAAGCTAGTCTGATAAGCCATTCGCTTGAATTCGGCTGGGTCTTCCGAGCCGAATCGTTCGTGCTCCAGCAGGGTGAAGCCCCCAGGCAAGCGAGCCCCAGGCAGTTCGGTCAACTGCCCGTTTCCCCAGCCCGCAGCCCGCCCTCCGCCTCCCCGCCGGGCCGGGCCAGGCCGCGCCTCGGCCTCCAGGTGGGGAAAGAAGGACCCGTTATTGGCAGAACTCCAAAACGGAAGCCCGAACCGCTCCAGGACACTTTCCCCTCCCCAGGACTTTCATATACACCGCCCACGCCGCGGCCTGGGAAATAAGTAACATGAGTCCAAAAAACCCCAAAAAAGGGTGTGGGGGAGGCCAGGGGGAGGGAAAACCGCCAAACCGAACCCGGCAGATCCACGGCACCGCCGCCCCTCACCTTCTCCTTGCCCGCCGCCAGCCAGCTCTGCCCGCTGCCGCCCGCCACGGCCGCCCCGCGCCTGCGCCGCCTTAGCTTCGCCCACCAGCGGCGCCAGCAGCCAGGGCCCGCCCAGCCTGCGCTGCCGCCCTGGAGGCCCGGCCCATCGCCGTGCCGCGACGTGCCCGGCCCACCGCCGGGCCCCGCCTCGTGGCCGGGCTCCACCGGCTCGGGCTCGTCGGCGGGCCGCGGCTCGCGGCCGGGCTCCACCGGCTCGGGCTCGCCGCCAGGCTGCGGCGGCTCGGGCTCGCGGTCGGGCTGCGGCGGCTCGGGCTCGCCGCCGGGCTGCGGCCCATGTCCGTGCCCCGCCGGGCCCGGCAACTCTGCTTTTGCCTCCTTCTCCTCAGGAGCAGGTGCCACCTTGCAGTGCCTGCTCCCCATGTTGGAGCCCGCACCGCCCGCTGCTCGGGTGACAGCCCGCACCGCCCGCTGCTCGGGTGACAGCCCGCACTGCCCGCTGCTCGGGTGACACCTGGCTGCCCGGCGTGCCCCACCCAGAGCTCACCTGCAGCTTCCCGGAGACGTTTGTTCCCCGGCGCTGACGGCACAGCGGGCCCTGTCGCTGGGAGACTCCACTTCCCAGCGTGCCCCGCGGCGCGCCCGCGCCTGCCGCTCCCGGCCGGCCCCGCGCGCACCCGGCCGGCCCGGCGGGAGGCGGCAGCCCTGGCCGAGCGGGTCCCGCCGAGCGCGGGTCGCAGCGCGCCCGCCCCGCCGCGGCCCGGGCCCGGGCGGTAGGAGCCGGGTCCCCGTGTTACAGATTTGCTAACGGTTACAATTAACTAACCTTATTTGATTTTATAAAATCATTTTCATAGAACTGTAGAGGAATAAGAAATATATTTTAGTGGAACTAGCAGCTGCACCACACAAGCTGCTGTGGAATCCTCTGTACAGCCCTGTACCACGGCCAAGGACTGAGAGCAACCGAATGAAACAACTCGTAGCTACCTGCCAAGAAACCGTGAACTTTAATAATAGTGATATAAAGAAATGGCATGGAATGGGGACAATCAGTTCCGGGTAAATATATTTACACAAAGAATGTAGGTCTAGTAATTAGGACTCACTCACTCACGCACCCGGCCGTCCATAAAGAAGTGTCTGCTTATCTCCCTCACATCGGGGTCGGCAAGTTTTTCATTCCGAGATTTCGGTACCAGCCGCTCCCCGCCCCCGCCGCGGGCCGTGCCTGCGCTGAGGCGGCGCGGCCCGGCCCCTGACGCGGCGCCGCTCTGCTCTGCCAGGGCCTCCGGTGGCGGCCGGCGGAGCGGCGCGGCCGGCTGCAGGTCCGCGGTGAGGCCCTGCGCGGGCTGGGGGGAGCGGGCCCTGCTCCAGGGCTGCCCCGGCCGCCGTCTGTGGCACGGCACGGCACGGCACGGCACGGCACGGCACGGCACGGCCGGGGGTGTGTTTTCTTGGGGCGGAGCTGCCGGCCTCGCCCCCCGGCGCTGCCTCGTCCTGGCAGCGCCTCTGAACACCGAAATTGTGGGGGTTACGGTCTTATTGTCACCTGACGCTGTAAATCTACAAAACGCCGTAGAATATGATGGGGGGCGGGGCAACGTTACAGAAACCCATCAGTCTTTTACCTGAGCTTCCCCCCTCCCTGCCCAGGAGACACGGTATTTTTTCCTTTCCTTTTTTTCTCCTCTTTTCTCCATTTCTGGTTAGTGCCCCCCAGCACCGCAGCATCTTCCCCTGGGCTGAGGTAGCGTGAAATGTCTCCTGTGCTCTACAGATGCCCTGTCCCGCGTCCTGCCGACCTAATGGAACCAGCCAAGAAGCCCTGCAGTATGAAATCGAAGAGCTGAAGCAGAAAGACCTTGCTCTAGACCAGGAAACTGCACAATTATTGTCCGAGTATGTCCTTGGCGAGCTCAGTGTCCGCTGTGATGCCTCAGTTATTTTTGTTTCAAAAAAACCCAGCGGTCTAGGGCTTAGAGCTAAAAGCCGTCCTCTTACGCCACCGCTTTTATCGTGGCGTTGTGCAACGTTGATTACAGCGTTGTTTTGATTTATGGGACCCGTTAAGGGAGAACTCTTTCCACTTTATTTGGTAAAGCAACCCCAGGTTTTCCTAGGAGCTGGGATAGGAGGATTTTAACTTTACCCCAGGTGTTGCTGAGGCAAATTACCTGTGAACTGGGAATGAATGGTTTTAACCGTCGTGATGCTATGGCACATCATGCTACCAGAAGGCCTTGTTCATGTGAGAATTAAAATTGAGATTGTGGCTTGTATGACCTGCCCGGTTTAGCCCCGGATGAAACGGTTTCCTTGTTTGTTCCATCCCGATCAAGTGTCTACTTATTTCCTGTCTGAAGCGAGTGGGTTAAACGTTGGTGTTCAAGAAGCAGAGGTGTTTCCCAGGCAAGCGAAGGGCCTGGAAAGAGATGGGTGCCGCTTACAGGGTAGTGCAACTGCTTTAACTGTGGTTTCTTATGACCTACTGTGGCAGCTACTTATTAGCAGCTCTTTAGAGATCAAGTTGCTGCTTGGTTTTTAAAGAGAGGGTATCTCTGTGGGTTATTTGTTGCAAAGGAGTGTTATTTTCTAAGGTCACGTGTAGTACAGAGAATGGAAACGGCAGAGCAACAAAGGCTGTTCCCAAAGCTTTTTTGCTTTACCACCACACATTTTTTTTTCACTAGCTACAGATTAGAGATACAGATATAAACTGAATTCACCACAGCCTATTCCTGTTCCTACTTGATTCTGAGAATTCGGGTGGGTTGGGGTTTTTTTGTAAGTCGATGCGGCAAAAAAAACCCCACTCAAAATGAGGGTCTACTCATTTGTAGCTTTCGTGTTGATGACTTGCAGCAACTGTACTTGCTGCCTTCGGATTCTGCTTTGGATAGTGCCAGGCTTGAGCGTCTCAAATCTCCTTGCTGTGCTGGGTCAGTAGGGGCAACACTCGCCGTGCGGCATTTTTGACCTTTTCTGCTTTTATTGCTACAGAGGCTACAGCCTGGAGGAATTGGAGCAGCACATTTCTCTGCTCACTCCATGAGTACAATGATATTAAAGATGCTGGGCAGATGCTGCTGGGCAAACTGGGTAAGGAAGGGGAAAAGTGTTGATGAACAACTCAGTCAATGTTTTCATGTAGACAGAGAGAGAGAAGGTACTACGCCACGAAGGCAGAGCTTGTTTTAAAGATTCTTGAATTCTAGGGCTTTCATTGCCCAGCCACTTGTGCAGGCACAAACACTTCTGTCGTTATTTTCGCAGGATGTGTTTAGAACCGAACATGCGAAAGAATTGTCATCTACTGCTATTTTAGTCTGTGTTATGTACTGCCAAACTTTGTTCAGTCTTACCAATTTTTGTCAGTTTTGCTCTTCATATACTTTAAAAGAGTGTTGAGACAAGCAGAGAGCGCAGCTGCAAAACCTTAGGTTGGTTCCTTAGCTATGGGAGGTTCTGTGAGAGAGTTAGGGGCTACTGGGAGGAAAACACAACTTTTCTGACTGGTCTGATACTTCTGTAATGAAAATAGCCGTCTTTCTTTTCCAGCTGTTATCCGAGGGGTTACTACAAAGCAGCTCTACCCTGAATACATACGATGTGGAGCTTAGCGACTAGTATTGAACCTGAAGATTGCCCCGTCCTGCAAAGCTGACACTTACTGGGCCGTGACGGTTTGGTGTGGTATTGGTTCAGAACGGACAGAAGGTGGCCTCAGAAGCGTGTGTGTGGAATTGCAACAGCGCGTGCATGAACAGCCTTATTTCCGAGCAGCTTTACAACGTGAAAGCTGTTGAATCTGTCAGCTGTGTCCTGCTTGTGGGAAAGGGATGTAGGACTTTGGATAATTTTGTCTCCTGTCTGATGGGACAGTATATTTTTTTTTTCGTTTGTTGGAAAGGCCGTAATTCAGGTTGATGTGAAGACTCTTCCCGTGGAGACCTTGCTTCTCTCCAGCATCCAGGGGCTGTTTGGTTACTGAATAATAGAGGAAGCGAGGGCATGCAAACGTGCAATGTAATAGCTGCTTTGAAAGAAAAGAAAAAACCCTCGGAAGCAGCAAGGGAAGAAGGCTGAATTTGTGGTGGCTTGGGGGTTGGTTTTGTTTTATGATCACATCTGGGTGAGTCTGGGTATTCTGCATTTTTGTACTTAACTGCTCGGGTAGCTAGAGGTTCTGTATCATTTCTGTGGTGAATGGCAAAAGGTGAAGTTGTATTGAACTGTCCTGTCTGAATAAAGCAGCTGTCACATTTCTCAGGAATTCACTTATTGAAGAGCCTATAAAACAGCGCGTGAACCTGGGAGCAAATTCTTAACCTCTAATCTGAGACAACTGGAACATCTATTACTCAAATGTTTTCTGAGGACTCTCAATGGTGACGGTGTGGCAGCGCTACCCAGTAATGGGTAGGTGCCGAATTACCTTTACTGCTACAGAGGCTACAGCCTGGAGGAACTGGAGCAGCACATTTCGTTCTTGCAGCTAAAACAGGAACAGTCAAAAGTAAGGAGGAAGCGAGTGGTGCGGCAGAGCGGTAATAAGGGGAGCAGCGGCGATGATGAAAATGCTATCGGCAGACGCGTTACAGAGGGGTGGAGGAGAGTGCGCTTGGAAAGTATGAAAGAGGGAGCGCACGCGTTTCCCGTGATATTACAAGATAGACACCCAGGCCAGTATCAGGCATTTCACTGGGAAATGATTAAGGAACTACGGAAAACTGTCACGCAAAATGCACTATATTCTCCTTTTACACAAATTTTGTTAGAGAACGTGATGATGGGTCCGCAGCTAGTGACTCTGCTAGAATGGATCCGTGACAAAGTGCTGGACTTTCCACCTGATGGCACTTTGCAAATTCCTGCCTGGCAAGCAGTCGGCAGGTGATTGTGTGATGCTGCCGTGGAGGGGGACTCCGTGGCAGGCATGTGTTTAGCGCCTTGGTGGCAAATTCTGACTCCTCTTCCGCAGAGTGTGGGCTGATTCTACTAACGGTGCTAAACCAGGGGAGGCTGTAAAACCCCCCGACAGCGCGGCTCTTCTCAACACACCGCCAGCGATGGTGATTCCGTCCACACCTCCTCAGGTTGCGTGTTAAGTTTAAACCTAATCACACAGATATCTCAAAGTCCACAAAGATACATCACTGCTTAGGGGATTCTTGCAGTATAGCAGGTGCAAAACCCGTTCCAAAGTAACGATCCAGTGAAGCATTTTCTTTCAGGAACACCATTTTCCCACTTCTCATAGGTTATACACCATACAACATAATATCTCTCCATCAAGTCTCTTGTGGCTAAACTGCATACTGCAAATTTGTGTTAGAAATAGATGCTTGCATTTTCACCTGCCCAAGTTCCCTAAGCTAAAGGATTGTGACCTAGGCAATGCTACGAAGCTCAAAGATCGTGACAACAGCGATGGAGAAGAGTGATTTAACACGTAGTTGATTTATGGTTCATACAGGACTATATCACACTACAAAACCGGTATGAATTCAGAGTTGTGGATGTACTGCATGTTCACGTAATAGTTTCTCTACAATTTTATTTTTTTTTTAAAAAGGTGCCTAAGCTATAAATACCGTATACTATTATCTTTCCCTATTTTTTAAGCATTTTTATTTCCCTGTTTGTGTATAGTTTTATCTATCTATCTCTATATAAACAACCAACACAAACAACCAGAACATTTTGAGAAACTTTTATAGTTAACTTCTGCATTTAATTCCAGTAACAATCTAGAGGTGTCCATTCAGCTGTTTGCTTAGTTCCAAGCCTTCATTGTGTGCTCCCAGGTTCTTTGAAAAGCAGCAATAACAGTCGAGCAGTTATTTAAAGTGAAACTTTGCTCTACGCAACTTCCACTTCCATGCTTTAGAATGGAGGCACAGCGGAACACTCGCCCAAGGGCAAGATTTCAAGAGCTCTTAAGTAGGTTTTATCTTTTCATTTTAGGAGAGAAAATGTTTCTTAACAGCTTACATATAGAATTTACAAGTTAAACACAATTTCTCATGCTCATTTATTTGATTAGAAGTTCCTGAAAAATATTTTCATAACACTTCCATAGCTTATTGCACGTTCTTCTAAATAATCATAAACCTGTATGTTGACCTCTGCATGAAATGCACCGATAACAAGTTTAACATTTTGTGAACCCGACTGAAATGTACAAACGTACACATAAAAGGCGGCCAAAATCGGTAATTAAGTAGTGAGAAAGAAAACAAAAGAAAAAGAGACGACAACTCCGTAACATGGTAAAGCAACCTTTTACCAAAAAAAAACCCCAAAAACCCAGCAAAGAAACAAAACCAAAAACCACAAACAGGGGTGAATTGTAGAGAACAGAGACAGTGGGTTGTTTTGACATTGATAACGTGCAGCTGAGAACCTGCAGCAAAGAGTCACATAACTTTGAGGGAGCACGAGAAGAAACCAGCATGAGACAGAAAGAAAGGAGGGATGTGATCTCACCTGTAGAAGGCAAGTGAACAGCAGAGAGTGGCCTGTCGCAGCACTCTCCAAAGGAGCCAGCTGCAGCCAGGTCTTTTACCATCACACTCTCCATGGCAGTCCCTCTGCTGCCTTCTAGTCTCGCCTCATCCAGGGCACGCTCACCCTCTCTGCTTCTTCCTCGGCTGCCCAACCGCTTCACAGAACCAGCCACAGCTGCACCTTGTCTACACCAGCCAACCCACCGCCCCTGAAGCCAGCCCACAGCTGTACATTGTCAGTGCTGATTAACCCAGCTTCGTTCCTCTGCAGTAGCCTACAGTGCACAGCGCTAAGGAATGTGTTGTACGAACCTTCCGGGCTGTTCCGCGTCGATTCACAGTCAGTTACAAAAACTGAAGGACATGTCACAGGGCTTACGGCAGGAACTTTTGGGAGATTGGTTGCGGAATCTTTTCAAGTCTCGGGGAACCACCAGACGGTTGCAGGAGTTTACAACACGCGGAGCAATATTGTTATTGGTAATTGTAGTTATATTGACCATTATTCCCTGTATGCCGAACTGTGTAAGACCTATGATTCAAAAGTAGTTTAACCTCTAATGTTGTTTCTGTTCAAAATAAAGACGGGGGAAGTGTAGAGAGCTTTATGGCCAGTGCTGGAGGCCACGATGCCTGTGAAGGGCCTTGAAGGCTAAAGAAGAGAGAAAGTACGATAAGGTTGGCTGAACGCCTGGAAGGAAGACGGGGTATGAAGCAAGGCCAGAGCGGATGCGCGATGCCACATCTCGGCGGCTGGCTGGCTGAGAACATGAAACCCGCAGAGATGCAAGAAGTTCAGTGCATTTGCAGCTTAGTAATTGACCAATTATACGTGGCCAAGAAGTGCGTGAACAGTATTGATTAACCAATGATATTTTAGTATGGGGCGCGTGAACAGCAAACGAGGATATTATAAGCGTGGGTTCTGGACTAATAAAAGGTCTTCTGGTCGAACTCAGGAGTCCACGTCATCATCTCCGCAGGCCACATGCTCCTCCTTCTCGTCTGCCATTGCACGGACCTGCAAGGCCACACAATAAAAGTCAAAACAGCGTTCATGGTGCATTCACTCCTGCCTGTGTTTGTCTAAAGCAGCCGTGATGCTGCCCCTGGTGTTACCTGTTCAGAGAGCTGCTGCACCTGCTGCTGCCAAATGCTCCACACCTTCACTTTCTCTACATACTGCTCTCTTTCTGCCTGGAGCTGGTGAACGGACTCCGAGAGCTGTTCAAAACAAAATTAAACACAAAGAAAATCGTATTGGCTAAATAAATTTGGCAGTGACCGCTTCAGGGATAAAGCCTGAAGAAACCAGTGTTAACGCAAAGCTCAGGCTGCATTCTTCTGCCACACAAGTTTCTTTACAGACATGAAGATTTGAATGTCATTTCGTACAACCCCTGAGCAACCTGGGTTTCCAGGCCTGCCTTCTCCTCCAGTGCCACCTGCAACTGCTGCTTTGCATCCAGACTCCCTGCCTGATTTGACAACTGCCAACAAAAATCAAAAAGTCATGGCAAAATGTTAACACTCCACTTCTGCATAGCCTTTCCCCTGACAGTAACCTGCCACTTATGATCCATGTTGCAACCCTAAAGTGCTCCGACTCACGGTGATGTCCAATGGAAAAAAAAAAAAAAAAAAAGAGGGAGGAAAGGAGATTTCTGTGTTTCACAGCCAAGAAAGCTGAAGTGGCTGAGACGGGAAGGGTCTGCCTCGCGTTAAGACACCAATGGCAGCAGAAGCTCATGCCAACAATCAGCTTTTCTGCCCTATTAGCGCCAAGTGAGCTTCTTAACAGCATTCTCCTGACGCAGGATTTTTACAAGACGGCAACTGGAAAAAGAAATCTGTCATGACATATTGCAATTAAAGATTAGTTTTCAAATGATTTCTGAAACCCCAGGCACAACGGTCCACATAACAGCCAATCAGATCAGAATGTATCTCTCCGTGCCAAGAAAACGAGAGCGGGGAAAAAACTGGGAAAACAAGAAGGAACATAATTCTCCTTTTTCAGAACAGGACTAAAACTGCAGATGCAGGTAGGCCTGCACTGCAAGACCAAATGCCAGCTCAGCAACAGCACCGGACCACCCATCTTCACCTCACCCTCCAGTGTGAAACCAGCCTCTTTCTCTGAGATCTAACTTAAACTGAGCTTACGAGCATTCACTGAAAATAATCCCCGTGACAAGAGCAAAACCCCAATCAAAATACATGCTTTCTGGTGCTAGACAGGCACACCCAGCACCCTCAGAGCTAACAGTATGTCACGTCACTCGGGTTCTACCGGTACGCAACCTACACGTACAAGGTCCAGCTGGAGGGACTTTCAGCTTTTCACTCTGTCTGCTGGACAGAACGGCTGCTGTATTATCACACAAAAAAAGGAGAAAAGGAATACCAAAGGCAAATCGGAGTGAACTCTGTTCCGTCTTGCGGGTTTCACTGCATCTACCTGGTACCCCTGGTGATTACTATAGTTACGTTTATTGATAAAAGACGCACGGATATGTAGTAAATAGGAGTTACTTTATGACAACTGAACTGAAGCAATGGTAGGAAAATAAGCTACCAAAATGATGCAAGTGAAACGAAAATCAGAGCTTTGCCACAGCAACAGCGGAAGACAACTCTGGGCTACCAAATTTGACTTCCCTGAGCTTCTATCCCAATTTGATCAAGCCTTACATTTAAATAAACTGCCCAAAAAGCATTTTTTTAAAAAGGCTGGGGTTTTATGTTTGTGCCTGAACACGTTTCTGTGGCTTGTTGGCATAGTTCCTGCCCTTTCCTCTTCAGAAGCCTGGCAACGTGAAGACGCTAAAGCCTGTAAATGCTTGACTCAAAGGATCTGACTTCCTGCCTAAACCTATTTAAACCCAGCACTGGAACTTGCCAGACTGTGCATCCCCTGCGCAAGTTTCATCGCCTGTTGTAAAACGGGTTGGCAGGAGTAACTAGACAGCTTCCTCAGGGCAGCTGTTCAGAAAAACCAAAGAGCAAGGAGGTAGCAAATGAGCTGGGACAAAGACCGAGGCACTCACATTCTCTGGAGGCTGCTGGTCATCGCCCGTGGGAGTCTCGGGCCGACTGTCGTCTTTAGTTTTGCGTTTTTTCTTAGCTCCTGCAGCTGCTCCAGGGCTCTTCTTCTGCTGATACTCCTTCAGCTGTGAAAAATAATAATAATAATGATCTGAAATCCAAACAGAATATGCCTTCCGTGAGAATGATGTCAACCCCCCAGCCCTAACTCCACTGGCTAAAAAGACCAAGAGAAATGCTCTTCAATGAGTTTGTCGCTCCGGCGGAAGAAAAATAAAAATCAAAACACGTCCAGAAAAAGCTAACCTAAGATCTAATGTGATGAGTGTTCAACTTTTGTATACAGCTAGGAGTTTTTGGGAAACGACTTGATACTCCATCCTGCAACTACAAGGAGATGAAAAGAAGTATCTTGGGGTGGGGTTTTTTTAGGGTTCTAACTAAGAGCATTAAGGAAAAATGAATAAAGGGCAATTAAATCTGAATGTCAAGTGAAACATCAACACCTGACAGTAAGGTGTCCCACTCTGTGAAAGATTTTGAGGAGGAAAATTACAATCCTCACAGACAAACGCCACGTTAATACAAGCAGCGTAGTCACTGTGAACTAAGGGGAGAAGCAACCTACAATGGATTTTTCAATCGCACCCGCTTCACCCAGGAGAAGCTAGTCTGATAAGCCATTCGCTTGAATTCGGCTGGGTCTTCCGAGCCGAATCGTTCGTGCTCCAGCAGGGTGAAGCCCCCAGGCAAGCGAGCCCCAGGCAGTTCGGTCAACTGCCCGTTTCCCCAGCCCGCAGCCCGCCCTCCGCCCCCCCGCCGGGCCGGGCCAGGCCGCGCCTCGGCCTCCAGGTGGGGAAAGAAGGACCCGTTATTGGCAGAACTCCAAAACGGAAGCCCGAACCGCTCCAGGACACTTTCCCCTCCCCAGGACTTTCATATACACCGCCCACGCCGCGGCCTGGGAAATAAGTAACATGAGTCCAAAAAACCCCAAAAAAGGGTGTGGGGGAGGCCAGGGGGAGGGAAAACCGCCAAACCGAACCCGGCAGATCCACGGCACCGCCGCCCCTCACCTTCTCCTTGCCCGCCGCCAGCCAGCTCTGCCCGCTGCCGCCCGCCACGGCCGCCCCGCGCCTGCGCCGCCTTAGCTTCGCCCACCAGCGGCGCCAGCAGCCAGGGCCCGCCCAGCCTGCGCTGCCGCCCTGGAGGCCCGGCCCATCGCCGTGCCGCGACGTGCCCGGCCCACCGCCGGGCCCCGCCTCGTGGCCGGGCTCCACCGGCTCGGGCTCGTCGGCGGGCCGCGGCTCGCGGCCGGGCTCCACCGGCTCGGGCTCGCCGCCAGGCTGCGGCGGCTCGGGCTCGCGGTCGGGCTGCGGCGGCTCGGGCTCGCCGCCGGGCTGCGGCCCATGTCCGTGCCCCGCCGGGCCCGGCAACTCTGCTTTTGCCTCCTTCTCCTCAGGAGCAGGTGCCACCTTGCAGTGCCTGCTCCCCATGTTGGAGCCCGCACCGCCCGCTGCTCGGGTGACAGCCCGCACTGCCCGCTGCTCGGGTGACACCTGGCTGCCCGGCGTGCCCCACCCAGAGCTCACCTGCAGCTTCCCGGAGACGTTTGTTCCCCGGCGCTGACGGCACAGCGGGCCCTGTCGCTGGGAGACTCCACTTCCCAGCGTGCCCCGCGGCGCGCCCGCGCCTGCCGCTCCCGGCCGGCCCCGCGCGCACCCGGCCGGCCCGGCGGGAGGCGGCAGCCCTGGCCGAGCGGGTCCCGCCGAGCGCGGGTCGCAGCGCGCCCGCCCCGCCGCGGCCCGGGCCCGGGCGGTAGGAGCCGGGTCCCCGTGTTACAGATTTGCTAACGGTTACAATTAACTAACCTTATTTGATTTTATAAAATCATTTTCATAGAACTGTAGAGGAATAAGAAATATATTTTAGTGGAACTAGCAGCTGCACCACACAAGCTGCTGTGGAATCCTCTGTACAGCCCTGTACCACGGCCAAGGACTGAGAGCAACCGAATGAAACAACTCGTAGCTACCTGCCAAGAAACCGTGAACTTTAATAATAGTGATATAAAGAAATGGCATGGAATGGGGACAATCAGTTCCGGGTAAATATATTTACACAAAGAATGTAGGTCTAGTAATTAGGACTCACTCACTCACGCACCCGGCCGTCCATAAAGAAGTGTCTGCTTATCTCCCTCACATCGGGGTCGGCAAGTTTTTCATTCCGAGATTTCGGTACCAGCCGCTCCCCGCCCCCGCCGCGGGCCGTGCCTGCGCTGAGGCGGCGCGGCCCGGCCCCTGACGCGGCGCCGCTCTGCTCTGCCAGGGCCTCCGGTGGCGGCCGGCGGAGCGGCGCGGCCGGCTGCAGGTCCGCGGTGAGGCCCTGCGCGGGCTGGGGGGAGCGGGCCCTGCTCCAGGGCTGCCCCGGCCGCCGTCTGTGGCACGGCACGGCACGGCACGGCACGGCACGGCACGGCACGGCCGGGGGTGTGTTTTCTTGGGGCGGAGCTGCCGGCCTCGCCCCCCGGCGCTGCCTCGTCCTGGCAGCGCCTCTGAACACCGAAATTGTGGGGGTTACGGTCTTATTGTCACCTGACGCTGTAAATCTACAAAACGCCGTAGAATATGATGGGGGGCGGGGCAACGTTACAGAAACCCATCAGTCTTTTACCTGAGCTTCCCCCCTCCCTGCCCAGGAGACACGGTATTTTTTCCTTTCCTTTTTTTCTCCTCTTTTCTCCATTTCTGGTTAGTGCCCCCCAGCACCGCAGCATCTTCCCCTGGGCTGAGGTAGCGTGAAATGTCTCCTGTGCTCTACAGATGCCCTGTCCCGCGTCCTGCCGACCTAATGGAACCAGCCAAGAAGCCCTGCAGTATGAAATCGAAGAGCTGAAGCAGAAAGACCTTGCTCTAGACCAGGAAACTGCACAATTATTGTCCGAGTATGTCCTTGGCGAGCTCAGTGTCCGCTGTGATGCCTCAGTTATTTTTGTTTCAAAAAAACCCAGCGGTCTAGGGCTTAGAGCTAAAAGCCGTCCTCTTACGCCACCGCTTTTATCGTGGCGTTGTGCAACGTTGATTACAGCGTTGTTTTGATTTATGGGACCCGTTAAGGGAGAACTCTTTCCACTTTATTTGGTAAAGCAACCCCAGGTTTTCCTAGGAGCTGGGATAGGAGGATTTTAACTTTACCCCAGGTGTTGCTGAGGCAAATTACCTGTGAACTGGGAATGAATGGTTTTAACCGTCGTGATGCTATGGCACATCATGCTACCAGAAGGCCTTGTTCATGTGAGAATTAAAATTGAGATTGTGGCTTGTATGACCTGCCCGGTTTAGCCCCGGATGAAACGGTTTCCTTGTTTGTTCCATCCCGATCAAGTGTCTACTTATTTCCTGTCTGAAGCGAGTGGGTTAAACGTTGGTGTTCAAGAAGCAGAGGTGTTTCCCAGGCAAGCGAAGGGCCTGGAAAGAGATGGGTGCCGCTTACAGGGTAGTGCAACTGCTTTAACTGTGGTTTCTTATGACCTACTGTGGCAGCTACTTATTAGCAGCTCTTTAGAGATCAAGTTGCTGCTTGGTTTTTAAAGAGAGGGTATCTCTGTGGGTTATTTGTTGCAAAGGAGTGTTATTTTCTAAGGTCACGTGTAGTACAGAGAATGGAAACGGCAGAGCAACAAAGGCTGTTCCCAAAGCTTTTTTGCTTTACCACCACACATTTTTTTTTCACTAGCTACAGATTAGAGATACAGATATAAACTGAATTCACCACAGCCTATTCCTGTTCCTACTTGATTCTGAGAATTCGGGTGGGTTGGGGTTTTTTTGTAAGTCGATGCGGCAAAAAAAACCCCACTCAAAATGAGGGTCTACTCATTTGTAGCTTTCGTGTTGATGACTTGCAGCAACTGTACTTGCTGCCTTCGGATTCTGCTTTGGATAGTGCCAGGCTTGAGCGTCTCAAATCTCCTTGCTGTGCTGGGTCAGTAGGGGCAACACTCGCCGTGCGGCATTTTTGACCTTTTCTGCTTTTATTGCTACAGAGGCTACAGCCTGGAGGAATTGGAGCAGCACATTTCTCTGCTCACTCCATGAGTACAATGATATTAAAGATGCTGGGCAGATGCTGCTGGGCAAACTGGGTAAGGAAGGGGAAAAGTGTTGATGAACAACTCAGTCAATGTTTTCATGTAGACAGAGAGAGAGAAGGTACTACGCCACGAAGGCAGAGCTTGTTTTAAAGATTCTTGAATTCTAGGGCTTTCATTGCCCAGCCACTTGTGCAGGCACAAACACTTCTGTCGTTATTTTCGCAGGATGTGTTTAGAACCGAACATGCGAAAGAATTGTCATCTACTGCTATTTTAGTCTGTGTTATGTACTGCCAAACTTTGTTCAGTCTTACCAATTTTTGTCAGTTTTGCTCTTCATATACTTTAAAAGAGTGTTGAGACAAGCAGAGAGCGCAGCTGCAAAACCTTAGGTTGGTTCCTTAGCTATGGGAGGTTCTGTGAGAGAGTTAGGGGCTACTGGGAGGAAAACACAACTTTTCTGACTGGTCTGATACTTCTGTAATGAAAATAGCCGTCTTTCTTTTCCAGCTGTTATCCGAGGGGTTACTACAAAGCAGCTCTACCCTGAATACATACGATGTGGAGCTTAGCGACTAGTATTGAACCTGAAGATTGCCCCGTCCTGCAAAGCTGACACTTACTGGGCCGTGACGGTTTGGTGTGGTATTGGTTCAGAACGGACAGAAGGTGGCCTCAGAAGCTGTGTGTGGAATTGCAACAGCGCGTGCATGAACAGCCTTATTTCCGAGCAGCTTTACAACGTGAAAGCTGTTGAATCTGTCAGCTGTGTCCTGCTTGTGGGAAAGGGATGTAGGACTTTGGATAATTTTGTCTCCTGTCTGATGGGACAGTATATTTTTTTTTTCGTTTGTTGGAAAGGCCGTAATTCAGGTTGATGTGAAGACTCTTCCCGTGGAGACCTTGCTTCTCTCCAGCATCCAGGGGCTGTTTGGTTACTGAATAATAGAGGAAGCGAGGGCATGCAAACGTGCAATGTAATAGCTGCTTTGAAAGAAAAGAAAAAACCCTCGGAAGCAGCAAGGGAAGAAGGCTGAATTTGTGGTGGCTTGGGGGTTGGTTTTGTTTTATGATCACATCTGGGTGAGTCTGGGTATTCTGCATTTTTGTACTTAACTGCTCGGGTAGCTAGAGGTTCTGTATCATTTCTGTGGTGAATGGCAAAAGGTGAAGTTGTATTGAACTGTCCTGTCTGAATAAAGCAGCTGTCACATTTCTCAGGAATTCACTTATTGAAGAGCCTATAAAACAGCGCGTGAACCTGGGAGCAAATTCTTAACCTCTAATCTGAGACAACTGGAACATCTATTACTCAAATGTTTTCTGAGGACTCTCAATGGTGACGGTGTGGCAGCGCTACCCAGTAATGGGTAGGTGCCGAATTACCTTTACTGCTACAGAGGCTACAGCCTGGAGGAACTGGAGCAGCACATTTCGTTCTTGCGGCTAAAACAGGAACAGTCAAAAGTAAGGAGGAAGCGAGTGGTGCGGCAGAGCGGTAATAAGGGGAGCAGCGGCGATGATGAAAATGCTATCGGCAGACGCGTTACAGAGGGGTGGAGGAGAGTGCGCTTGGAAAGTATGAAAGAGGGAGCGCACGCGTTTCCCGTGATATTACAAGATAGACACCCGGGCCAGTATCAGGCATTTCACTGGGAAATGATTAAGGAACTACGGAAAACTGTCACGCAAAATGCACTATATTCTCCTTTTACACAAATTTTGTTAGAGAACGTGATGATGGGTCCGCAGCTAGTGACTCTGCTAGAATGGATCCGTGACAAAGTGCTGGACTTTCCACCTGATGGCACTTTGCAAATTCCTGCCTGGCAAGCAGTCGGCAGGCGATTGTGTGATGCTGCCGTGGAGGGGGACTCCGTGGCAGGCATGTGTTTAGCGCCTTGGTGGCAAATTCTGACTCCTCTTCCGCAGAGTGTGGGCTGATTCTACTAACGGTGCTAAACCAGGGGAGGCTGTAAAACCCCCCGACAGTGCGGCTCTTCTCAACACACCGCCAGCGATGGTGATTCCGTCCACACCTCCTCAGGTTGCGTGTTAAGTTTAAACCTAATCACACAGATATCTCAAAGTCCACAAAGATACATCACTGCTTAGGGGATTCTTGCAGTATAGCAGGTGCAAAACCCGTTCCAAAGTAACGATCCAGTGAAGCATTTTCTTTCAGGAACACCATTTTCCCACTTCTCATAGGTTATACACCATACAACATAATATCTCTCCATCAAGTCTCTTGTGGCTAAACTGCATACTGCAAATTTGTGTTAGAAATAGATGCTTGCATTTTCACCTGCCCAAGTTCCCTAAGCTAAAGGATTGTGACCTAGGCAATGCTACGAAGCTCAAAGATCGTGACAACAGCGATGGAGAAGAGTGATTTAACACGTAGTTGATTTATGGTTCATACAGGACTATATCACACTACAAAACCGGTATGAATTCAGAGTTGTGGATGTACTGCATGTTCACGTAATAGTTTCTCTACAATTTTATTTTTTTTTTAAAAAGGTGCCTAAGCTATAAATACCGTATACTATTATCTTTCCCTATTTTTTAAGCATTTTTATTTCCCTGTTTGTGTATAGTTTTATCTATCTATCTCTATATAAACAACCAACACAAACAACCAGAACATTTTGAGAAACTTTTATAGTTAACTTCTGCATTTAATTCCAGTAACAATCTAGAGGTGTCCATTCAGCTGTTTGCTTAGTTCCAAGCCTTCATTGTGTGCTCCCAGGTTCTTTGAAAAGCAGCAATAACAGTCGAGCAGTTATTTAAAGTGAAACTTTGCTCTACGCAACTTCCACTTCCATGCTTTAGAATGGAGGCACAGCGGAACACTCGCCCAAGGGCAAGATTTCAAGAGCTCTTAAGTAGGTTTTATCTTTTCATTTTAGGAGAGAAAATGTTTCTTAACAGCTTACATATAGAATTTACAAGTTAAACACAATTTCTCATGCTCATTTATTTGATTAGAAGTTCCTGAAAAATATTTTCATAACACTTCCATAGCTTATTGCACGTTCTTCTAAATAATCATAAACCTGTATGTTGACCTCTGCATGAAATGCACCGATAACAAGTTTAACATTTTGTGAACCCGACTGAAATGTACAAACGTACACATAAAAGGCGGCCAAAATCGGTAATTAAGTAGTGAGAAAGAAAACAAAAGAAAAAGAGACGACAACTCCGTAACATGGTAAAGCAACCTTTTACCAAAAAAAAACCCCAAAAACCCAGCAAAGAAACAAAACCAAAAACCACAAACAGGGGTGAATTGTAGAGAACAGAGACAGTGGGTTGTTTTGACATTGATAACGTGCAGCTGAGAACCTGCAGCAAAGAGTCACATAACTTTGAGGGAGCACGAGAAGAAACCAGCATGAGACAGAAAGAAAGGAGGGATGTGATCTCACCTGTAGAAGGCAAGTGAACAGCAGAGAGTGGCCTGTCGCAGCACTCTCCAAAGGAGCCAGCTGCAGCCAGGTCTTTTACCATCACACTCTCCATGGCAGTCCCTCTGCTGCCTTCTAGTCTCGCCTCATCCAGGGCACGCTCACCCTCTCTGCTTCTTCCTCGGCTGCCCAACCGCTTCACAGAACCAGCCACAGCTGCACCTTGTCTACACCAGCCAACCCACCGCCCCTGAAGCCAGCCCACAGCTGTACATTGTCAGTGCTGATTAACCCAGCTTCGTTCCTCTGCAGTAGCCTACAGTGCACAGCGCTAAGGAATGTGTTGTACGAACCTTCCGGGCTGTTCCGCGTCGATTCACAGTCAGTTACAAAAACTGAAGGACATGTCACAGGGCTTACGGCAGGAACTTTTGGGAGATTGGTTGCGGAATCTTTTCAAGTCTCGGGGAACCACCAGACGGTTGCAGGAGTTTACAACACGCGGAGCAATATTGTTATTGGTAATTGTAGTTATATTGACCATTATTCCCTGTATGCCGAACTGTGTAAGACCTATGATTCAAAAGTAGTTTAACCTCTAATGTTGTTTCTGTTCAAAATAAAGACGGGGGAAGTGTAGAGAGCTTTATGGCCAGTGCTGGAGGCCACGATGCCTGTGAAGGGCCTTGAAGGCTAAAGAAGAGAGAAAGTACGATAAGGTTGGCTGAACGCCTGGAAGGAAGACGGGGTATGAAGCAAGGCCAGAGCGGATGCGCGATGCCACATCTCGGCGGCTGGCTGAGAACATGAAACCCGCAGAGATGCAAGAAGTTCAGTGCATTTGCAGCTTAGTAATTGACCAATTATACGTGGCCAAGAAGTGCGTGAACAGTATTGATTAACCAATGATATTTTAGTATGGGGCGCGTGAACAGCAAACGAGGATATTATAAGCGTGGGTTCTGGACTAATAAAAGGTCTTCTGGTCGAACTCAGGAGTCCACGTCATCATCTCCGCAGGCCACATGCTCCTCCTTCTCGTCTGCCATTGCACGGACCTGCAAGGCCACACAATAAAAGTCAAAACAGCGTTCATGGTGCATTCACTCCTGCCTGTGTTTGTCTAAAGCAGCCGTGATGCTGCCCCTGGTGTTACCTGTTCAGAGAGCTGCTGCACCTGCTGCTGCCAAATGCTCCACACCTTCACTTTCTCTACATACTGCTCTCTTTCTGCCTGGAGCTGGTGAACGGACTCCGAGAGCTGTTCAAAACAAAATTAAACACAAAGAAAATCGTATTGGCTAAATAAATTTGGCAGTGACCGCTTCAGGGATAAAGCCTGAAGAAACCAGTGTTAACGCAAAGCTCAGGCTGCATTCTTCTGCCACACAAGTTTCTTTACAGACATGAAGATTTGAATGTCATTTCGTACAACCCCTGAGCAACCTGGGTTTCCAGGCCTGCCTTCTCCTCCAGTGCCACCTGCAACTGCTGCTTTGCATCCAGACTCCCTGCCTGATTTGACAACTGCCAACAAAAATCAAAAAGTCATGGCAAAATGTTAACACTCCACTTCTGCATAGCCTTTCCCCTGACAGTAACCTGCCACTTATGATCCATGTTGCAACCCTAAAGTGCTCCGACTCACGGTGATGTCCAATGGAAAAAAAAAAAAAAAAAAAGAGGGAGGAAAGGAGATTTCTGTGTTTCACAGCCAAGAAAGCTGAAGTGGCTGAGACGGGAAGGGTCTGCCTCGCGTTAAGACACCAATGGCAGCAGAAGCTCATGCCAACAATCAGCTTTTCTGCCCTATTAGCGCCAAGTGAGCTTCTTAACAGCATTCTCCTGACGCAGGATTTTTACAAGACGGCAACTGGAAAAAGAAATCTGTCATGACATATTGCAATTAAAGATTAGTTTTCAAATGATTTCTGAAACCCCAGGCACAACGGTCCACATAACAGCCAATCAGATCAGAATGTATCTCTCCGTGCCAAGAAAACGAGAGCGGGGAAAAAACTGGGAAAACAAGAAGGAACATAATTCTCCTTTTTCAGAACAGGACTAAAACTGCAGATGCAGGTAGGCCTGCACTGCAAGACCAAATGCCAGCTCAGCAACAGCACCGGACCACCCATCTTCACCTCACCCTCCAGTGTGAAACCAGCCTCTTTCTCTGAGATCTAACTTAAACTGAGCTTACGAGCATTCACTGAAAATAATCCCCGTGACAAGAGCAAAACCCCAATCAAAATACATGCTTTCTGGTGCTAGACAGGCACACCCAGCACCCTCAGAGCTAACAGTATGTCACGTCACTCGGGTTCTACCGGTACGCAACCTACACGTACAAGGTCCAGCTGGAGGGACTTTCAGCTTTTCACTCTGTCTGCTGGACAGAACGGCTGCTGTATTATCACACAAAAAAAGGAGAAAAGGAATACCAAAGGCAAATCGGAGTGAACTCTGTTCCGTCTTGCGGGTTTCACTGCATCTACCTGGTACCCCTGGTGATTACTATAGTTACGTTTATTGATAAAAGACGCACGGATATGTAGTAAATAGGAGTTACTTTATGACAACTGAACTGAAGCAATGGTAGGAAAATAAGCTACCAAAATGATGCAAGTGAAACGAAAATCAGAGCTTTGCCACAGCAACAGCGGAAGACAACTCTGGGCTACCAAATTTGACTTCCCTGAGCTTCTATCCCAATTTGATCAAGCCTTACATTTAAATAAACTGCCCAAAAAGCATTTTTTTAAAAAGGCTGGGGTTTTATGTTTGTGCCTGAACACGTTTCTGTGGCTTGTTGGCATAGTTCCTGCCCTTTCCTCTTCAGAAGCCTGGCAACGTGAAGACGCTAAAGCCTGTAAATGCTTGACTCAAAGGATCTGACTTCCTGCCTAAACCTATTTAAACCCAGCACTGGAACTTGCCAGACTGTGCATCCCCTGCGCAAGTTTCATCGCCTGTTGTAAAACGGGTTGGCAGGAGTAACTAGACAGCTTCCTCAGGGCAGCTGTTCAGAAAAACCAAAGAGCAAGGAGGTAGCAAATGAGCTGGGACAAAGACCGAGGCACTCACATTCTCTGGAGGCTGCTGGTCATCGCCCGTGGGAGTCTCGGGCCGACTGTCGTCTTTAGTTTTGCGTTTTTTCTTAGCTCCTGCAGCTGCTCCAGGGCTCTTCTTCTGCTGATACTCCTTCAGCTGTGAAAAATAATAATAATAATGATCTGAAATCCAAACAGAATATGCCTTCCGTGAGAATGATGTCAACCCCCCAGCCCTAACTCCACTGGCTAAAAAGACCAAGAGAAATGCTCTTCAATGAGTTTGTCGCTCCGGCGGAAGAAAAATAAAAATCAAAACACGTCCAGAAAAAGCTAACCTAAGATCTAATGTGATGAGTGTTCAACTTTTGTATACAGCTAGGAGTTTTTGGGAAACGACTTGATACTCCATCCTGCAACTACAAGGAGATGAAAAGAAGTATCTTGGGGTGGGGTTTTTTTAGGGTTCTAACTAAGAGCATTAAGGAAAAATGAATAAAGGGCAATTAAATCTGAATGTCAAGTGAAACATCAACACCTGACAGTAAGGTGTCCCACTCTGTGAAAGATTTTGAGGAGGAAAATTACAATCCTCACAGACAAACGCCACGTTAATACAAGCAGCGTAGTCACTGTGAACTAAGGGGAGAAGCAACCTACAATGGATTTTTCAATCGCACCCGCTTCACCCAGGAGAAGCTAGTCTGATAAGCCATTCGCTTGAATTCGGCTGGGTCTTCCGAGCCGAATCGTTCGTGCTCCAGCAGGGTGAAGCCCCCAGGCAAGCGAGCCCCAGGCAGTTCGGTCAACTGCCCGTTTCCCCAGCCCGCAGCCCGCCCTCCGCCCCCCCGCCGGGCCGGGCCAGGCCGCGCCTCGGCCTCCAGGTGGGGAAAGAAGGACCCGTTATTGGCAGAACTCCAAAACGGAAGCCCGAACCGCTCCAGGACACTTTCCCCTCCCCAGGACTTTCATATACACCGCCCACGCCGCGGCCTGGGAAATAAGTAACATGAGTCCAAAAAACCCCAAAAAAGGGTGTGGGGGAGGCCAGGGGGAGGGAAAACCGCCAAACCGAACCCGGCAGATCCACGGCACCGCCGCCCCTCACCTTCTCCTTGCCCGCCGCCAGCCAGCTCTGCCCGCTGCCGCCCGCCACGGCCGCCCCGCGCCTGCGCCGCCTTAGCTTCGCCCACCAGCGGCGCCAGCAGCCAGGGCCCGCCCAGCCTGCGCTGCCGCCCTGGAGGCCCGGCCCATCGCCGTGCCGCGACGTGCCCGGCCCACCGCCGGGCCCCGCCTCGTGGCCGGGCTCCACCGGCTCGGGCTCGTCGGCGGGCCGCGGCTCGCGGCCGGGCTCCACCGGCTCGGGCTCGCCGCCAGGCTGCGGCGGCTCGGGCTCGCGGTCGGGCTGCGGCGGCTCGGGCTCGCCGCCGGGCTGCGGCCCATGTCCGTGCCCCGCCGGGCCCGGCAACTCTGCTTTTGCCTCCTTCTCCTCAGGAGCAGGTGCCACCTTGCAGTGCCTGCTCCCCATGTTGGAGCCCGCACCGCCCGCTGCTCGGGTGACAGCCCGCACTGCCCGCTGCTCGGGTGACACCTGGCTGCCCGGCGTGCCCCACCCAGAGCTCACCTGCAGCTTCCCGGAGACGTTTGTTCCCCGGCGCTGACGGCACAGTGGGCCCTGTCGCTGGGAGACTCCACTTCCCAGCGTGCCCCGCGGCGCGCCCGCGCCTGCCGCTCCCGGCCGGCCCCGCGCGCACCCGGCCGGCCCGGCGGGAGGCGGCAGCCCTGGCCGAGCGGGTCCCGCCGAGCGCGGGTCGCAGCGCGCCCGCCCCGCCGCGGCCCGGGCCCGGCCGGTAGGAGCCGGGTCCCCGTGTTACAGATTTGCTAACGGTTACAATTAACTAACCTTATTTGATTTTATAAAATCATTTTCATAGAACTGTAGAGGAATAAGAAATATATTTTAGTGGAACTAGCAGCTGCACCACACAAGCTGCTGTGGAATCCTCTGTACAGCCCTGTACCACGGCCAAGGACTGAGAGCAACCGAATGAAACAACTCGTAGCTACCTGCCAAGAAACCGTGAACTTTAATAATAGTGATATAAAGAAATGGCATGGAATGGGGACAATCAGTTACGGGTAAATGTATTTTAATATATTTTAATAAATACGCAAAGAATGTAGGTCTAGTAATCAGGTCGTGGAACCATAGTTTGAACGAAATAATTAATGAAAGAGCTAGCGAAAGAAGGAGTCCGTTTCTCTAACTTTCTCTGACAAGGGGCCTGTTTATAAGTTATCTAGAGGGAGCGAGTAAAAGAAACAAGCAGAAGGACCAGATGGTCGACAAGGACATCCATTAGCTCGGACCGACAAGAACACTGCAGACTTGCAAGACCATCACATACCAGGCAAAAGGTGAAACGTACCCCATGAGGTGACGTACGGAATTAAACTCTGTAACTCAAAAGTTATAAAGTAGGTATGTTTATTGCGCGCAGATGCATGGGGGATCGCTCCTCCACAAGCGTGCGTGCCCCATCTCACATTTATACAATAAAACAAATGAATATTCAATTAACGCCTATACATATTCGTTACCTAAACCCGCTTACTCCCGCTTCATATGTTAATTAGCTTACCAGTCCTTTGCCTGGAATGTGGTGGTCTTGCAGGTTTGTAGGTCCTTGTGACCATCTGATCTTCTCCAGCAAGAAGACTTAGCACTCCCTTCCTCTAGATAACATTGGAATGTCTCTCATCCTTTTCTCATCCTTTTTATAAATAGCCCCTTTGTTAGAGGAAGAAGGGCAGGCATCTCCTCAAAGCTGTGTGCCTATGTGACCAGACACCGCACCCATGACCGGTCACCATACCCACATTCCTTGAGCAGACATATACAATCACAATCGATGTCCATTGTCCCCATTTCACGCTATTTCTCCATATCAGAGAAATATTCACTGCAAAACTGGCTTCATAAAGTATTGGAAGAATTTTTAACATTTTGCCCAATTACAGACAATTTAACGTCTCTGCAATGCCTGTGCCTGTCCACAGAATTTAAATACTGCTTATAGCACAGGAGGCACCTTACCTTCCCTACAGGGAGGTACAGAAAAAGCGAGCATACACAGTTATTTCTCTTTCAGTGAGATCTTCTGCTCCAGCTATTAATGCATTGTAGTAGAGCAAGGGTATTTCACCTCAATTTCCTATTCCGTTTGCAGGGCAGTGCCACTGGCTTCAACAGCACCAGAGGCCCAAAGGACCACCTGCCAAGTCTGAGGGGACTTACAGACAAGACTTTCCACATACCCTGATTTTCTCTGATTTCTTCGGAGGGAAGAAAAACCAAGCTTAATGTGCCATCATCGGCTGCTACAGCCTGTGCGTGCTACGCCTGGAGCCAAGTGATCAGGCAGATTCCTGCCACCCATTCAGGGAAATCACACAAACACATTAATTGAATGCTCTTAGTACTGCTGGGTTGGGGCTCTGAAAATACATTCTTAATTTCTGGCACAATTAACACTTGAGCAACATTAACTGCTCATTTTCTTACCACTGCGTTGTTGAGGTGCACTCAACGATTTAAGACACAAGTATGCAGTGGCAGAGTCCTGTAGAGAGCTCTCTCCCTGGCAATGCTTCAAACCCACAGCAGGAGCACAAAACTCCTGGAAAAAAATGGAATATGGGGGGATTTCAAAAGGCAACTACAGAAGTAAGTAAAAGGTTGTGCCTTGTACTTTGCCAGCTGGTTTTCTTCAGGACGTATTTAATAGCAGAATAAGTGACATCTCTGTTCCTGTCCTTCACAGGTCAAACTGATTTAATATACAGAGAATCAGCATTAAACACATAGTTAATTACAAAATAAGACTAAGAAAACAGGCTTTTGAGGCTAATCTTAGTAGCTCAAGAGGCAGCATCTCAGCCACGCTGAGGGTAATTCTTGCCAGTCTTGGCTAACTACTGCATCTCGCCTCCACCAACCAGCCTGACCAGATGCATGGGGAGATGAAGCTGAAAAGCAGTCATAGCACTAGGGAACCAACTAGGGAGAAACATCCCCAGAAGGCACAGCACTGGCCTTGCACCCTGTCCTGACAGATGACTCATGGTGCAAGATGGTGACCGTCTTGCTGAGCTGACACTGTTTGGCCCTGAGCCCTGTTGTTCTGGACTCCAGCATTCAGCTCCCTCTAATGATGAAACGAAGTCTTGAAGATGCCTTGTGGCAGGGCTTCTCAGACAAGGATGGTCTCAGACCTACAGCCTTTTCTGTCTTTCTCTAATCCCTAGACTGCAAGCTTCTTTGCGAAAAGCAAAGCACCCACAACTCTCTCAACCTCTGACTTGAGGGCTTCCCTGTAGCATACACAGAGAGCTCTCCCAGTTTACACATTTCTCCCCAACACCCACCCCCCCACCCCCCCATGTGTGGGTTTTAGGTTGAACAGGAACATGTTAGGGAAGCTGCAAACCTAGCAAGGCACCCCAAAGTGTACCCATGTAGAGCTTGCTTGGAGATGAAGGCGCTCTTCTTTTTTGAAGACATGGTTGGGTGCTGGAGCCTCTGTGTTCCTCTACTAAAAGAAGGTTACAGTAAACAAGAGATGTGTTCAAAATCCAGGGCACCAAAGCACGTATCGATAACAGATTTCCTTTTAGTTATCAAAACAAAAAGCAGCAGTCTAGCCAACTAGGCAATATACAGGCGAGGGAGGCATCAGATTCCCAGCATGTCCAGCGTGGCAGATCATTGACGACAGGACCCCGCAGTCAGTGCTAAAGAAACTCTGTCCTCTAGGGTGTAGGAAAATCTGCTGTTGGGCAGGATGTATTCCCAGTCATGCTAATAGTAACAAGGCACATGAGGTCCTGAGCAGTTTCTCTTCTCAACATCTAAAATTTAGGAAAGTGGTTAAGGTCCTTGAGGAAATGCAGCAGTTGACAGATGATGAGAGTGGGGCACAGATACTGAAGGAGGGTCATCAGCTTCTCACTCGTCCCTCTGGTTCCTCATCCTAGCACTCAGCTAGCAATGCTGAAGAGGACCACACCTGTACACTTTTCAAACCCATAGCGCTCTCCCATCTAGAAGTGCAGGTGCTACACAGACAGATCCTGATAGGGAAATACAGTTGAAGGAAAGCTGAACTCTGCAGCAGCAGATGTAAAATAAATATATTTAAACCCAGGGAGTGAGAATTGTATAATCATAGGACGGTTTGGGTTGGAAGGGGCCTTAAAGATCATCTGGTTCGAACCTCCCTGCTATGTGCAGGGCCACCTTCCACTTGACCAGGTTGCTCAAAGCCCCATTAAAATAGAAAAAATATGGAAATGCTCTTAAAACACTCAAACCCCCACATACAGTTTGCCAGAAGAACAGTTAGAGAGCTAGCTCAGCATTTATATGACACAAGCTCTTTTGGCAACCTAAAATTCAAAACACTGCAGAAGTACCCCTCTCTGTTTCATTTTCTTCTCCTGACACATAATTAAAATGACAAAAGAGACCACATAGCCAAGCCTAGCACTTAGTCCATGCAGCACAGATGCAAACCAAAGCACGTGCCACCAGTTCTCTCATCCACCTGCTCCTTCTAGGAAAGCCTGGGGTCGCACTGTCGTGCAGGTGGGTGGTTGCTGGACCCTGAACGCCCTAATAATGGGAACAGTTACCTCCACTGCAGCAAGCTGTAGCCAGCAGAAGGTCAGATGACATTTGCCTGTAAGCAAAGGAAAACCAACAGCAGTACAGTGGTCTTTGGTCTCAGTCCTTTCATTGCAACTGTCCTTGCTCCAGAAGACACAGCGACCAGCCTCTGTCCCCATCCACCACATCAAGCTGCCCCCAAGTCAGAAACTCAGCTCCCACCCCATTAGCCCCAGCGAAGCTCTCATAAAATGAGTTTTTAACGTGAAAAGCTTTAGCATGCAACAGGGGAAGCCCTTTTGGGTCTTGGCTCAGGAGCAAGCACAGAGAATAGAAGAACTAAGTTTTCTAAGACTACTTTGCCAATACATACTATTTCTACCTTCCCACTTTTGCCACCTAGTCCCACTTTACTAATCATTTTAATTTTTTTTTTCCCCACTCAACATGACAACTTTTCTAGAACTCATTTCCCTTCCTTTTCAGAGCAAGAACAATGTCAGCTTCCTTTGGCAAGGTACAATAAAGAAACACACCGCGGATTGCACTTGGTGCCCCACCACTGCTTTACCTGGGGGATCTTCACTCGTGGTACTGGCAAAGACACACATGCATTTAAATGGGAAACAGACCCTATTAACATTGCCTGGCTTTGTAGTCAGGTAAAAAGTGACACTTGAATGTAAAGCACTTAGATTTTCATACTCCAGTCAGGGGAATGAAGACATTATTCTTATCAATTATATTGCCACAAATTAATTTTCTCACAGCTGCCAATTTCTGTTACGAAAGAACCACACACAAATTTGAGCCTCTCCATTGCAGTTCTCCACCAGAACAAAACTATTCTGCAAGCAGAGTTTTAAAGTTTGTTTAGGTTCAAATGATTATAATGGTGGGACTCACTTAGGCTGTAACAGTATTAACTTTTGCAGTGAACAGAGTACTCTCCTCTTATTAACTGTATGTACCTGTGTGTGCACATTGTACTCCCCCCCATATGGCTGGGGAAAAAAAAAGAATCTTGATTTATTGCACAGGAGAAATGCTTGCCTTTTACAGCAAATGAAGTGCTAATCCTTTATTTAATAAAAGGGACAAATAATCTCACTTACACTGTTTCCAAATTACATTTTTCATATAATACCCAGGCATCAGTGAATGAAGGTGCTCTACAAGTACCTTGCCTTACAACAGCTTCATGTAACACACTCTCAAAATTATCGCTTCCTAATTAATTTCATTGTGAAGTACAGAGATTGAAAATGTCAATAATCCATAAATGCTTTCACGAACCACAACCTAAATTAGATCCCTAAATATGGTATCTATAGATTTTCAGAAATCAAAGCTGTCATTTTTCATAAGTGGAATTTTTTTTTTCTGCTTAGATTTCCACTCATCTGATAAATTCGTGAAACCTTTCAAACCATTAATTTGGGCTTCCTTAAAATGTCAGTGGTTTTAGTCTGCTTTTTAATACATAATAACTAAATTTAATAGATGTTCACTGAAATAATACTAAGGATTATTAATGTTAAAATCCTTGTCAGTCTAACTGTGAATCATCAGGACCCAGGAAACCACTAATATACATTAACTCTTCTTGTCCACTAGAGGTTTCTGAGAGATGAAAAAAGTCACCGTTATCTACAAAATTGTCTTGTGTATTATAGATCAAACTCTAGGCTATTTTGGGAGGAAGCCATATTTTTGTTAGACATTTCTATAAGGAACGACAGGCATCAGAGGCCCAAGCCTTCACACAGAGTTTCTGCCAAACCCAAAAATCAACAAATGCTTTTCCACAGCACTATCCTCTCAAGGCCAATTTTCTAGGAGCTTAAACATTATGAACTCATTTCCAAATTTTAGGTAATAAAGTACACAAAAATTATGCCTTTAAATATTTTGTTGGGGGGGGGGGGGGGTGCGGGGAAACACAAAACCCACAACATTGGGATTCTGAGTTTCAGGGTCAAACTGTAAGATTCCTACTACATGCCCGGCCCTGCAAGAGCTGACGTGGTGTGCAGAGCAGAGATCATCAGTGAGATGATTCTGAACGGTTCTGCAAACATTCAGATTTCCCAACATTCTGTGAATAATTTCTATTCTTTCTTTGCTTCTCTCTTCTTGTTATTATTCCAGGTGGCAGTCACAGTGACTGGCTTCTCTGAAGAAGCAGACACTTCATCAGCTTCAGCAGATACTGAATGTGATTGCACTGCATTTCTAAGTGTATTATTCCAAGAGGTAAATATTTTTTGCTCAAGTAAAGATAATTCATTTAAGGTCTAATAAGCCCCGAAATATACTACACTGGGAAAAAAAGGAGCAACTATTGTTATATTCAAAGTTCATCTTCAGAAGGAATATCTAATTTTTTTCAAGTGTATAAATCTCTTCTGTAGATGAGATTTTATGTTTGGAGCACTATTCCTGAGATAAAGCCACCTCAATTTTTGAAATAGAAAGGTTGTTTATGCTAGTCAAAGTGTCAGAGCAGTGGCCACTACCCACCGCCATCACAAGCAGAAAAATGAACCGTTGCAGACTTCTGCTGTGACCCTACTGCCAGTAGCACATCCCCCTGTTGTCAGTAGTTTATACAAAAACCAGTAGTAACTTCTCAGTTCACTGCAACCCTCAACTTGTTGTACACCCGAATTTTCCTTTAGAATTTGTCAATTAAAAAGAAGCAGCAAGATGAGTTAGCAAAAAGAGGGGGAAGGAGCATACAAGTACTGCGTGAAATCCAATTATGGCTGCAAGTCATTCAGCCCAACTTCCCTTGGCAGTTGGCCTCTTACTGTTTCCAGCACAACAGCAGATGAGTGAGCTGCCATTACATTACAGCAGAATCAGCCACCTGGACATCATTGTCCAATAATGAGGGAAGGGCGGGGGGGGGGGACGGGACGACATGAACGGACAACACACGACAGGACAGGAAAAGTGAAAGTGCAGATCCAGAAAGGGAGGCAAGCACGGCAGGACTGACCCTCTGCAGCACTGCTTCTGTAGCCGGCTCTTGCTGCCGATGAAAACCCACCAGCCTTTTGCAACACAGCCTGATGGTTAGGACGAGAGAGTTATGTGGAGATCTGGTCCCTCCAATGGAGGTGTGGATTAAACCTCACCTGGGTTTTGAGCTCCTTTTATAGGGGAGAGCGGCATTACCATGCATTACTTACAGCTCCAGGTCCAAAAAAAAACCAACCAAAAAACCACAAACCACCCAAAAAAAAAAAGCCGAGCATTTTCCAAGAATGTTAATTCCAGGGTGCCCCTCTGGAAAAGATTTGGACACAAAATGAGTACTAAGATGCTGCTCCCCTCCATCAGGAAAGGCTTCTGTGCACATAAAGGAGCACGAGGAGGTGCTGGCAGCAGGGTTTGATTCTCCAGGGCTGTTAAACGTGGCTTTCCAGGGAATGAACCTTCCTTACACCTGATTCCCAGTGCTGCCAGGTCAACCCAGGAGTGCTCAGAGAAGGGGCATGGAGACATGGACCAACAGAACCGTTAAAACCCCCACAACAGAGCAGCTGTTTGAGAAATAACCTTGCCTGGTAAAATCTAACCCTGGAGAGCTCTTGTAAGCAAGTTTGAGTCTGGGCCTTACTCCCCCTGTAAGGGAGTGGAATCGGGTCAGGTAAACGGACCCGCAAAACCACCCCACTTCTTCTTCCCCCTGAGATGTCAAACACATGGAAAGATTACTTGGCAACTAGGCAAATGTAGCTAATTAAGAATAATTATTATTTGCATAGCTCTTTATGTCTTCCTTGCCAGATGAATTGTAAACCCTCCTCGCCTGACTTTAAAAGGAACAAACCCCTGAAGTTCATTAAAGATTTGTCCTCAGCCAGGCATGAGATAAATCTGGGATGTCAAGAGCCTGACAGAGCCATCAAGGCAAACATTAGGTGTCTTGCCTTAAGCAATAAGCAGGAAGGAAAAAATGTCTTAGGTGGGGGAAGGCAGAATTAAAGCTCTGTGTCTTTTGGTCTGATTTCTCTCCAAAGAGGAATAAAACCGGCTATGAGACTAGCTATAAAATAATGGATTTCACAGGCCCAGATGAGGCTAATCATGATTGCCAAGGCATGTCTGTGCTGTGAGAAGTGAGTGAAATCTGATACTCTTCAGAGAAAACATGTTTTGAAAAGCTCTTTGCTCTGCAATAAGCCTTGGCAGTTATCTCATGTCTTGGAGTATCTACCATATTTCTTGTTCGATTGCAAGGCGTATTGCTGACACTGGCTGCTATGGCTGAGTTTCCTTTAATAACACTTTGGTAGGTAAAACACCGCTTCTTTTTTAACTATTGAGAAAATGGTATGGAAGGGTTTTGCATCAATTGCCTCTCTCGGTAGTACTTAAAGGGTAAGTGTCTCCAACCGAATGCTGTAGTAAAATGCCCCATCAAAATCAGAAAAGGATTTCCACAAAGCTGAACACCAAAACAACACATTTGTTTTTTCCTCTCTGGATTGGGGGAACACCTACAAAGTAGCTGGAGAGGTGGGATTTTACTACAACCACTTTGGAGAGCAAGTGAACAGCAGGGGAAGGAGTCGTCAGATTTCTTCAGGAACTGGTCCTTTGGAACAAGATTTTACAATCTGGTCTAAATTTTAACAACATCTGCTGTTTTACAAAAAAGCAGAAAAAAAAGAATCAAGGCGCGACTTCTAGCATTTTTAGGTTTAAGTAATTAACGCAAGTGTGCCGTATGTGTGTGCACATATGCACACTCATATGCAGAGGAGTGACTTCCAAGACTTAAAGATTTAAATAATTAACCCAAGCGTGTCACACGCACATACGTTCACATGTGTTACAGAAAGGTACTGGCATAGCTTACACTTTGAGGCACATTCCCAATCACTCTAAAGAAACGATTCTGCAGTAGACTGACACGCACATCCCATCTACTACCCGTTAAAGCAAGTATTGCAGAAAATTGCTTGGGAGTCTTAATTTAAATCATCTTTTCTTTTGCTCCAACTCTCAGTACTCAAGAGTCAACACAAATCTCAGCTGAGAGGCAGATGTTTCAGAGGAGATCATGCCCTGCTGAATTGTGAAATGCTCTCATGCCTTTTCCCCAGTTCACGCTCCAGATGTGCTGGGGAGATGGGAGAGACTGTGTGCACGCCTATGCAGTGCAGAGACAGTCATCGCTGCCTCCTCGAGATGCACAGACCAGAAGGTAACATTAAATGTGCTGGTTCTGGTGAACGTTAGCGTGTCCTCAAACCCCAGCTGAGCAAATCTCTCTCTGCTGTGCACAAGCATCTTCCTCGCCTCTGTTTCACTTGTCTCCCTGCCACGCCAAGCGCCCAGTAATCACTACCTACCAAACAGTGCAGAAAACCCTCATAGATTTGCAGAGCTGAGTGAGGAGCAGAAATGAAGCCGGGAGTCCCTGTGGTGCTCTTGGCAAGGCTGCGGCAAGCCAGCCTGCCACCAGCTGAGGCTGCCGTGCCAGCAAACCCTCCATAGGCTGGTGCTGGGGTGCATCTACTCAACCAAGCATGCAGGTAAATGCATTAAGGGACAGTAGCTTACTACTAATGTGTGCTCTGAGCCCAAGTGTGAATACAGAGCACTGTATGGGGTTTGGGATTGGGCTCCCCACTATTTGAATCTGGGACTAAGAAGGATGACGTTATATTTTATACTTTTTTTCAATGAATAAGTACTGATACAAAGGGACCTAGCTAGAATGTACTGTCATTTTAAAGGAATACATCTGAGACCTTTAACTTGTACTGGTATAACCAGTCAAGTAAAAATATTATTCTGCTTGGGAGAACCACAAATCACAGCAATAAAATATATGCAGGGAATACACAGAAATTTGGTACTATTTGCAATGAACGAATATTAGGCACCGCTAAGACCTATCATTTTCATCGCTAATGAAAAAGAGACTATTTTATTTCTAATTTAAAGCATAAGAATTTATGAAGGTTCAGAGAAGTCTTTTGTGTGCGTGTGCTTTTGGAACAGCTTAACTTCTAATATATTATGTATTCTAAAACTAGGATCCTTGAGCTCTTGCACAATATATACTGGTGCACGTTACTGGAGCAGTCAGTGTGTGGTGCCCTCTGTCTATTTCATAGCCAATGCAGCATTTTCCCCATAGCACCAATAGATTAAAAAAAAATAATATCTTGCTAAGTAAAACAAAACAAAACAAAAGTGACAATGAAACACACTCATTTTGCTATGAGGTAATTCAATACATCTGTCTATTTTGCTAAGGCTTAGTTTTTATGTAAAACAACACTTGTTTATCTTGCTAACTTCAAAAATGGAAAAAAGAATGAAGTGCGAGGTTTAGTTTTCAGCCCAGATCTTACTAATTTGAAAATAGGAAATAGAGCTAAGAGGGATGCTGAGAAATCTAGGGGACAGAGCCAGATGACAAGGCTATGCCTGCTTCACGTAAATGCTCTCTTGAAATCTCTTTTGGACAATTCAGATGAGGCAAACTCACAAGAATTAAATGATCGTGTTGTCAGAGGTTCCCAGGGGGACATCAATGATGTCATGCTGATATGGTGGCACAGAAGACTTGGCCCTTTTCTTTCACTGTATGCTATTCTGTTCTGCACAGGAGGCCTCATCTAACAGATCAAATGGAAGCATGTCATGGCCTGAGCCCATGTGCAGCACGAGCATATAGCTTACAGCATCTCCTGGGAGAGGCTTTTGAAGATCCAGCTTCCCACCAAATTACTAAAAAACCTTGCATTGGAAGGAAAGGTTGAGAAGGTAGAGAAGAGCTGGAACAAAAGAAGTACTACTAGGTGACCTAAGGCTGGTGAGAAGAGGCTGCACCAGGATAGAACCTGAAGTGAAACAGTTTAAGAAGCATCTACCAGTAAGACTGGTATGGAAACACAACCTAGAGACCACCCAACAACACACATCTCAACTAGTACACACCACAGCTCATTGCTAACCCAGCCTGCTTTTTCCATGTTCACCTCTTAGAGACATGCAGCAGTTTCTGATGACCAGCAAAACACCAACATGAGAATAACATGTGTTCTTGGCAGTGACAGCACATCATAAAATTCACACTTAAAAATCATACTTGGGCACAACGCAACAAAGATTTAGTCAACTGTGTAGTCTCAACAGGTTTATGAAAGCCTAGGATGCCGTGCATCTTCATCACAACTTGAGGGCAAGAGCAGTGCCTCAAGTGAGGGTTGTGGGTAGCCCATCCTACTGCTACAAGGAGCTTGTGCGGTATGATATTTCACAAACACATACTTCATACAAATGTACACAATTTCCAGTGCATTACTATGTTCTCATTGAGCTAACGCATGAAACAGAAAGTCCCCACGACAGCTCTACCCGGGTTGACTGAGGCGGAAGGCCTGATCTTTAGTCTACATTAGCAGAAGACCAACCTATTTTTCAAAGAGGCCTCTAATTTAAAGAGAGCAGGTATTCAGCAGTTTCAGAAAGATGATAGCCCATACCTTCATTTAACGCCCATATTCTTAATAATAGTAGGTTGTGTGTGTGACCTGAGACGTGGAGAAAGGATGAAAGTGTACGTATTACATTGGCTGAGAGACTGCCCTTCTCTGAGAGTTAAAGGAAGGGGTGCTGGGGGCTCTCGGCAGCTGGTGTTGCCTGTTCTGGTGTCACACTCAAATGGAGGGAAGGAAAAAAGGTAGATGGATGGGATGGCTCCAGTGCTGCATGGTCACAGGCAGCTGCGGGAGACAGCTGACATGGGAGTCAGGGAGAAGAAAAAGCAGCAGCAGGGACATCCTGCTCCTTGGTGTGCACTGAGGTTTTGATGAACCCAGGCCAGGCTCCCAGCAAAGGAACCTACTGTTGGGCTGTAGCATCCAAGCTTTTTCATGATGCACGATTTCAACCAGCAGAACACGTGCCCTTGAGACATGCCATTGGAAACAAATACAAAATGGGCACAACAATGCCACGTGGCATTTCAGGGTGCATCAGAACAAAGAAAAGCCGTCCTCATCTCTGCAAAAATCCCCAATTCCCTCTTGCCTGAAGGTACATCCGGAAGACCCCATGCTTTCTTATCCTCTCCTTACATGACCACATGCCCGTGTCTTCCAGACAGTGTTTCTGCGGCTCTCACTCCCACAGCTGTACAGCAAAGACAGCATTCCTTACAACAAGTGCAAAATCTATAGGGAAAGACAGATCTGATTGATTTACAGGAACTCTCACTGCTGAGTGGCTCATAACCCCAGCAGACATCTCTGGTTTTAAGCCATGGTGAACCTCCTGGGCAGGGCTACGGCATTGCTCTTGTCATGCCCAAAAGGCAAGAAACATAAGCTGGAAGCAGCCTGGTTTGCTGGCCTCCAGATCTTTTAGTGGACCTCTCCGAGTCTGCAAAATAAACATGCGACTAATGAGTTCTGGACTCTCCATTCAATGCGAAGACTAGGTATTATAAAGCTACTCCCTCCAAACCACATCTGAGGAAGTGGTATCTCCATCATGCTGGTAACGAAGCCAACACAAATGCAACACCCTGCAACCCTGGCAGTGCAAGGATCAGTGACCTGGCACAGCTGGCCAGGTATTTAATTCAATGTCCATTAACTTACAGCAATTTTTAGTTCAAAAACTCTCTAAAAATATTACTACTCCGGTTTTCAGGATGGCAAAAGGGAAAAAAAAAGCCCAGGGATTTTACAGTTTGCTCCAAGTCATGCAACAAAGTCAGAGGAAAACTGGACCAGGTGCTCATAGCACAATCTGTAGTGAATTAAGTGAAATGAAACTGTGCTTGACATATGCACAGCCATGCATGAACACAAGGACAGGAGAAATACGCTCAATGAAATACTGAGATGAAAAGTCTAGTACGTCAGAGCTCTTCAAAGGTCTGGATGTTCCACAGTAAACCTACATTTGCTAAATATGTCTCATTCCTTGCTGAAGTGTGAGTGGAGCCAGGAGAAAGCATCCACAGTATGAACAGCAAAGGCACTTTTTTTTTTTTTTTTTTTTTGGGGGGGGGGGCGGGGGCAGGGAAGTGAAGCATATGAAGACAGCTATATGTAAGTTTTACTGTGAAACCAAACAAACCCAATATCCAACACCTAAAGAGGTACTTTAAAAAATATCTGTAATTTCCATCCAAAGTCACATGCCACTTTGGACTGGAATTGCAATTTGAAGCTCTTGTCAAAAAACTTATTTCATTGCTCACAACTCTGGTCATCTCTGACTGTATCACAGCCAAATACAGAGAAAAATACCAGCCCAAAAGAACAGTGCTCATTTTTCTAATGAAAGGGAGGAAACAATCACTTCACAACCCTAACTCACAGGAAAAAAAACCCACTAATGGTAAAACTATATACATATTCTCAGCTTGTCACGCTGAGTCTCTTAAGCAAAGACCTTCAGAAATAAAAAGCATTTTGTTTATACTTGCTTAAAGTTAGAAACACAATACAAACACTAGATGAAATGTGAAAAATCCCTAAACCACTGAGTTTTGCTATGAAGAAAGTTTGCTTTTTCATGGATGTATCTTGTTTTGCTCCTCTTAATCCTATAGTAAGCGTAAGTCTCATAGATGTTGCAAAACTGCTTCTCTGAACGCTCCTGTTACGCATGCTGGAATTCGTTAAAATTATGGATCAACAAGTCAATGACAGTATTTCCACCATGGGTGTGACTGCAACAGCAAAGACACGGACGAGGAAATACCACGTTATTTTTGATGATACAGGTCCAATAGCAATATCCCAGGGCCAGAGCAGAAACAGACAGCCGTCCACTGCTAATGGGAGAAAAAAATGTTCTCCCAATAGCTTGCAAGCTCATCAGACAAAACAGTCAGGATTAATGAAAGACTGATTAAGAGTCCTGTTAGGGAACAGTGGCAGGAAAACATTACTTGCTTCACCTGAGAAGCTGTGGCAGAGCTGGGAAATGGTGCCCAATCCGGATTCCATCACTTAAACCGTAGTCCAAAATAAAATACAAAAACCTGCAAGCAGCAGAAGTGAACACAGATGCTACCACCTGCCTGGATGCCTATTGGCTGCTGTCAGTAGTCTGGTTGACAGTGGGGAATGCCTCGTCATGTGGAGATCTGCTTTAAGGAACTGGGAAAATTTGTTACCTTACAGCATCATTTTCAGGTGTTGGCTTGTTAACTGGCCAAGCCACTTCCTAGGGACGGCCTCGCCACACATCTGACTCTATGACTCATGAAGCAGCAGGAGGGAAAAAAAGCCTGTAAGAAAAGCTCCTCTGTCTTCCTCAGCTTGTCAAAAGTCTGTTCTCTTCCTCTGAGAGATGGGCCTGGCCTCAACCATTACAAGGTTAAACTCCCAGAAATAGGCTGTACTTTGGAAAGCCACCAAGCTTTCCAAAGCCACCAAGATTAAAGCTGGCGCACAGCACAGCTCTTCCTCCTTCACACAATTCGGCTCCCAAGAGGAAAGGCCATGGTCTCTGCTCTGGACAAGGTGCCAGTTGCCTTCTGGATGCACTTCAACCTACCACGATGCTGGCAAAGACTCAGAAGCAGCTACCCCCAGCACCCTGTTGTCAGGGCAGCTGTCTTTGCATGAACCTGCTGGCAATGGCCATCTCAGGAGTGGGGATGGCCAAAGAAGTGACAGCCATCCTCCCCAGCAGCCAAAGCTGGGAAAAAACAGGAATGCTGCTCCATGGGCACCAAACACAGGAAAACAGTATGGGGCTGCAGCCATAGCCGCTTTGACAAATGATGCAAGGGTGCCACCATCCTTCCCATCTCTATCAGGCATATGGCACTCTCACTGATGCTCATTCTCCCCCATTCCTGATGTCTGCACAGCAGCTGCAAGGTGAAGTCAAACTCTGCATGTACGCATATGCTGTAGAGCCACGCTGGACTGATGGATGTCAGTTTGGTCATGGATAAGGATACATGCTGAATATCCACCACCAGAGCTGCACCAGTTTGAAGGGGCTCTGGATAATGGCCTTACTGTTTTCTTTCCTGGCAATGCCAGGGGAGGCCAAGGATCATCAAGATGCTACCTTAAAAAAAACACAGACCAGAACTACAGGAAAGTGGAAAATATGACAGCAAGAGCTGGAGTTCAGTATCACTGCGAGACCACACAGGGGTGGCATTCACAGCAGGGGAGAGCAAAATGAGATGTTTAGGAGCTTCAGGAAAATAAATGCCAAGACAGACAGATGCCAGCGGAGCACCACCAGTTCGACCCTCTGTTACGTTCTCAGCTTTGCCAGGCCAGGACTGCAGGGATAGCCTGATGCAGTGACATGCGTGACATACACACGATGGCTTAGAAAGTCGCAGGACCTTCAAGTCTGAATTCCCCTACCATAACAGCAGGAATTTGCCTTGTTAGATTATACCATAAAAATCATTTAGTGTATGCATGCTTTGAGGACTGTGATGAAAGGAACCAACAACCCCTCCCCCAAGAGACAGTATGAGATACAGTTCCTTCCAGGAAAGGGTTAAGGGATTCTTCAAAGCGAGTCTTGCTACCCTTCCTCACAAGGAGGATAAATTGAGAGCCCTTAGTGTGCAGAGAGGACTTCAGATCTGAACAGTGCAGTCCGTGGGGAGGAGCCCCAGGAGCAGCTCAGCACGCTGTTTTTTGTTGCTTGCTCTGTTAATAAATCTAAAGGGGACTTTGAGCTTTGTGTGCAACATGGACTGTATTTATAGATCGGGTCAGGGAAGGCTCCTGCTCACAAAGTCGATAGTGGAAAATGGCACTGCTGTACACAGTATCGTCACACCAGGGACCTGAGTGTGCAGAATGCTGAGCTTGTTGACTGTAATCAGAATTTCTGCTTTGTCTTCCAATCTTTAGCCACATAATGACTATGTTTCACAAGAGGAAAACTGGAACAGAAAATAGTGGCCACCAGGTTAGGGCATAACTGGGTTTCCTTCTGGACCATCAGGATTCATCCAAGTCACACCCAATCAACACAGTGTTTGCAAGCATGACCTTCTCTGGCAATTACAGCTTTGCTTCCCTGTTAAAATGTTTTATCCAGCAATGATTTTGCAGCTGCATGAAGCATTCCTGATTAGATTTTCAACACTGCTACACATGAGGTCTCTTGTACAGAACAGTTTCCACACAGAGAGTGTGAGAATTGCCGTTCAGCACTTTTCAGTGCACATTTTGAAGGAAAATAGAAAGAGAAACCCCTTATTTTATAAAAAAAGTAATTTTAAAGTGCTTGAAAATTCTTTAAAAACAAGGGTTCCCCCCCCCACCCGCCACCACCATGTGTGCATTTCAACAAACGTGTATAAATGAAACTGTGTTAAGAGTAAGAAAATAACAACTCCTAGCACCACACATATTCAGGAACTGTAAGTCAATATTAAAATCATCTATAGCGCCATCGTAGGCTATTGCCCTATAGTTTTAGGGCAAAGCTGAAGCAGAGAGAGTTTTCAACTTGTCCTAGATTAATTCCACATGTTAAAGCTGGAGATAGGAAAAGATGGGTGGTATACAGCCTGTAAAAAACCTTCAGGTCATGTCCAACCAAGTCCCGTACCGGCTATTTTACAGACAGAAGGGGGAAGAGGAGAGGAAAGTGACACATTATGACCAAACTGTTCTAGACAGGAAGAATGTTGAGCACATCTATTAGCTTTTCTAAAAGTAATCTCCATCAGATGGAGGAATGGAGGGGGAGATCTCCTACCTGTGGAATAGAAATGCAGTCTGCAGCACCAATGTCATGCTGTAAGGCCAAGACTCTTTCCTTCCAGACGATAGAAATCCAACACAAGGGAGCCAGGGCATTAGCAAGAGCAAAACAGGAATGATGAAACACCCTGCATATCTTGTCTTCTCTACACCCTACATTGCGATACTCCCAACTGAAGCATAAACATTTTGATGCAACTGGTCCAAAAGGTCTCCATAATCATGGAGAGCTTGCCTTCCCCTAGAATGTTACATGGCAAGCCATGGCATCCCTTGAAGTGGGATCATGGCAATGAAAGAAACAGTGGGACAGACAAAGAGCAATCAGATCCTATTTGGTTTCTCTTTTTTGACGTCTTTCAGCAGATATAATTTCAATTCCTTAAAAGCAATTAACTGTGAGAAGCTGGCAACAGCTTACATCATCTACACTTACCATCAAAGGATGCAGGGTCCTGCAATCAATAGGCTTTTTTTTATTTTATTTGGTCAATTTACAATGAACTCTTAACATTTGGTAAAATTCCACCCCAACTAAATAGGCACAGGATTTGTAAACGTTGCTCCATTAGCAGTGAAACAGTCAAGGATTAGCTCTTCTGGATAAAAAGAGAAAGTGTATCCAAAAATTCTAAATAATGACAACTTCACACTAAATAGAAGTAGAAGAAGATTTTTTTTTTTATTTATTTTACCTATTATTTCACTCACAAGTTTCACCTGCCAAGCTTGCTATTTTTGTCACTAATCTTTTTACAATTACTCAGTTGCCTGAGCAGCTAGGAATAACACAGGCAGCACACAATGCCCACTGCAAAGCACCTTCAGCAGGATAACTATCAAACAAGGCTGCATTAATCATCTCTTGCAGACTAAACCTTACTGAGAGCCGACTGGGTTTTTAAAAACAAACTACTTCTGTGTGCCTAGTCCAAAACATTTGGAGCTTTTAGTTCAGTTGTATGCTGCAGGTACACACAATGGCGCATTTATATTTCCAGCAATTCCTTGGTATCAAATCTTTTAAAGTTCAGGTCAATTAGGTTTGGAGCCTGCCAGCCCATGAAGTTGGAAAAGCCCTTCCACTAGGTACTGGACTACTAAGGAGGTTTTGCATCTACACAAGCATTACAGATCAGGCATCTCCCTGAGAAACTAAACCAAATTTTGTTTGGATTTAAGTTAAAAGAATGACTCAAACGTTGAAGCAGTGGTGCTGAAATTCTGTTTTCTGCTCCATCCCCATTTCAAGGCAGGCAAAAGCCTGCCCAAATGGCCCAGCGGGAGCATCCACTGGCCCAAAATTCAGGCCCACATATCGCACTCTTTCCCAACTACAAAGACAAATGAGTAAAGCCAGTGTTTTCTTTGCATGTTGTCCAGAGCATCACCCAGTTTGTTACGCTTTTTTATAGAGCTGCCATGTATCACCACATAAACGTCTCCTGGGTGAAGAGAGACATCAGGATGCGGCTACATGTTAATTAATATGTGAAAGAATTTCTGTTTTTTCAAATAAAATGTGTTTTGGAGCAAAAGTTGTTTGCATATTCATTTCTTTAAATGGAACTAACAAGTCACGTAAATAATAAAACCTAAAAGCAAAGGAAAAAACTCTATAAAATTAATTTTCTCTTAGGTACGTCCAATTCAACATTTTCTGTAGCACATAATTCTTTGGAGCTTTAATGTCCATGCTTCTATAGACCAAAAACAATCTGTTATTTTGCTTGAAAGAAAACATGCAGGCTGTGAAAAGAAGGCTCTAATTGACTTATTTTGTTTTATGAAAAACTGTCCCCCCAAATTCTTTATGCAGTAAATTGAATTTTCAAACTGATGCTTATCATATGTGCAATTGTTTCCAGAAATTAATTTTCAAAACAGTGATACTGGACAGACCACTCTGGTAAAGAGCTTGCCTGATGTTTTTAAAACTAATGGTTGCAGTACAAATGTCAGTCTGAAGAGGAAGTAACAATATTGGCTTCTGCTGCTGATTTCATACATTTCAAATTTTTATTAGGACATTCATTTATGGCCAGCACTAATCAGGAGTCATATAGCTGTAGGTCAGAGCGATTATATGCATTTAGAAGCAAGTCCATTATTTCTGCATATGATTTTTCTTTGTAGGTTAAGAATAGTTTTATGGTGAATATATGTTGTTAGTCTCCAATAAAAGCATAATTCTTATTTTTAGATCCATTACACATACACAATTCATTCTGGGAACTTCGGAAATTCAGCAAGGTACACTATATTTAGAAACAGGAGTTGTTCTCAGTTTGATGCTTTCTTACTGATCATTAACTACCACACAACTGGCAATGAAATCAAGCCGCCCAATTGTCTTTTAAATTCAATAAATACATAACCGGGTCATATTATTGCTGTGAATCATCTTTATCCACTTTTATATCATGTAATTTAATATCCATTTGCAGAAGAGCTGACACTACCACTCTATTCTTGTTCAATATCGGAAAATTTAATTGCCTACCTATCCGACTTCAGGCAAACCGTGGTATAAACCTGACAAACCCTTTCGTCTTGACCCTATTGACTGACCAAAGTAAAACACACCACTGGTACCACAAAACCCATGTGCACATTAAGTTACAACAATTCTGCATTCCTAGCAGTGAACAGATTTTAGGACTCTCTACTGGCATAACAAGAAAAACTTGGGGGGGGGGGGGGGGGGGCGGCGGTGGGAAGTCCATGTTGACCATTTAATAGTAAATACAATTCTCTGCAAGCCAATATCCTCCCAGAACCCTGTCTTTCAGAAGATCCTCTGCTCCCAAAAGGCAAGGTCAACTGCAAAGAACAGCATTTGGATTTAAAAGACTGAAGCTTGTAAAGCCAAAGTCACAGCTGTACAGGTACATTTATGATAGAGTAAGTAGGAGTGGGAGAAAGGAAGTGGAAAGAGAATAGGAGGGGAGAGGAAATGTGAATTTTCAATAACATTTCCCTGAATTCAGGCAGAGAGAAGGAAAAGGAATAAATAATCTCTCTGCAGATAGCTCACATGTCTACACTGTTTAACAGTATTCATACACCTAACTTCCATAGACTCTGGTATCATGAGGAAGACAGCAAATTTTGGCTACCTGGGGCTCCTTCCTACACATCCTGACTTCCTGACTTCTAATGGGTCTGTCAACCTGCTGAGATTTATGCCGCCCGCAAATAGCATGGCAAAGGTAACAGTAGCTCAGTGTTGGACCAAAAGCATTGCAGGGAGCATGATCACAAGTGGGAGAGAAGAAGGAAGAAGATGCGTCTCTCATGCATCTTCACGCAGCAATATTCAGGTAGCAGGAGGTGCACCTCTTGCCAAGATGACCATCAGTATCTAAGTCTGCCCCTTCTTGCCCCTAGCTCTACAGAAACTAAAACGTTTAGAGCTTGCATGACTCTCACCATGCTTCTGCAGATGATCAGGAAGGAGCCACAGAGCAGCAAATCTCACCACAAAAAAATAGGCTTTTACAGTGGACACTCTCTACAACCAGATCTGACCTACAGCACAATACAAGAACTTTGTCCCACAGAGAGCACTGCAGAATTCCTCTAATTTTGTCAGATAAAAATAAAATGGTTTTTTTTTCTTCCCATTAAAATAAATATCAAAAGTAGTGCTTAAGAAACTTGTTTAACTTCAGAGCTTTCTTTAGATTTATTTATTTTCTTTGCCTGAAGAGAGGGCTGTGTAAATGCTGCTCTGTTAAGGGAAAGAAGTTCAAACTTTACATCAGGGCTTTTTGCCCAGTGTCTCTTGGCATGCTTCCTTGGGTTTTAGATTGCTTTGTATGGTGAAGCATTACAGAATAAGATAACACTGTGTTATCTAGGCACTAAGGAAGGGCTTTGCACTAAAGAAATTGAGCCAAAATTTCTTTTCAAGGAGAGCAGAGAATGCATTTGAATAAGCACTAAATTCAGCAGGAGAATAACTAATATGGTTGGTTTTAAAGACACAGAAATTAATATTTTGCTGTGTTATGAATGTTAAGTGTGGATTTTAAAAGGCCAGAGGAAGAACATACATGATTTCTACTCCCAGTTTCTGGCAAGATGCTGTAGCAATTTTATAAATGAGAAAGTAAGCAAATGATTGTGATTTTATTTTTGAATGGCTACTATCACAAAAGACCTTTGGCCCATTTGTTCTGGCAATATGTGCCTTAATGATGTCTTTTGCATCATAGCCAGCAAACATTTTTGCAGCATATTTTGTAAAAGCAACAAAGAACAGCCTGTTCTCCACCAAATTAAGCACCGATCCTGCAGATGCTTACACAGTTTGTTTGTTTCCAGATAAGGCGTGTGCATGGACTTTTATGTCTGTAGTAAAACTAGGCACACCCTCAGAGAATGTAGTCTCTGAGACGGTTGGTCCAGTTTCTGAGGATGGCTGGGCTGCAGTCATCTGGATGCAAATGAATCACAGCATTGCTGTTATCTGGATTGCTCTTCAAGGGCCAGGCTTTTATTCCACAACCACCTTTCACCTGGCTGTATTTAGAGCAATAATTTCATTTTTAGAAGAAAGCAGTGCAACAGATGCAGAATGAAAGGAAAACTAGCTTACTAAAGGAATACACTGTATTTTCTGCAGAGCCAGGCAACTGACAAAGCACCCATGAACATCATCATGATACACCTTCACCTTAGGTTACCAGCTGCCCCCCTTGCAGTAAACATTGTACGAAGTTCTCAAGATGTCAGGTAAGAGCTCTTGCAAAACTTCCCGGTCCCAAGGTCCCTCAGGAAAAGCTGATCAATACTTTTTTGTTGTGTTGCGAACACAAATTTCAGCCTTGCCCAGACAAGTGCAGCTCCCACCAAGCTGAGAAAGAGCAGGATTCTCTTACACTGGAATTGATGTTTGCTCACAGTTTTCCATCATGCAGTATTTCATGGTCTTCATTCTCTGGTTATTAAAACAGGATGTTAATCAACAAGTGGAGAAGGAGGAGTCAGGGAGTTGGTTCCCATCTCAGAAGTGGCAGCTAAAGCTGCAGAGCAACACGTGTTTCTCATTTGAAACTTATACTCATTCTTAAAAACAATAAGACATACCATCTGTTGCAGCCATTCATAATAAGATTTGGGCTGAGTTTGACTGTGAAAACCCATTTCAACATGAGTATAAATGTGCAGATGAAGAAGTGTTGCGAAGCAATTCATTGGAGCTTTCCTTGCTATACACTACAGGCAACAATGGCCAACTGTCTCCAGGCGTACACACGGGGTTCTATAAGCCCCATTTATCGAGTCATTGCAAAGCATCAACATCTTCCTGTGGCAAAAATAGTTTTAACAATTTGGCACCATTTCCCTCAAGCAGTTAATAAACAAATTACTAGATGTTTGTGGGACTGTGCAAAGCAGTTGACTCTGTCAACAGAACTTTTAAAATGCAAGGATAGACAGGGCATATTTTCAGTTGAAAGGGACCTACAAGGATCATCTAGCCCAACTGCCTGACCAATTCAGGGCGGACCAAAAGTTAAAGCATGTTATTAAGGGCATTGTCCAAATGGCCAACACTGACAGGCTTGGGCATCGACTGCCTCTCAGGGAAGCCTCTTCCAGTGTTTGACCACCCTCACAGTAAAGAAATGCTTCCTAACGCCCAGTCTAAAACCTGTCCTGGCACAGCTGTGAACCCTTCCCGCGTGTCCTGTCAGTGGGTATCAGGGAGAAGAGATCAGCACCTGCCTCTCCACTTCACCTCCTCAGGAAGCTGTAGAGAGCCATGAGGTCATTCCTTGGCCACCTCCTCTCCAAATTAGGCGAACCCAAAGTCCTCAGCTGCTCCTCACAGGACATGCCTTCCAGCCCTTCCACCAGCTTTGCTGCCCTCCTCTCGAGACATGCAAGTCCAATTGTAGGGCCCAAACCTGCACACAGTACTCAAAGTGAGGAGGCTGAACCAACTCTAAATACAGCGGGATAAACACCTCTTTTGACTGGCTGGTTAGACTGTGTTTGATGCACCCCAGGATGCGGTTTGCCCTCTTGGCTGCCTGGGCACACTGCTGATTCATATTGAGCCGCTGTCAACAAGCACACCCAGATCCCTTTCTGCAGGGCTGCTCTCCAGCCACTCCCCTCCCAATTTACGTTTGTGCCTGACTTTACTCCATCCCAGATAAAGAATCCAGCAGTTGTTCTCATTAAATTTCATCCCATTAATCATTGTCCCATGCTCTGATCTATGGAGATGCCTCTGCAAAGCCTCTTGTCCCTCTAGAGAGTCAATACCACCTCCCAGTTTGGTATCATCATCAAACTTGCTAATAGTGCATTCAAATCCTGCACCTAGACCTTTGATAAATACATTGAACAGAACTGGCCCTAGAATTGAGCCCTGAGGAACAGCCCTGGTGACCAGTCACCAGCCAGATGTAGCCCCACTCACTACAACCCTTTCAACTCTGCCCTTCAGCCAGTTCTTCACCCAGTGCACTGTAAACCCACTCATCCAACAGTTGGACAACTTGCCTTATTAATCTCCAGAAAAACTACATTTACCACATTCTTTTCATCTACTGGGTGGGTGACCTTATCATATAAGGGTATCAAATCAGTTGAACAGGACTTTCCCAATCTGAACCCACGTTGACTGTGCCCGATGATCACATTATTCTTTAAATGTCTTGCAATAGTATCCAGTATAATCTTCTCCGTATTTTTTTCAGGATCTTAGGTCAGACTAATAGGTCTGTAGTTCCCTGACTCTTCCCTCATACACTTCTTGTAAATTGGAATGACATTGGCTAGCTTCCAGTCAGCAGGGACCTCCCCAGACTCCAAAGACCTTTGGTCAGTAGTTGAGAGGGGTCCCTGCTGTAACATCTACTAGCTCATTCAGCGCTCTGGGATGAATCCTATCAGGCTACATGGACTTGTGAATGTTCAGCCGATACAGCTTGTCTCTTACAATTTCAGTGTCCACAAATGGAAAGTCACTGCTCCCACGCTCATGGTCCTCCAGCTCAGGGAACTGGGCAGCCCAAGGTCTATCAGCATTATTAAAGACAGAGACAAGAAAAAAACCCCAAAACATCACTGAATGCCTCTGCTCTTTCCTTTTTTCTTTTTCTTCTTTTTCTTTTTTTTTTCCAATCCCTATCAGTCAGATAACAATTTCCAACAAGTATTGGTCCAATGTTTTCTTAGACCTCCTCTTGCTATGAATGTACTCTAAAAAGTCCTTCTTGTTATCTGATGCAACACTGGCCAGTTCCAACCCTAACTGAGCTTTGGCCTTCCATGTCTTCTTGCATATATGAACCATAGCTCTGTAATCTTCCTTGTATCAAGGGAAAAACAGAATGATTGCTTTATGTACTCTGGAACTGGTATAGGACTTTGATAGCAATTAAATTTTGTCTCTGAGAGGAGACAGGAGGACGGAGCAGTCCTCTTTGAGAAAGGAATGCCTTTCCTTTGCACTGGAAATATCTTCATTATCATCTCTGCACCACAGATTTCTCCACTCACAAATCTGAAGGCTCAGACTCACTCTGTTTAATAACCAAGGCTGCACTGATTTTAATACTGCCCAATTTTACTCTGTACATTCAAATTCCCTCCAAGTCAACAAGAAAACTCCCAAGTGTTTCATTGGGTTCTCATCAGAAGCACGTGCTCAAAGACAACTACTGCACCTTTATCAAGTCTGTTTGAAAAAACTAAAAACATACAACACAATCAACAATTAAAAACACCCAGAAACCCCCCCCCTCAAATTTGAAGACATTAATTTAACAAATGTGACAATAGAACCAAGACATATTTTTAATGGATTCTATTTGAAACACAGACTTTGTTTTCAAAGTACCTGCACAGAATGTAAATTTGTCACTTTATGGTAATTACTAATATCCTCCCCGACCAGAGTCATCTGGAACGTATTTAATTACTGACGTCATTGAAAATGTACATGGCACATGCTCACTGTTCGGAGTCAGTCTTTAAATGGACAAAGGCCCATTTGTTCCTTCTTTGAAAATGTAGCCTCAGCATATAAAGTGACCCCCAAACTACGCTTCTGTTATTTGTGCACAGCATACATAAAATGTAAAAACAAGCTGACATTCATCAAGCATTGAAGCACATGCCTAGGTAGAAGCATCCCAGTGGTCTCAATGGGAAAAAAATGGGGAAAAATCTAGGGGTGCAACTGTGCCTCATACAAATATTCATGTGGTACATTTATGCCTCTGCCACACCTTGTGCCTCTGCATCACTTCCAGTTGGTATCAGAGCCACCTCAGGTGTGCCTGTATGTACTGCTGGCACTCCCTGCACATGCATTGCTCCGTATCAAACCCGTGGCAGGACTCAGATACCACCACATTTTCCCTGTGACATTTTAATAGCTGATGCCTCCATATTTTCAGCTCTACGCTGACTATCAACTAAAAGTTTCTAAAAGTAAAAAGGCACTGCCAACCTGAGTATAAATACCCAAAGTAGCAATAGCATACAAATGCAATTATACTTGAAGCAGGACTAATTTCAGCCTATGATAAGAAAGGGACCACCAGTATCCATATAGTGTAATTTTATAGTGAAGCCACTAGTGGTTAGAGCCACTAGACGCTCCTTTCTACTCTCCTAAGCAAGGGTAGAATATCAGTCATTCATCTTACAATTTCAGTGTTTTCTGCCAAGCCTTATCAATAAAAAATACCTCCAACATCAGCTTTGTATTGTTTCTTGATTTTTTTTTTCTATTCAGGGTCAAATCTTCAAACCCTAGTCTGCATTCGCTACGTGGACTTCACATTCCTTCCCATTCCTTCAGTTTTGCTGCAGAAACATGGAACCATCTTTTAAGGTTGCATTCAGAATAGCACTTAAATGCACGATTTGTTACTTTAAATAGCAACACAGGTGGAATAACTCTGGAGTGTTTCATATACAGACATTAAAGGCAGATTTCTAGGGGAGCTTAGCTTTCATTAGGGCACCTGAAAATAATGGGCTCATTTTCAAAATCCCGCAGAGTGCAACAGCTCCTGTTCTGTTTAGCAGAACCATTATTTTGCGAATCTGAACATCTGAGGGTTTGGAAGCTTTCAGGTATGAGTGTGTGTCTGTGTGGTCCCGCAAGCTTCTGCAAGAGCTTAAATTGAAAACTGTGCAATTATTAATTTTTAAAGCAAAAATGACAAAGGCCCGACACTGCCTCTCCTGGCATAAAAAGAAAGGACTCAGCTGGATTACGTAGTGAGGTGCTAGCCGAAGCCTCTGCTGAACTAGCATGTGCTCTCCTGCAAAGGGCAAGACAATAGTTTCACTCACACACACTGTTCCACACACACAAGAGAGGAAAAAAACAGAGTTAATGCAGGGCAGCTGAATAATACCTTCACAGAAGCAGAGAGAGAAACCAGGTAGACGTCATCTGCAAGGTGAATTAAAATTATACATCTCTGAGGATTATTGGTGAAAATTGAGACCTGGAAGGGAATTTGCTTTTGATATTGGAAAGGATAAATACCCAATGTAAATCCTTTTATGTGGGCCTCTAGAGTAGAACAGAGAAATTAAAGATAAATGAGATTAAGGCATTTTTTAAAACTACCTCAGACATATTTAAATTACCCATGGAGGGGAAAAAGGCTTTGGAGGAGGACATTAGTTTAGACCCTCAACAAGACATTCATCTAGGAAATCAATTGGAAGAAATCTTTTCTAATCTGAATTGGTCACTGCCCCCCGCAAAAGCCAGACACATCCCCGAAAAACATTTAAGAACATTTCTGCATAGCCTGGCAATCAGCCTGGGGGGGTAAATGACATGCCATGTCATTTTTTTGGTGAGGTCTGGGTTAGGAAACATGTAGGTATAACTTGATCCCTTCCCAACCCCCCCAGAGTATGCCCTGGGGAAGGCCCCTTTGCCTTAGCCTCCCACAAATCCTCCTCTCATTTAATTGCTCTTGGAAACAGAGACAGCAGCTAACAAAAGTCAAATGCTACGCAGTCTGTGTTTCTGTCTCTTTTGCCAGAGTTTGAGGTACATACAACTACTGTGGTTTCATGCAGGCCTATATTGTTATTAAAAGTGGACTGGAAATGTTGTTAGCAAGGGAAGTGCAGGAAATGAGTAAAAAAGTAATACATTCAGATACATTTGGCTCTCTTCCGGGGAGCTCTTTCAATATAAAGAAACTCAACAAAGTTGTATTTTTAGATCTGGAAAGATGCGTTCTCGTATTTCACACACTAAAGGGATTTGCCTCAATACACTCAAATTTCCCCCTCCCTCCTCCTCCCTCATGTGCTAGAAGACATGAACTTCAATCCTCAACTTAACCACTGGGTATACGTATTCTGTTCTCCCCATTGGCCAGAATAAAACCCAAAAAATGTATTTAATTTCTTTTTTGGATTTATAATGGCACCTGGCAAGGATGGTCTTAATCTCCTTACACTGCTTGCACCAATGAAAGAAAACTTTGCAGTACTTTTTGCTAAAGAAAGGAAAGGATAACAGGAAAAAAATCTAGAAATATAAATATAATCTCCGTGTAGATCTGTTATAAAATGTATAAAATCCCTATCCATGTTTCCAGAGGGCACTTGGCATAACAGCACAATTTAAACAATGATTATTGAAGACAGAAAGAAATATATTCTACTTAATGATGACAGAATTGTTCAGAGATAATTGGGAAGTATGGGGTCATGTTTAGACAAGAAACTGGTGGCAAATATCTAGTAGTAGACCTGTCAGAAAAGATGTACAGATGACCTAAAGTCAGTGGTTTTTTCCCCATTGGTATGCCAGGCAAGCACATTTGCAGGAGTCACGCTGCTTTGTTTCGTCAACATGTTTGTTAAGCAAACACAATTCTATTGCAGACATCCAAAAGACACTCTGCTATTTGGATGTGGAACCATCAGCCTCTAAGGTGGAAGGATGGTAGTGTATTAATATATTGAGGAATTCAACAACATTTCATTCTTCTTTCTGCCCAGTACTGGTTACAATTCCAGTTTTAGGTGGGACAGTATCAGTTATTTGCTATGCTAGAAATGGGGGTGACAAAGACTAATTTGTGGAGAAAAGCTAATGGCTTCAGATAGCCTCAGGTTGCCAGGATATGGCCCAAAGTTTGCTGACACTGATCATTGCCTTGTGATTTAATGACCTTTGATTCAGACTCAAAGGCCAAAGGCATTCAGGCAACAGATTGAAAGATTTTAAGCAACTTTTAGTTTAAATGGCTAAACCTAAAGCAACAAGATACGCTTTCTTACCAAAAAATGCAGCTGCTGTGGGACAAGATCAGAAAGGAGTAAGTGGTGCACAGAAGTCACACAAGGAATTGAGTTACTCCCTTATATTCATAATCTTCATAAAATGAGATGTTACACTACTCATCGCAGTTTTCCACCTTCAGTTTCCATAATAAACCAGTTATAGAGGCCCTAGGGAGAACTGACCGGGCTCTACATCAAGAAAAACATCAGATGTGAGAAACGCTTATCTACAGTAAAGTCTCTGACTTATTCACAGTCTGGATCTCCACACTGCAAATTTTGTGAGCGTGAGGTGATGGCGGGGATAAAGATGTAAATTTTGCCTCTCTTGCTTACCACAGAAGCCTTTTTCTATTCTCTAAAGAATACCTTCTCCCAGCTACACTTGTTTCAGAAAAAAAAATATTAAATTAAACCCAACATTAAATTACTGTCATACTTTCCATGTTCCCCCGCATTCCCTTCAGTCTGTGAATTTTACTCTTGCAAACTTCTCACTGGTACCCATTTAACTTTCCACCTACTTAAGTATTAATTGGAAGGGAAAATGGAAGGGAAAAATCTAATCTCCTCTTTAATTATATCTATCACCAGAATACCCACATTTTCACACCAGAAGAATCACATCATTCCTGCTGTTTCTCTCACCTATGTTCAATGTGTCCAACATCTCCAAAAGATGCTCAGTGTTTTCCAAATTAGTGGAAAAGGAAGTTCTCAATTTGCCTCAGAAAATAAATAAAAATACACCTTTCTCACTCTGAGACTTGGCATTCAGACCATGTGTGTTTAATTTATACCTTGTGTAGCCCAACAAGCTGTGCCATTCAGACACCTGTCAGTAGAGCATGCTGCTGGCTGCTCTGCTTGTAGTTCATATAATGGGTTAGCTCAGCCTTCAGGTAAAAAAAAAAAAAGACATGTTTTAATGTTGTGGGAAAAAATACACTTTTTTGGAGTGAAAATTGAAAAATCTGGAGGTAATGAAACTGTTATGATAGAACAGAGAAAAAGGAATATACAGGGGTGCAAGGCATCCTTCTGTATTCTTGAGAGCAAATTAAACTGTCTCCCCCCCTCCACCTCCTGCAACACTTTGGTTTTCACTGTGCTTGAGTGCAAGATCTTCAACAACTACAAAGCTTGTAGATGTCCAGCTTAAATATCAGATCTCATTCTGGGGTTACCTCACTTCCATGATTAATTAGGAGTGCAACTTTAAAGTGGGCAGAGAAGTGACGCTCAAACATTCATATGACTGAATTTACACTTACTCATGGCAATGACTCTTCCATAACAACCTGTTCAGCTGGTAAGCTACCAAGTTATTTTTCTAAGTGGTATTCATACATGTCCATCAAATTATGTCCTTACTGACTTTGACAGCAAATGTGCAATAAAACACCCTGTGATTGGCTGACAAGTTCATAGGTGCCCAGGCTATAACAGACTCCAACTCCTTTCCTCTGCTGCATTTCAGAACTAATACCATTAACCAGGAGCACTGTGGCGACTTTTCTGATAAAGATAGCATGTGCGATTCAAAGACACACGGGAGCACTGCCTGTTGTATGTGGAGATAGGATTTTCAGAACCAACACAAGGCGTAAAGATAGAATGTGTCAGTAAATAGAGGCATTTCAATATTTTAAGCCTGGCACTGGGGAGTGATGAGCTAGTTCAGGAAGTGACCAGCTAAACACTCAGAAGAGAGAAACAGAGGTAAACAGAAAAGATTACTTTTCACACAAAGGCTCGTACTGGCAGAAGTTGGAGACATGAAGAAGTGTCCCACAGACACTAGAGGAAAGGACCAAGACAGCAGGAGCTGGCTTTACACAAGAGCACGCTGGAAATTATTGATGGAGCAAGCAGTGATGGCATTCATACCATGGAGACCATCTAACATTTATCTAACTTCTCCGAAGAAGATCCATAGTGCTCCTGGTGACCACAGACTTTTAAACCAGTAGGTATTACAGGCACAAACAGCTGAAATCATCTTGTTAATCTAAACAAAACTCACCTTAGGTCCAAAAATGAACCACATTGCCATATATTTCACCGTGTCTCACAAAAAAACGTCCTTTTCCCCTCATCTCAGGCTACTCTCAAGTTTTCGAACACCAAAATTTCCCCCAGATCTCAGCACTTAGTTTTCTTCCCATTCTTGAAAACCATGCACACACCTATGCAGATAGCTCAGCCTCCATGATCGCAAAGTACCATAATAGCAGGTTATTTTAATTAAGGGTCTTTTCCAGCTGGCTGTTGTGTAGGTCCGTTCTCCCCACAAACACACAGTGAAAGGAGACTGACAGGGCAAGTACCACATCCTTAATTTCTGCCTCTGTGGATAAAGAACGAACAAGCAAAGCTGGAAGTTTCAGCAAATACAAAACCAAAGGTTTTTTTGGTTGCAATGCCCAGGAAATTGTATGCCTTGGAAGAAAGGCAATTAGTCAGCAGGATACAAAGTAAAGAATCTTTGCTCAGAAATAATCATAATGGGTAGTTAGGTCTGGTGGTTTTCGTTTGGTTGGTTAGTCTTAATTATTGTTCCTAGCCCAAGCACACAAATCATTTATTTAACTAAATAAAACAAAGGATTCCTGGCTTCAGGTGGAAATCACTCATTACTGACCAAAGCACCAATAGCTGGGTTTAACTCCTTGGGAATGCTTGCCATTTTCGCTGGTGGGCCCCAGAGGACCAAATTCTCCTGGGAAAAGACAAAACACCCAGAAACCCAGAGCAAAAGAAAAGCGGAGAAGCCACACGTCCATTTGTTTAACAAAACACAGCACTGCTCTCAATGGGCAAACGCCGCTTCTCAACCGATAGGGAAGGCGGCAAGAAAACACACGCAGGGAAAGTCTGGAGGCCACATAATGGTCTTATAGCACTCCAGAAATAATTAAGAACTGCATTCTTGGGAAAAGTGGTCTCATTAAATTGCTTTCAGACTGCAATTTTCTCCCAGCTTCTCCCCCCTATTCCCCCTTCCACCAGCAATCTTGGAGCAATGAAAACATCAGTTTGCTTTCTAGTGCTTGCATTCTCTTAAAAATGTCATTATTCAATTATCTGTCTATTCACTGGCCCGAAGGTCCAGTGGAGCAGATATTGTGAGCCTTCATTTAATGTTTTTAAATGCACTTTAGTCCACTCGTGCTACAATAAAACTTTATTGAAGTCTGTTCCCACATCACATTTACCATCGATGCCACACTTTTTTGGATATGTGAGCCCATCTATTCTTCTGTCAGCAGTAATAGGGATATTTCTAGCAAAGAAATGACCTTTCCTTCCGTCAATACAGTAATTGGGAAATGTGATTTCAGGTTCCATGCGTAAAAAGAAAAAAAGTCTTAAGAAAAGATGAACCATGCTCAAGTGTTGTTTTCCTTCCCCTTGTTAGCATTTAAGAAGCAGGAAAATCTCTGTAAGCACCAAAGATATTTGGTGCCTTCATAACATTTATTAGCCCATTTACCCAGAGGAACAGAAAGAAAGGATGAATCATCTTTCCTCAGAAGCCACAGATATTTTTCCCTTGCGGGGAACAGCCCTTTGAATAGATCTCCCCAATATTAAAAGCTGATGGAAGACTTGTCGCCTGGGTGCAAGACAAGTTATCATCACAGTGGGCTATGCCATGCCTGGGCCACCTGTCTTGCTCCCTTCTGCTGCCATCCTTTCCGTTAATGCAGCAACGGCCCTCGTTAAGCCCCCATCTTTTTTACACTTTGTCCTGCCCCCTACCTTAGATTTTCCAATTCTAGTAGAAAAACAGACTGTTTCTGGAGGACAACAGTGCACAAGTTATTCTGCGAACTCCAAAACCTAGAACCTAAGGGAACTGAGAGTTCAGAAAAAACTGAAGGTAAATTTCAACTCGGCTAGCTAAATCCTCTTCCTAGCACCATGCTGGATCCTTGGGAGCCTGAACAGCTGTCTCAAGGGGGAAATGAACAGAAAAAGCACTTCGAAATACCTCCACACATTCAACTCACACTTTTTTTCAAAACTAAAGTAAAATCTAAATGCAGACAATCCCTGATTTTCAGTCAAAGCCAGCGGGGGGTAGTTGCTCACATGTTGGAAAATCTCCCCCTGTTCTGACTTGGGGTATCACCCATGAAGGGCAGCACTGTCGCTGTGGCTCACAGAGCTCCCATGCTCAGGAGAGCAAAGGCAAGGAGGCTTGTCAGCCCCAAGTGGATTGTTCTTTCTCTTCATCCATCTTGAAAATACATAAAGGGCTACTAAAACATGGATGGTTTACACATACTAAAGGCTGTGTTTCTATACGGAAAACCAACACGTTGGTTTGAGTTTGTCAGATTACCAATACAAAAACTGGCTACTTACAATGACAACTAGCTCAGCAGCTCTCCCTGTCACCAAAGCTCTTGCAAAATTGGACTCTCTTGGCTGTCACCAGTCTCGTGTATGGCATTGGACAAATTGTTCATCTGCTTTCTGTGCTGGCTCATGAGCAAAATGGGAAGTTCTTCAGCACATTACAAAGGTGAAGTAAGAAAAATTACAGTCCTACATGTACTGGCGCCAGGACAACAGGACTGTACAAGCACCAGAAGAAGATACTGACGTGTTTCTGCAATCGGAGAGTTGGCCTAGCTTCACAAACCACCTCCACCACTGCTATTCTCATTATCCATTTAATGCTGCTTTGTAAAGGGAGAAGGAGAGAGGGAAGGGATGCACTAGGAAACAACAGAGTACTGGATCAAAGGGACCCTCGCAGAGCAAGGTTTCTCATACTTACATACAGAGCAACACTGCCTAAAATGCAGTTTCAGACATCTCTGCAACGTGCCATGTATGCGCAGCTCTAGCAATAGCAAACTACAGGTCTGGAGTAGCAAATAATTAATAGAAAACCGGGGAAAAGCTGTCTTGGTCAGAAAGAAAATTCAATTTAAGAAAACTGGAGTAGTAATTTCAGTATTTTGGAAGAAAAGGGGCAGTCTTTAAGGCAGGTGTCAGAGGAATAAAGAGCACATGCCAAGGCCTGCTCTGACAAGGACAAAAATAATTTGGCAACTTCAATGCAACTGAGGCCTGTCAGTTTAGGCCCAGTATCTTTTAACCTGCTGAAATCATCAGTTTTTCCCTTGGATTTCATTGTCAGAGGGCAACAAACAAAGTCCAGAGATCCTTGGAATGACTGTCCATTTTTTCAGACAGCATCTGCCATCACCTAAACTGACTACAGCATCAGCAAAACGAGGAGACAACCGGGCTGTCTGTGTGATCATCTGTTTTCCTCCCCACATGTCAAGTAACTGCAGCCTCATGAAACTCTCATTATCAGGAGTATCTGTACTGAACACACAGGAAGGTGGTGCAGAGGGTAACACAGAGGACATTTTAAAATATATGAACTACTGAAGTTAGAAGAGGTTGGGTTTTCCCCCCCTCCTGACAGGAAAGGGGGATGCTTTCCTTTTGAAAATGAAATGAGTTGTTGGTGGAAAATTTAATAAATAAATAAGAGTTCAAGAGGAGTATGCTACCCAATGGAGTTTTAAATCTTCTGTAATTTTTCTCCAAGGGAATGTATACACTAGCACTATACTGAGCATAAGCACCTAAGGTCAGCCCTAACAACATATGTTAAAGATGACTCCTAAACGCTGGTCTCTTGAGACACACACACACTCCCTTCTGCTGCTGAGCTAGCGCTTAGGTAAACTCTCTCTCTCCATCCATAAGGAATAATTTGAAACCATAAGGAGTAACTCATCCAACGAGACAAAGAAAGCTGGAATTGCACACAAGTACAAGTGCCTGCTGACATATTAATTCCTTTGTTACGCAGCTGCTGTCTTTCTTTAGGAGGTGGCCATATGGCAGACACCACCATTCAGTCACCAAGGGCTTGGTGCACGAAGCCACTGAGGAAACGTCAGCGGATAAGGAGGGGTCGTCCCCAGTAGCAGCCAGCACCATGGAACCTGTAGAGCCCACTCCCCTCCCTCCAGTGAAGCATCACGCAAGGCAGCTGGGTGTGGGTAGCAACGCTAAGAAAGCTGGACCTGAAAGGACATGGGCAACAGCCCAAATTCAGCTAGACAGGCTGAAGCACGTGGGCTCAGTGACAAGGGGACCAACTGACCCACAGCAAATGGCAGAGGTATCACCAAGGGCATCAAAGGGGAAACAGATTTCATCCGCCGGGGTAGCTTTGGTCTGACCATACCCTTGCTGACTTCCTTGTCCAGAGCTGACACCTTCCCCATCACCTGGATGGCCTTCACTCATGGGGCACTCCTGGGGCCCAGGCAAGGAACATCTGTACAGCTGAGCTGACCATTTTCAGAGGGCAGAAACGGAGGAAGTAACAAAGCCAGACAGAGACTGAGGTAGGGCAAGAATAAAAAGGAGGCCTAGGTTTCCCCCTCCATGTCTGCAGATGAAGGGACACAGTTTGCCTGAACACAACCAACTTCCCTGGAGCTACACTGAATAACAATAATTAAGGTTTGACCCAAAATATCCTAGACGATACAGAAAAACAAGGGCGGAGATGGGACCCTATTTTACAATGTGCCTCCCCCTCATTTCCACCCCCATAACTGTACTAGCAGAGGCCCTATATTTGGTTTATAAAGAAACTGAGGAAACAGCCAGCTAAACCACTAACTTAACTGTAAAGGCAGCATGACTTGTCATTATTGTTTTCCTCCCCACATTCAGTCCATTAAAATACACTCAATCCCTACGGTATGTTTGGTACTCAGCAGCCCCTCACAAGAGTTACTTTGCATCTTGTACACAGGTCCGATTAACACCTCAGGGCATAATATTCACATATTACCTTTCTCACGAGACACCACTATTCCTCTTTGTTTTATATGCAACAAGGGCTACAGAGGCATACTATGTAATCACTATTGCTTTACCAGCTCAGCCTCAGAAGGGAGCAGCATGCCTCACGCAAATCACAAATCACAAGGAAATACAACCTGCTATGATAAGTAGAAACCAATCCCCTTGCCCTCCCCACACACAGTGTTGTGTGTAAAATGAAAGATCTCATTTAGAGTGGAACAACTCCAAACCAGTAATTTGGTACGAGCCTGCTAGGGCAGACCCTAAGCCCTGATGTCATTCTTTCCATGGGTTTAATAGTTCACCCCATTAAAAATATTCCAGCACTGCATTTAGAAGCTTCACATTTTTGTTTAGAAAACATCAAATATGGTTATGCCGAGACCCCTGCCAGCAGACAGAGTCGCTCAGCAGAGAGGGTCTCCTTTGCTCAGAGAGGTGGTCTTAGCTGCATCCCTCAACTTGTGGTTTCACAAGCAAAACCTTGCACAACCTTTCCACATCGTAGTGGCAGACAGGTGCCCACCTCCTGCATGAGGGACAGGGACCACCCAAAGGACTGTAAATTCTTGCTTCCCCTCCAGACAGCATGTCTATCATTTGTCAGCCACATCTGCTCTCCAGCAGCCCACGCTCAAGGCAACAAAGAAGATGCTTTTAGTCCTCAAGCCAAATCCTGGGTTTCAGCAAACTGAAGTCTAATGCAACTCTGTAGCTAAAAAGCATCCATTCCTGTACCTGCTTTATTATTTTGAGAGCTGTGCTATGAGCACTGGCCTACACAAACTGAGAACCTAGAGATGGTGCTGCTATTCACCGCTCAGCCTTTACGACTGCTAACAAAAAGTGCACTCCTACTATTGCTGTTTTTATGTCTTTTTTGAGGTATGCCATTTTTGATAGTAGGACCATAACTGCACCTAACACATTTGGTTTCTACAGGAAGCAAAACCTGAGATATACTTAACTTTTTGTAGCTCTGACACTTCCCATTTGGCACATATTCTGTAATCCCAGATGACTGTCTGTCTACCTGCAAAAATTTAGGCTAAATAGCTTGCCTGTAATTTGCCTTCATAATCTTAGAAGCTAATAAATTAGTATTTTCTATCATCAAACATCAAATTTCCCGAAACACTAGCTTTCTACCTCCTCAGTGATACAATACTGTATTTAAGGCACTTATTAAATGTCACCAATTACATGGACACATGCTGGTCAAAGTGCGCTGCTGTATGATTACAAGCATAAAACCCTGGAAAGAGAAACTATAAGCTAGCAATAGTGCTTCATTCTCCCGGTCTGCTTCCCAAGTGTTTTCCAAAAGGAGATATGTCACTGTTACACTGTACTACATGGAAAACATGGGGCACTATTAGGATATTTTTAACATGAACACAAATCTTGCACAGAGGAAATTTTTTTACAGCTTGCTAGCTCAGTCTCATATGATGTACCTGGTTTGTCACCAAGCATTTACTTGCCCTTGGGCAACAACAGACAAGCTCAAGGATGGCCTAGTCTCCACAATCAATCAGATCTCTATTAAAGAAACAAAGGCAAATATATCAAAATACATACTGTAAGGGACGCATTCATACTGCACTTCCAGGTACTTGTATGTCCCAGGGCAAGGGTCTGGAAACACATCAGGGCCAGCAACAACTGCACATTGGGTCCGATTACTGCATCTGAAAAACAAGAAAAAAGGGAGTCAGAAAACAGTCCAGACAGAAGGACAGGTCAAGAGGTTGAGCAGCAGCCCCCACAGTGTCAACAGGAGTGAACATGCAGAAGCCAGGACTTCAGCATCAGCTGGGGAAGCTCGACAGAGAGCGTGTAAAGGCTGATGGCAAACGCTGATGTCTTCATCAGCTTATTGCCAGAAGCGAAGACATATGGTGGCACAACCCCTTTCCCTCCAAGCAGTTCTTACAGCACTAGGAATTATTTTTTTAAAATGGAACTGAGAGGATGGTTTAAAACAAATAACAATAACAAAACCCAAATAATTACAGATATGTGGTCCTCTAAAGCTTGAAACCCAAACTCCATCACAGTGATTTCAACTAACCTTAAATACCAGCATTCCCACGAAACAAAATGCAAAGACTAAACCGACAACATTTGTGGCAAAAATAATCATTGTATATTTTATAGCAGGCATAATAAATACATTTTACAACATATTTATAAAGTGTTCCCACAAAAACAGTCATCTCAAATAATGTTTAATACAAAGACTAGAAACAGCAGCCTTTGAGGGAAAAAAATAACCACCCAATAAGGTGTCTAAAAACACATTAATTTTAATTTTAAGTGGATTTTTAATTGTCAAGTAGTTTTTCACACAGAGCCAACACACATCAGTTATAAATGGCCAAGTTTTAGTTACTCATTCTGCCCAGCATGGATGCACCTACTGAGACAATGTATTTTTTCCAGAAGCAAACCTTGTTCTCACTAAAGAACTTGCCATACAAGTGCACAGAGAAGGAAGCGACCCTGTCCGCTGCAGCAAGCATCTTTCAGGTTAAGATTATGCACACACACAGGTTGGGCTTTGCGAGATGCTTTCTCTGTGGCACATATGACTCACATCCATGGGTGACTGATTTTAGCATGTGTGGAATGCCAAATTACTTAGTTTACAGCAGTTTTACAGAGAAGAATCCTCAGCTTGTTTGTTGGGGTGGGGGTGGGGGGGTGGTGTATGTGTGTGAAGAGAGAGAAGTATAGTTAGCATTTGATTTTTATGCTTTTGCACGACAAAGAGACCTCCTAAGGGCTAGTTCATTGCATTTACTTTCTCTGCGATGCTGCATCCTCTGATGTGACATAAGACCCCTGACACTCCTGCTCTTCTAGCAGAAGCTGTGACATCCAGCACAGAACTCATTTAGGTCTGCGGTGGAAATGCTTCATGTTTACCCGAGGCTACAGTTTGTCATCCTTAATGCAGATTTTATTTGAGCCCATAAATTAAAATTGATTCATTAGTGACTGCCTTAAGCTCCATACTTTCTTTAATTTTATGGAAAGATTAATAAGAGCTGATACGCTTGCTCATCAGGCTGTTTTGCTGGATAACACACAATCCAGAGGGCTGGGTTGTTCTCTTTTTTCCTAGCTGAAAGATGACAGTTATCACAGCAACTGACTAGTTTTATTATACACACAGAAAAACAGTTGAATTAACAGAACAGGGTAACTATGTTGTCCTCACCCTTGCTACTTACACTTAGGTGGCTTGGCTGGGATATCACAGGTAGACTAGACCATGCAAGTGGGCAGTCTTCCAGGAGAGGCTTTGAACATCATCCAAACCTTCACTTTCAACAAAAGTCGTTTACTGGGCTCAATGTGCCTTTCAAAAAGCAATTGCACTGGCCTAATCAATAGTCTCTCTGGCTGTAGCGACATTCCTGGCCACGCTATATAGAAGAGCAGCAATGGATCAAAGAGACATTTCAAAAGCATGAGCCAGGATCAAAAATTGCGAGGAACTGGATGTGGGGGGAGAAACAGACATTTAGGGTTCATCTGTGTGTTTTTTCTTTCTTTCTATCTGTACGTGTTTGGTTTGAATCACCACTTGACCAAGCGTTTCCTTGTGGTCAAAAACCAGAAGTGAAAACACACAACCCAGAAAGCTCCAGGTTCATAACCAGTATTTCAAAACTTGGTTTGGAAGTCGAAAGTCGTGAACACCAGCTTTAACCTCTCCAAATGCACACTGCCTTCTGAGATATCACCAAAGAGAGTAAAAACACCATGATACAAGAGGTCAAGTTGGGAATGCAGAGTGGTGGTATGGGCTTTTCCCCCTAACTCTAGGCAGTCCTGAAGCCCCCTTGCACATCCCTGGGGATTGGGGGATGGCAAAGCACTGTGCCTACCAAGCACAGAAACTTCAATAGCAGGCAAAATCAAATCAACAGTATCACCTTACGGGGGTAAACAACAGAAAAGCAGGTGAAAAAGTCCTAAATAAAAGCTCAAATAGTATGCCATGTCACCTCACACAATTTGCAAAAAAGGGCTCATACAAAACACCCCACCAAAACCAGAGAAACTCAGCCTCCTCTCTTTTTCACAGCCATTTCCTATGGGCAGCAGTCCCCAGTCTAGACTTGGCATTTTTAGTTTCCTTTTATCACCCCAGGGTGAAACATGCAGGTTCCCATTCTAACACGCTAAGAGATGAGGGCAATATGGACTAAAAACCTCAGGAAAAAACCCTAATAACTGTTTAACCAACTACTACTGTCAGACATCAGTCTATGAAAATTGTAAGCAGAGAAAGAGGTAAAAAATACTCATCATTAAAGCTCTGGTCACTGTGCTTTTGCTCAAACTTTTTCTTCATTTTCACAACAGCTTCCTGGTCCCTTCAGGTTTTTTTTTATTTCTTTCCCGACAGATTAAAGGCCCGGGTGACACTATGTGACACACAAGAACCGACACAGAAAAGGAGATGTTTAAAAGAAGATGCATCTGTAGACTTGAAAACACAGGGGTGGGCGGTGGGGAAATATAATCTTGCTTTACTGCATTCCCAGCAAATCAGCCCATGAGCTCTTCTTTGTAAATTACGGGACTATACAATGAACCCTGGGATTTCTTGGTGCTTGGGTTTTAGTAATACTTGCTCCAAACTCCTGCAAGGTGCGAAGCTCGCTGCTGGGTATTGACCTTTCCAGCCAATACAACAAGAATCCCTTCTTTTAATTATGGGTTGGTTTTCCTTTTCTTTTTTCCCCTCCTTTCTTGAAGGAAGATCTTTACTAACTACTGGAGTTACAATTCGCAGTAAGAACCAGTGCTGCATCATTTCATAAAACTGTCTCTTCTGTAGGTCGATTGCAGGAATACTACCCGAGTCCCTTAGCTGTATGCTAGAAACAGCAGCTCTACATCTTGCCAGACTCCCCTCCAAAACAGGGCAGAAACTGTTTGCATCATTGGCTCTAGCATAACTGTACTCCAAAAAACTACAGTCACCTTTTTTACAGCCATCAATACCTCTTTTACTTTCTTTTGGCAAGCAGTATATTAGTTTATATAAATATATTTCCAACACTGATTCATCAGCTCCTTCAGATGAAACTACTTCCCTTGCCCCTGCATTACCCTCACGGCACATCTTTCCCAAGCGAACCCTGGTGTCTTGGAATATGTTCTCATTCTCCGTATGCTCTGACACCAAGAAAACAAGAGAGCTGTGGGAGAAATCTGTGAATTTGGGGGAACAAATACACAAGTTTATGCCTGTTAAAAAAGTAGCTTCGATTTTATGAGTTTGTACCATATTTTAAGGCAAATGTTCTGGAGACACGGAAGAATTAAAGGAGCCCCTCAAGTGGTTTTAGTTCCCTTTATTGCCATTTATCATTAAATCTGACAAGAAATTTATCACCATCCTGTTGTTTGGGGTTGGTTTGTTTTATCTGGAAATCCTTATTTCTAACTGTAATCGCTCCTCTCTGTTGCTCCCTGAAGTGCGAGGTGGGCACATGAAGATACAGCTTGCTTCTCGGAGACCCTGCATGTCTCAGGCCACCTCCATAACTGGTGCTGGGATTCGTGGACACTTTGCCGCGACCAAGAGCATCCACACAGCTCTTCAGAAATAACTCACCACGCTGCCACAGCATTCAGGCTAGCAAGGCAAAAAGCCTGCTGCATCTTCCATTTCGCAAGACATGGAAACTGTGACTTGCCAGTGCCCAGGTTTCCTTTGAAAATGCTTATGTTGGTGCAAAGGGCAATGAAAAGGCCAGTACGTCACATCCACTTGCCAAGGTGCAGATGCCTACCAAGACCAACGAAGAGATCAGAAACCAAAGCATAACCCGAGGTCTGTATTTTCACCCCGACTTGAAAGACTGATGGAAATATATGTTCCTGTGGTTCAGGAAAAGAGAATAACTCAAAACCCTCCTAAAAATCAGTCTGAGATACTTAGCAGTCTTTAAGAACCCAGCATCTCATAAACAGAAGTTCACGTTATTCACTTATATGTTTTGGCGAGGAAAAATTAGCCCCTGGGAAAATTATAAATTGTCCCAGTCATAAGAAAAAAAAAAAAAGAGAGAAAAAGAAAGAAAGAAGAAGAAAGAAAGGGGGTTTCTTTTTGCCTTTTTTCTAGCTACATTTATTCCCACCACTTACTAATATACCTGTTCTGTCTTTCAGATGTGGAAAAGTATTTATCCTAGAAGAGAAGCGTCAATCCAGTGTAACACAGACACTGTAACAGAAAGCATGCATCATTTTTTCAGAACTTCTCCCAGTTCCAGTGGAAAATGACTTTCAAGAGTTTTAATGTGAAACAGTAATAATAATTCATGTGGCATTTGTTTTACATTTATAGCAGTGGGACTGAAGGAAGCATTTGAGTTCAGAAGCAGCTGCAGGGCTCAATGCTGCTTGCAACTCCCAGTTCAGACTTTAAAAAAAAAAAAAAAAACAAAAAACCACACCACTAAAACTTGATTTCCCTTCAGCAAACTTCCATTCCTTCTCCCTGGCAACAGTTTTATGATTTTTAAGTGACAAGGTCGTTTTGTGATAGTGAGGCAGGAACACTTTAAGACATAAACAGCTCCTTACTCCTGCTCCAATATCTTTGCTTTCTTCCAATGCTGACATTTCTGATATATTTACCAAGAGAGAGAAAAAAAAAAAAAAAAAAAAAAAAGAGAAACAATAATAGTTTGGCAGGTGATGTTTATTTTAGGCCTTTCCACAAACGTTAATAGCACAGACATGTTGACAGCATCGGGCTAGATATGTCTGTGGTGATATGTTTGCCAGAAGAAAAATGCAAAGGCAGCACAAAATAAAAGATCAATCTCAAACAAAAGCCTTTCAGCATTAATCATTGCAGGTGCAATACCAGTAAGAAGACAAGAAAAACAGGTGCCAAAACCATGGGGGCAGGCACCCATCATACTAGGGTCAGCAGGAGTAGAGCAACCAAAAATCCGTGCAGAAGTCCACAACAAGCCTAGAGGCTCAAACATCCATTTCATCCCAACGCACCCTCTTTCTCCTCACCCTTATACTCTAGAGACAAGCACTTCTGAGGCGGAGCAAGGCTTTCTGTGACACCAGGGCAGGGAGCTCCTGTAAACAGGGCGTACTGGAAAACACTACAAATGGGGAAGTCACCCGCTCCCTCTGAATTCACAAGCAGATGGTCAGAGTCCAGGGCTAGGCTCTTAAATACCCTGAGGATCAGAAAATTTCAGGCTACACGTCTGTGAACTTGGACCTGTGCGGAGAGCACTGTGCTGCCATTTCCATCCCTTGCTGCTGCTGCTGACAAACCCTGCTCAGAGCTGGCGCTACCCTCCACCTACAGCAACCTATAACAAGGGTTTCTTAATGCCCACATGTGCAGACCAAGCTGCCTCACCTGCCTTCATGAGCACCAGTCACCAAAAGCAAAGATAAAGAGAAATTTCACTTGTAAAGTGGAGTTAATGTGATGCCTTGCAAATAAGAAGAAAAAAAGCAAGCAGAGAAGGAAGGCAGTGGAAGGTGGAGAGGGGAGAACAGAACCGCAAGCCCCAAGAAAAGCCTTTGGTTCACCACATTTGCTTTCAATAACGCAGTACACAAGAGCAAACCTAAATCTTCACCTGTTTAGCTTCCAGAAACAATGAATTCCTCAACAGAATCTTTTTCTGCCTCTGCAAAACCTTAAAAGCAAAGGATCTAATGACAGGGAGATGAAAATCCAGCCTCTCTAATGTTTTCTCCATTATGAATGGGCCTTGTTATTGACCTTTCAGAGCACAGAGAAGCTGGCTTTCCAACCTCTGCTGCGATACAATTATCTGCAGTGTTTAATGCTAGTACAGGTGATTCCCACTACATACTGCATTTTGTTGTTTTGTTGATGAGTTTTAATTATCCATCTGGGTGCTAGAGCTGTCAGATGGGCTGCTGCTTATGTGATCAAACTAATACAAGGAGAGGCAAAGCACACTAATTGCAGCCTCACCAAGTGCCTTTGTGGAGATATGCCAATGAGATACATTTAAACTGCTGTGTTTATTGTAAAATATTATTATGTTTGATGAGAAAAAATAGTCCTCTTTCTATAGCCTCAAACAATTTCGTTCCTCTGATTATTGTTCTACGTTGAGAAAAGCAAAACTGAGGAAAAACAAACCACCAAAACCACACCCAGCCAAACAGCAGAAAATTCCTGCAGAGCCAAACTGAATCAGAGTTGTAAAGGTCACCAATGGGATTACTTTCATATATTATGGAGAGCCTGGGAGCAAGACGGAAAACAGGTACTGGAAATAATTTAAATATTAGTTTTACATAAGGGAAAAAAGTAATTATGCTGTTTCAACTCATTGATAAGGCCCTTAAAATTTAACAAGAGCATTAAACAGCAAATTCATAAGATTTTACAGATTTAATGGCAATTTGGGGCACCCCTTTAAATGGTGCATCTGCTCCCCTGCCAGGAACTCCCCAGCTTAGGAATCTGAGGTCTCGGACAGGACTTGCCAGTAGGGTGTGCTGCCTCATCATCACCCTCCAAGGAGGGTCTCCCCCAAGCGATGAAAGGTTTGTCCTCTGTGCTTCATCATGTAATGCCTCACATTTTATAGTTTCCTTGGATTTCTTTCTGTCCCATCTCTTTGTGATTAACAGAGTGAGAAGGGGAGATGAAACCCCCAAAGGCAATGAATGTGTAACCCAACAGGAAAACCTGCCGAGAACCATGTACTAATGCGCCTGGCTACAGCATCCCTGCAGCAAAGGCAACCTGAATGCAAGGCTAGTGAAAGAAACATTCAATGTTAGCGCAAGAACAACAAAGCAATGTACCCAATTCTGTCCAAGCCATTGGGTATGTTTTGACAAAAGCTTTGGGTCACCATGGAAACCAGATCTGCACTGAGCAGTCTGAAGCAGTCACAGTGCTGCATCAGCTGCAAGTAGCTGAGGTTCCAAGCAAGGGCAGGTTTGCGATATAGACTAACGTCTTTCATTGGATGCTGGTCTGTAGGGCTGAAAACCAAACTAGGCAAGCCTTAAGGCTGTAAAGTACATCTTTTAAAGGACTACATCTGCCTTTTTACAGGTATTCTACTTCTTCCAACTCCATAAACTTCTGTAGCACACTAATAAAAATCCACTTTACAAAACACTGACAGGATATCTGGAGAGGAGAGTAAACACCTGAAGTAAACCAACCGATAAAAGGCTCATCAGTTTAGCCAGAGTTAACACTACTTAAAATAACTGCAAACAGAAAACAATTTGGCTTTTAGTTTGGATTATGAGTTCAAATTAAATGCTAGATGAGGTCAAGGCTGAATTTCAGCTGGTGTTCCACATTACTTTGTCTTCACTGCCACTTTAACAAGAGTCATTGCAAGTTAAAGCCCATTTTTTCTTCTTTAGTACAGCTGCCGAGAGCTAGGATAGCCAGGGGAAGTGGCAAAGGATTATATTCTCTAGAACAGCTCTGAAGTGCTTTCAGACCCTCAGTCTACTATTGCCTACCTATCCACCGAGTCGGCAGCACAGGGAGCCCACGCCATGCTGCACACCAAGGTGCTGCAGCCGTGTAGCAGCACAAAGGTGTGAACTTGGCGCTCAGCACTGGCAAAGCAAAAAGCAAATCTGAATGTGAGCACGTAGAAGCCTTTTAAAAATACTAACAAAAGAAATTTTTTTAAAAAAAGATAATTCTGTCCTGTTGTTAAAGCAAAATCCAGTATTACTCCCACTGCATCCCCCTTCAGTAACTGTCAAGTTTTCTTGAAGGACAAGGAATTACACAGCCTGTAATAACCACAGTGCTGCCGTTTACTGTCACCACCCAATGCCCCTGTCCCAACCACTGACTGATTCCTGCAAAAGGAAAAACTGAGATTAGAGAGTATTGTCTGTAAAAGGGCTAAAGTAATCTGTATTCATGGGTTGGTAGGTTTAATGTATTAGCCTTTCGCCGCTGCAAACAGGATTAAAGAAGGGTTTGGGGCCAAAATAATTTGTACTGCTCTCCATCTCAAATTTGACATAATAATTGAATGACTCAATGAAACAAAAATGAATACATCCAAACAGCACAGGAGGTCGAAGCTGGGCAACTCCCTGATGAACTCAGGAGTGAACCGAAGGCAGCCATGCAGCACTGCTTCTAAAACCCAGAGCAACCGCTCCCTTCATCACTCTCGCCGATGACATGATACCAAGGTGATTTTTAAGTACAGGTCTATAGATTTTAGTTAAGAAACAATCATCCCTCAGCCTCTTGATGGGGGGGGGGGGAAGCTTCCCAACTGAGTCAGATTTAGGATCAACATGTGACAGGTTATGCCTTTAGCATCATTGCTAAATCAGTTCAGACAAAAAGGTAATACTGCCAAGTAAAACAAACAGCCTGCCCAGGGTTGTATGCTGTTAATACAGCATCTGTTTATGGTGCCTGATTTTGTATAGCACCTTGTGCAAAGGAGTCTTGGCCCCTGTCTGTCTGAGGCATTAAATCAGTACAAATATTAATCAGAAGCAAACCAAATTTTCTCAAAAAATAATCCTGAAATGAGCTAAATACGTTTTTGATATTCAAAAGCCTGTTCTGGGGTTTTTGTTGTTGTTGTTTTTTGGTTGTTTTTTTTTTTCCAACGTAGCCAACTCTGCCTCTCTGATCTTCAGCCCAAAGCTTGAATATAGGCAGCCTGCACTTTGATTCTAAGCTCAAGAGAAAGCACAGCCTCACAAAACCTTCATGTGCTTCCCAGCCCGGCACTGCCCAACCCAAGCATACACAAAAGCAAATGGTAGGGGGGGTGGGGAGGGCAGGACGCCTATTCTTAAATATATTACTGGAAACGTCCATTGTGAAATTCCTCAAAATGTCTAAACACAGCCCTGAACTTTCTGTGGCTGCATGCAGCAACACGGAGGGGCTGGAGGGATGCATTTTTGAGAACACCTGTCCAGCAGCTCCCCTGAGGCTTTCTCATGCTGTGCTCAGCACTAAGCTGGGGAAAGTCAGGGATCAGACTCTGCTGCCTGCCCTCCCACCACCCCATTCCCTCCTCGCTTCTTCTTCCAGGGGTAGTTTTCAGCATATCTATCTATCTATCTCCGTTTTCAGCTATATACACCCAGCAGCTCTTTTCCTGCTCCACCTATCTGGTCACCATCCTGAAAGGGACACTACTTGCTCATTACATATCTTATCTGCCTGTAAAATACATGATTAAAATACATACAGATTTAGCTAAAAAGACTATGCTGAAAAAAAGTCTGATAGGAAAATGGCTTCTGAACACCTGTGGGACAACAACTGGCAGGAACCGAGCAACTGGGCTTCTGCAAAACTCCAAGTCTTTTTTGTGAGATGCAGAAACTACTTTGTTAGTGGAGGACTGACAATTTCATGCTACAGAGCCTGCCTAATGCTGTACTCACAGAATTAAACTCGCTGTATGCAAGAACGTTTCCTTTGAGGAAGCTAAACTCAAAGACCAAGTTTTCTGGAAAGGCTATGCCTCCCACTGGAGCTGAATTTTTCCAGAGCTTGGTTCTTGGAGGAACTACAAAAAGGCGTAGCTGCTGAGCATGGCCAGGGACTCCTGTGTTCTCATGGACAGCAGTGAAGCTGCTGGCTATGAAGCATTTTTCAGGCAGCAGGCTGTGTCATGGAGTGCGTAACCGCTTTAGTAATCCAACCCAAACAGCTCTGCAGAAAAAAAACCCTGCCTGCCTGGGATTCCACAGGAGCCTTAGGTGGAGCAGAAACTGGGAAATCCACATTCCAGAGCATGGAGCATTTCTCCAGCAAGTCAACTTTAAAATATGTGACTGATGCTGCTCAGACATACTAGCTGAAGCCCAGGGAGATGGATGAAAGGGTAAAGATGCAGAATAAATTCATCAGATGTCTCCATAAATCATTTCTATAGTTCACATTTGTTCTCTGCCTTTCATTACTTACATTTCTAAAGCCACCGGGTGCCTTGGTGCAGTAGATCTAATAAAAAGGAAGATAAAGTTTAACATCCCTTTTTGAAACATATTAAAATGATGTAGCTTTCTTCTGAATGTTAATGGCAAGCATTACAAGAAACATACTGTCTCAAAACAATTCACTGGGGCTGGGAACGAAAGCAGAGTCCCACTGCAGCCCGGAAATTCACGGTCCTCATCTCCACTCCCCCACCTGGTAGAAAAGATCTTATTTCTGACCCTAATGTTTTGGCAGTCTTAAGTTTGTCACCAAATCCTGACCTTGCTTTGTGCAGACCCTCTGACTCAGGGTCAAAATTCCATACTCGAGGAGAGGAGAAAATATTTTTGGAGACTGGCATTTTGGGAAAGAGTCTAAGCTGTGTGACAGCTGTTTGGAGATGTGGCATGCCAGAGGGGTCCCAGCGGAGCATACAGTTTTACACACACGCACACGTACAGAAAATCATTAAAGTTTCTGTCTCTAAAGTTTCACATTTAATGAAAGAAAGCAAGAGAGATATCTGGAGAACTCTTGGGTTATATTAACAACTAGTGATACTCCCTTTGCCAAGAGCACAGGCCTGGGAAGCTCACCGACAGGGATGGGAAGGACCCACAAAAACAACAGCAGGTCCAAGCGGTGTGGCGAGAGGGAGCGGGAAGAGCCGAGGGGGAGCGGGAAGAGCCGTCCTGCCCTCTCCCTGCCATGACCCTGGGCCGGTCAGGAATTGAGCAGAGAACCTGCTCTTGCGGCTGGAGTTGTTCTACGACAGAGGCAAGGACCTTTATAACAGAGTTTAATCTGCTGCAGGTTAAACAAAACAAATGACTGCACAAGTGAGCAATTACAGAGCATTCCACAGCCAGCACTCGGAAAGCCTTGCCATTGATTAATTAGGTTCTGAGGGCCAAGGCTAACCTCACAGTCCCCTGAGAAAGAGAGACCACTTAGCCCCTTTAAAAAACAAACAAACAACAACAAAATTAAGATTTTTTTCAGTATTCTTATTTAATACTTGAGCATTAGTTAAACAGCTGCTAAAGTATTTGAACAGTTACTTGGGACTGACCTACATTCAGCTGTATCGCTTTATTACACAGGAGAAACTTAGTTAAGCTTCTGTTCCTTAACAAAAGCAAATAAAATCCTCCACTTTATGACAAGGAGCTGCACTGCTACAGCCATGTAAAGCTTTCAAATTTGTCAGCAGTTTCCCAAGAGTGTGGCTCCCACTATCACATTCCTCCTCTTTGCATTTGAGAGATAACAAGATACAGGGTATTTTTATGCATTAATGCTCCTCAAGGCAGGCTAGCTCACTCTGCTAGCCACCGCCAAGGTGGAGAAGACTGTAGCCTGTGATACCCACCCTGTTATCTTATGAGACCTACTGTACCTGTGCAATATGGTCTGCTCCCAGTCACATCATGGGCTAGGTCATGAGTACTTCAGCCCTGCCAGGAGGAAGGCATCAACTATTCACTTCATGGCAAGAAGTAAAAGAGTAACCTGTGCCTTGAAAAAAAACACAAACGAAACAACCAAACCACATCCTGCTGGCCATATAGTTGCACTTACCCATGGGCCTGATCCGCACCCCACTGAATTCAGGGGGTGAATGGTCATTTACAGGCACCACTAACCATTAACAGGGTTAATGAGCTAGGTAGTGGCAGCGTACAATGAAGGATGCTCCCGTTTTAAGAAAATACACAAGAGTTTCACCAGCTCATGTCACCAAAGCGACCCCCCAAGTCACCTACCCAAAGCCTCCCATGAGCATTAACATTTTAAAATGCTGTTAATGAAAAGAACCACCCCATACATGTGACCCACACTCAGCTACACTCACCACTGTAACTGTGCCGAACCTCTCTACAGGATTATTCAGCCACATGTTACGTGCTCATCACCCTCCTCCCTAAAACACTCATCTTGGCCTCCTTGTCTCCTGCCCTCACACAAGCAGCTCCCCTGCTCTGACTTATCAGAGATCCATTTTGGGGGAGAAATCTGTCCCCAGCCTTGTACAGCTAATGAAAGCAAGCGCTTAAAATATAAACAGCTAGACAAAAACACTCACCAGCTGCCCAGATCCTCTAGATTTTCATTGAAGTGACTACAGATACTCAGACAAACCCTTGGAACTTTGGTGAGGTAACAGGATGTTTTTTTCTACATGAGGGAGAAAACCCAAAAACTGTTCGTTGCTGAGCACAGACCGTGGGTGGGCAGCCCTTCCAGCACCGGCATCATGGTCAGAAAATTACTTCTGAACACCCGACAGCTCCTCCCATGTTTCCCAATCAAGGGATAATTTTCCAACTGGCTTTCAGTCCTGCTGAACCCTGTGCTGAATGCTTGAGACCATGAAGCTGCTACTGGACTTTTTGCCAAATCCAATTCTATATGTGCCTTGCTGACATCTATATTTATAAAGCTCCCGATTCTCTCAAGAGGATGAAGAGACAGGTGCAGAGGTGGGAGTCATGCACCAAAGAGCAATTCCCCCAGCCTCATGACACAGGAGTCCTTCTACCAGCTCAACAACTCACAGAAATTAACTGGTACAAATGCTACAACACCTCCCAGGCTTTAAAAAAAAAAAAAAAAACAAAAAAAAACACAAAATAAAAAAAAAAACAACAACAAACCAAAAAACACCAAAAAACACACAAAAAACCAACCAACCAAAAAAAAACCAACCACAAAACACAACAAAAAAAGAAAAAACAACAACAACAACAAAAATACCCAACAACAACACCACCACCACACAAGAAGCTCTTAAGTCCTGCACCCCATCAGGGCCATTAGTGCTGAGCACAGTGGCCTGATGATGCCTTGTCCCTTGGGCCTACTTTATTCCTGCTCTCTGAAGGACCACAGACATTGTTCAGGATCTGAAAAAGTTGGATTTAATTCCATGGATGGCTGTAAACCTTTAGTTCCCATCCTGTAGCAGAACAGCCTTACAATGAAGTCCAACCTCGTCTCTGCAACGGGCTCCACTTTTTCTGAATAATTAAGGAAGCATTTGGGTAGGGGCTGAAAATGGCATCCTCACTTTCTAGTATATGTTGGACTGTTAGAATGAAGTATCAGGCAGGCTCTGCTGCTATCTGTCTCTATGAATATTTGACTAATTAACATATAAGCAAGAGCAGCAATGGAAAAAATGATGCATTCAGTTCTATGCAATGCCGTTACAATTGTGATGACTTAAAATCCTGCAATACTTTGGTAGGCCATTTTACAGCCTGGCTGTAACAAGGAGCTGTGGTGAATGGTATCTCAGGTGCTGGAGAGTAAGCAGTTAGGGGTGAAGACACCTCAAGTCAGCTTTGGGGTTAAAGAAACTCTCCGTATACTCACTACTGCCAACCCTGAAGGCAGTAAAAATAATGGGTGACTATCAGTATTTTATTTGCTTTGTTAGTGTAAATAAGACTAGCTTAAGTCACAGGTTGCATATAAATTCGTCCTCCTTTTTTTCAGTGCATCTATGGAAAGTAAATTCTTTTCCAAGTGTTGAGAAAACGATGCTTTCCCTTATGTCAGTCAGTGCCTTTAACAGCATTCATCTCACTCCAGGCTTTTTGAAGCTTTGTGTATAGAAAACCAGTGCCCCTCAGTATACTGAAGTAGCCAGTACAGGCATCTGGACAGCGCTGAGGAACAGTTTAGTGCAAACAAATTGACAGGCGAACTGTAAAATACTGACCAACGAGGAAATTCTCTCTGTGTCCCAACCAGCCTCATCCTACCGGTCACTCCCCGCAACCGTGCAGCCTGGGCAAGAGAAGCTTCAGTTTTCCAGCTAACAGCAATCTACCTGCTAGTGCCAGGGGATCGGGTTTGATTCTGTGGCCTCTGCCTTTACAAATACTCTTAACAACTCTCTCAAAAAGCCAGCAAGCCTCATCTCACTTACTCTGACGTGACTGAGTAAACAAATAATGCTATTTATGCACTGCAAACCGTTTGTCAACCCATTTGTCATTTCCAATCTTTCATTGCTCATGCAGTAAAAATATGTGGGATTTTATTCAAACCTCCCTTGCAGGTGTGATGAATGCTTTATTTATACAACAGCACTTCATCTCACAGAACTGTTACTATGCATATGCAGCCCTTTAAGTCCCTGTGTGGCGTAAGCAGAAGGTGTAAAGAGAGATGAAAACAAGAGGCAGTGCTGTAATTATAGCCAAGGGGGTAATCATGGATGGCTCAGCTAAAACTGGAGAATGTGTGCCAGAGGAAAGTTAACCACTTCAGAAGAGTTCAGTCCCCATCAGCAGGCAAGGTGAAAAACATGGACCCATTCTCAAAGACCTCTTAAAGGTCAGCGTTACACTGTCAATCCCCGCTCAGCTTATCAGCGTACTCATGGCATCAGCATCCACTGTATATAGCGAGCACATTATTTCCAGGCAAATCATCTCCCATTGACACCCCCCAATTTGAATTTCAGTCCAGGACTGAAAAACCTGGAAGCAGACGCTGCTACAAATAACTACAATTTTGCAAGACATGAATAAATTCCTTTGGGCAGTCTTCTAGTGGCCAGATCAGACAGGGAGCAGCAAAAGGGCTTCTACTGTAATTTCTACTGCAAGGCAGAGTGACCTTGGAGGCAGCACCTGTGCTCTTCTGCAAAATGGGAAGAATGATAGTGAACTCCCTGCAAAGTCTTTTGAGATTCACAGATAGAAAAAAAAAATATTACTTTGATTACTATTCATTGATGTGTGAAGTCTGCTACACAAACCTGCTGAGACCTACGGCATCTCCTCTAGAAGTAAAGCACCACTGGGATGAAGGGCAGCAGAACCTGTCCCTTGTTTCTACTTTGCATCACTGACACCACAGTAAGACTTGAGTTTCATTCACTCATGCCATGGAGCACACCAAATGCTTCCCTGGCTTACAGAAGCCTCACAACCATTTGACTCAAGCCAGTTTGCGGTAAAAAGAGTAAAGGATCGGTCCCAAGTGGATCCCTGTCTCTTGGAAGGCACATCCCTTGCAGTTTTTACCATGAGGGCAAAACATCGTCAGCTCCAGCACGATCTTCCTGGAAGCTCCTGGTTGCCTCTGATAAATCTGCAAGAGCTACCATCAATTTTCATATTTCTGAGGGTGTGGGGTAAAGAAAAGGTGAGAGGAGCAGCTGTGGACCAATTTCAGGTACCTTGATATCAAACCTCTCTTTCCTCCACCTTTTATTAAAAATTTCAAGGGGAGGGTGGGATTCACAAAGAACTATGTAAACAGACACCAGACTTATGTTTATTGCCTAAGCAAAAGAAGATTAGAATTGACAACTGGAGAGGTTTTTGGAGACACAGATGCTACAATCATTTTAATATAATTTGGATTTCCAAATCAGTAATTACTCTATCACATATCTATGATTTTGTAGATGCTACTAGAAATGCTGATGTCTTTTTCTATGCATAGTAATGAGCAACAACAAGGGCTGTTAATATAAAGCCTGTAATGTTTGTATTCATATGTAAATAGGTTATGTAAACGTTTTAGACATTTTTCAGTAAAACACTGAGTTCTAACCTAAGTGGCTCCATTCCTAAAGTAGAAAAATTGCACTCTACATAGAAATTGTTTACTAGTCTGTCAGCAAAGCCGCCAAAGCAGTGAGCTGAATTTATAGGGGCATTTACATCTCTCCATTAGATGCGATATTAGAGTAACTGGAAACTTATAAATGTGCAGACAGATACTGGTTGATATTTAGAAAGTTGCTTGCACGTACATGGTGGCATACACATTCAGCACACATGCACCTTCTGCATATACATATGCACAAGCACAGGAACCTTCTTGGGAGACTGAGGAAAGCAGTAGTGTTTGATTTAATTAAACTCATTTAGTTAAGCTGATACAAACCCCTGGTTAAGAGTGACAGAATCAGTTTCTGTCCTGTTCTGCCTGCTAATTGACTTATGATAAAACTAAATAAGGCATGTTAAAACACCAACACATGTCTCCAAGCAGGAGTAAATTACACAAACACGAAACCACAGCTTTAGCTGACTCCAAACAATGCTAGGGTTGGGAAAGGGGTGGGGGGTGGAGGGTGGGGAAGGGGGGGTAGTGGGCTAAATTACACTAAGGCCGCCCTTTGTACCTAAGAATGTTACCATTTTCCTTCCGACCCCTTCCACTCACGCATGCATAACTGTGGCCTCCACGTGTCCCACCTGGTGCATGGACAGTGGTCCCTGCGTCTTACGCAAGCCATTTCTAACTCAGCTGGAGCACAGACACACCACCATGGTACTGTTCCTTACAGGACCCGATGTGCCTATGGACACAAAACCCTGGGACTCTCTACTCTTTGAACACCATACGACTAACGTGCATTACCTTCAGTGAGATCCACTCTCAACTCTATGATGCAGAGAATCACATCGTGAGACTTTTTCCTTGGTGTCTTTAACAAATCATATGCAGCCTCTCATCTCCTTCTCTTCTCCTCGAAGGTATGTATTTGAAAAGATGGTTTTGTGCCATTAAAGGCTTTAGAAAGACAGCTCAGAGACCCCTGTGTCTCCACTACAGCACGAGTAAGTCCCAGTTGTATAGGAGACAACAGACGTATTCTCTTCGTAATAGATGTTCTTCTCTCGTAAGCAAAAATTAAATGGAAATGACAACAAGGGAGCAAACATACTGCTGTTGCTCCAGCAACTCTCAGCACCTTCTACCATCCTAGGGGCAGTATTTTCAAGATCTGTTCAGTCCTTCACTTTTTATGAGGCTGCCAAAAGCTGCCAGAGGTAGCTACTGGCATTTTGACCTTTCTCTCTTGTGCCTTCTCTGCTCATCCTTCCTCACCACTTTCCCTCTGCTCTACTTCAGAGCACTCTCACACTGTTCCTGGAATAGTATTAACACCAAAAGAGTCAAGGTACATTTACATCTCATGCAATCGTAGCTTGACTCATCCTGTCCCCTTAACTGCTGCCTTCAACCAATGCAAAGGAACAGCAGTCATGCCACAAAACAAAAGGGAGACAGCCTGACATCCATACCAAGTAGCTGAATTATTGCCATTTCCCTGGTGAGCTGCAGTGATGTGGGATGACCTCTGGCAAACAAGGCAGTTTTCACCAGATACAGGAAGAAAGAAAAGGAAAAAAAAAAAAAAAAAAAAAAAAAAGAGGCAGATAGCTCTACTGGAAAAGCCAGGCCACAAGTGTAGACTCTGTTATGCCCATGCCAACAACAGTTACTTACACAAGTAAAATTGAGAGGACTACCGACTAGGTGAGTAAATCCATGTCCACTTTGTTTCCAAGGGAAGAAATTCACCCTGGCAAGATTCTGTTTGTACACTGGAATAGCAGTATTGATTTCAGCAGTTATTCCAGTCCCCCAGTACTAGAACACTGCAGTGCGGCAAATGGAGAGACGGGACGCAGCTTGATGCAAGCAAATGTCAAGTTATTGTACAGAAGCACGAGTTTTTATACACTTTCAGAAGCTGCGCGTTTTAAACAGATTGGTCCTTGAAGCTAAGCCTTGCATACTAGGCAATCCCTGATTGGTGGTTAACTGCCAGCAATTAACCGCAAGGTGTTACCTTTCCTTGGCGCCATCCTTCCCCCACTCCCCCGTGCTCTGTAAACATGCCTCATCATGTTAATTGCTGTCTAGACAAGCTCGAGCACATTCCCCTCAGCTAACCGATTGCCACGCGTGGTCCTAGTTTCCAGCCCGCTCCTGCACTGCAGTGAATCAAACCCGCTGTGGTTTTGCCCCCGCTACCTTTGTGCTAAGAACTACTGGGATGCCCAGTGCTTTAAAACCGGCTCATAGACTGCTTTCAGGTTTTATTCCCTTTTAAAGGGGACACTCCTGGATATGATAAATGGTCAGCACTTTCTTGTGATGATGTAAGTGTCAAAAGCTGGTTGCATCTAAAAAAACCCATGGAACTGAAAGACATTTTGCCTATTCAACCTGGAACTTGTTACATCAAGTGAAATAGCAGACAAGCAATCACAGCAAAATGAAAGCTCTTTGCTCCTGTTTGGTGAACCTTCACCTATAAATTCTGTGAAGAAAAAGTAAATAATGGCCCACATGGCACATGCTCAGCAGCACTGGTGGTCTGACATCACTATGTTACTTTATTATAGCTGTATACTTATCAAATCTAACCAGATTTCTCATTACCTAATGATTTCCAACAAGGATGATTATTTTTACTACATCACCCCAACGAGAGACCTTCACTGGGTGTCCAAAGCCCCCCTTGGTTTTGAAACACAAGCCCTGACCTGATGAGTTTGCAGTCTAACCTGCAGACTGTAATAACTTTGATGCTCAAAATGATGCTCTGAAATCGGGGAAGCACCCAGGCCCCTCGTGTCACCCAAGAGAAGGGGACCTTGTCTGAAGGGGCCAGCCTCTGTCTAAGGTCTGCATAGGGAGCAAAGTCAGCGCTGTCTCCGTTAGAAGTATTGCAAGTGATGTTGAATCCAGTTTAGCATTTGTGTTTAATAACAATAATGCTTGCTTCATAAAAACCTGATTTTTGTGTAACCATATCCAAACTAAACCAACTGAACAACACTGTGAAGTAAAAGAGGTTGATAAGTGAGGGCTTTTGCTGGCAGAGCTTTCCTCATGCTCTTTGTAAAACCAGCTACCCTTGCAAAACAAGTTATTTGCTAATAGTTATGTGCTCAAATTATGAGTCCCTGTAGCATGGCACAACTTCCCAGACTGTTAACAAACGCACTGGCAAAATGGTCCAGTGCAGACCAGCCTGCAGATTGGTGTCCAGTGTTGTTTCCAAAGGCTTCCCCCTCACATCAGGAAAATCCCATTCAGCTTTTGATTCCTCTGGTGCTGATATGCCCTTAAACATCTGCCCTTAAGAATATCCATCCACTTTACCTCACAGCATAATTACAAGGGCACAAAGCTGGAGTCTCCCTCCCTATCCACTCCAAATCCTCTCTCACACTGGCCTGCCTATTCCTGTGTTGCCACCCCATTCCAGGCAAATCCCAATTATAGCAACAGAAAAGGAATCAGACGTCTTTGTTCAGATGCAGATTGAACATCATCAGCAAGACAGATACCGAGTGCTTGTATTTGTAGAGGTCTCTGCTGCCTTTGGGTTTTTTTTCCCCTTTTCTTCTTCTGTTATTGATGTTAAAGAGGGAGCTAAAAAGTCTGTAACCATTTCACCAATTAAAAAATCACAATGGTCTTCTGCAAAAGCTACTAAGAAACTCCATTCTCTCCCTCTTTCAGTTATAGCTGCTACACGTTCTTACATAAGAGATACTGCTCCCAAATATGTTTAGGTCCCTATTGATCTAGCCTAAGTCCACTTGGCTATGGGTGGGAGAGAAAGCAGGAATGAAAACTGAAGCAGGAAAAGGTTCATAATTTTGTACCACAATTCAGAGGGCTGTGAGGAACTGCCAGCTTGTCTTGCCTTGAACTTGTCATCAAGTCTTGCCAACTCATCTGTTTAATCAAAGAATTTTAATCAAAGTACAGTTCAAGAAACCACAGGCTAACGTGGACAAATGATAAGAATAATTAAACCACTCAGCTAATCTGTAGCTTGTCTGTCATTGGCTCCTAAGTATGCTGGAGGCTTGAGATACAACTATCTTGCATATTTAGCAAGCTAGATCCTTAGCAGGTCTCAGTCAATAAAGATCCCATGGAGCTACGAGTAATCCCTGCTGAATGCAGAGCTAGTACCACCAAATGTTGCACCACTCCAGTCTCTGTGTTTCTTTAGACTCTCACATGCATTCCCAGGAAGAACCACCATGTTGTTTCTTATCAACACAACTGAATCCACATAGTTGTCACAGCCAAATATTTTTGAGGGATGGTTTTCCTTAGGAATATGATGGAACCATTGAATCAAAATGTTATGAACATGTTTATTCACATTGTCATTTAGGAAAAAGCTTTCCAGTTTAAAATGCATTTTATGTGTTCTCGTTAAAATTGGTTATGTAGCCTTGAAAATCAGAATACTCCGATTCAACAGAAATATTTCTTTCAATGCAAAAATCAGTTTTCTGGACTATTTACAAATGTTTGATCTTATGTTAATACAGAATTGTTTTACAATGAAGTTACATTGCCACTTCAATGACAGAATTTCCTGCAGCACAGAATAATTGGTCTCCAGTTAACTCCAAAAGTTGCTTATTTTTATTCCTGTCTTTTAACTGAATATATATTTGCTCTCCAGCAGCTGACCATGCTTTCAGCAAATGCCAGGTAATGCAGCTTACGAGCTACCTAGAATTGACTTGGGATTACTATATGGTCCCTCAAAAGACATATATATATATATATATATATATATATATATATATATATATATTTGAGAGTTACTGCAGAGCCACTGTTCTGCAGTGCCTCACTGTCCAGACAAAGCCCTTCCCTTGGTCCCTAATCCTGGACACTTACAGTATTTCAAAGGATTGGCTGAGCAGATTTCTGGGCATTAAAATGCAAAAAACAAGTGTGCACACATGAGATGTTGATTGCACTGCAGCCTAGGAGAAACTACTCGGCAAGAGACAACCTGAGCCTTTTACAGGAAGCAGGCTTCTAAGGAGGGAGTAAGATTTCATGTTGGTCCAGCTGCATTGTAAAGCCTTTTAAGTTAAGCAGTTTGTATACCACTGTGTGTTTAGCTCTCATAATACGACTCCTGTTTTTAAATAAGAAGTTTTCTTATCAACACATTTCTTATTTTCTCCTCCTCAAGATGACCCTTCACTCCACAGCTGCAAGAGTGCCGGGGTATCCAGCAGCCACTGGGACAACCATTGCCATTCAGATCTTGCTTGTGTTGGTACTGTGACACAGCACTTCTGAGGTTTAACCTGCTCCTACCACTGCCTGTTGGCATTGCTGACCTTCACTCAGCTGCTTTTTGAGGGAGGCCCCGTGATCACGACACAGCACTTGAATTCTGCTGGGCTGAGGTGAGCTCAGTATTTATCTGAGAGCAGTGAAAGAAAATGAGAGCAACAGGAACTTCTTCCTGTGCTGCAGAGGAGCTGAACCCATACATGCTCACCAGGCTGAGGGAGCACAGCAAAGTCTAAGCTTCAGGACATCACCTATGGTCTAAAAGAGGACATTTGTAAAGGAACCTGCAGGAAAAAATATACAAGGAAGGGTAAAGTAGAGTTGTTGAGCAGGGAACCCTAGATGATGCTCTTGAAAAGAAAAAAAAAAAAAAAAAGAAACAAAACAAAAAAGCATAGTATTGTTCCCCAGAGGATATTTCCCAACATTTTTGAAGTAGGTCTGGAAAATGAACTAATGGCCACAGGAAAGGTAAGAAGATGGCCAAGGCCATTTTTCCTACACTGTTAAAAGCAAAAATTGTACTAGCAGAAAATTAAGGTCAACATGTCCCAGTAACTCAGGAGATCCAGAGGGGAAAAACAAACAAACAATGGGGTCCCCCCTTTGGGATGTGGGTGGGCTGCAGCAGTCACAAGAGGACAAGGAAATCTTTACTATTTTGTCCAAAGCTGTACTCATAATAAAGAAAATGGACATTCTAGCTAATACCTGCAAACATGCAGATTATGAATCAGTGGGAAAACCAAAGCATAACCATAGGCAGACTGCCACCTTTTTAAAAGCAAACAAAACTCTTTGGTTACAATGGTGGTAGTTCTTGTATTTTTGTCTCAAGTTTATCCTTCGGTCATCCCTGTGAATTGGAAATGTGCTACCAGGACCAATTTATTATCTAATACATTGCAACAGCTACTGCTGCTTATTATGAAATGCTACAGCAATGTTACTCAAACATTCAAGAAGAGCAATTTCATATCCCACCTTAGACTGCTTGTTCGGCTGCACACTGATACTGATGCTACCCAACATCAAGTTAAAAATCACACATTAGAAACACTAGCTTCCACCTGTTTTGCCCCTATGTTTTATCACCAAGGATCAGATAAATCAAAACAATTTTTTTTTCCTTTCATCTGCTTTTAAACATATTCTACTGTACATTGGTTTTACTTGGGTCGAGAGATGGCTGTATAATACACAAGACATTTGCTTCTGCAGACTTGGAAAGGCATTTAATCAGTGCATGAATGAGGCTTAAAGAAACAGAAAGCTTCCTAATGCAAATGCAGCTGTGATTGATAAGAAGGACAATGGACAGAAATCCTTGACTTGATTAACTTAGTGACCTAGAAAGAGGGATGTGTCTCAGTCCAACAGGGCAGAACAGAGAAACACTCATGAACTGTTCCTTTCTGCAGCGCTCACTTCCGCACCCAAAGGAGCCATTCACCAGAAACCTGGACACACTAGGGAAGCCTTTCTTTCAGTTTCTGACTGTACAGAGTCGAACGGAGGGACAGACAGAAATAAGTGTCTCTCTCCCCTCTCCCTCTCTTGCTCCCTGTGTTGGCTTTGCAGAGGATTCAGCTGGTCCTAAACCACATACAGTAAGAAAGATTATTTCAAAAGGCCTTAATTCACTTTGATGTATTGTTTTGGTTTAATGCGGTGTCTTTTCTAAGGACACACAAGAACTCTGAAGTATTTCATATCTGCGCATCTACTGTGCACATCTCACGGTAATTGTATGGGAAAGAGCAAAAGTCTGCAAAACTCAACTTAGTAATACATTTAAAAACATTTCAGATATACCTTACACCTTCAGAGCCCCGTGGACAGCAGCTAATTAAATCTCTCAACACTGTTCTTACACAGATGGGTAGTTATCTCTGTTTTGCAGATGGAAGGAGTGAAATAACACGACATGCTGCAGAATTTACAAAGGCTACAGGCGCTTCCTTCTCCAACTCACAGCTCTAAGTGCACACCGCAAAGCCTCACAGAGCAGACCGACTGCGAGGGCAGAAGGGGTCACAGCTGACCCTGGGGGACAGGGAGGACATGAACCCTGAGCCAGTCTCCTGACCCCAAGGACTCATGCCACAGAGCAATGCTGCCAAACAGCACTGACATGTTTTGCACAGAAAGAAATGGAGCACAGAGGCCTCATCAAGAATCAATTAGATACTGCAAGAGAACACAAAGTAAAGGTGGGACAGCCACACACACATGACGTATCAAATGGAGAGGAGAAAGGCGGCTGGCTCACGTCCCCACCCCAGGTATCACAGGGTTAACCGGCACACAGGAGGATAGGAATCCAGAAGTGTAACAGAGCTGGAAAAGAAGCCAGATGTTTCTTATCTTGCCACTATGGTCCCAATTCATCCAAATGACAGAGGTTCGGAAAATTAATTAACATTCTGAAAGGAAAACCTGACTGTAAGAGCAGATTTCTAATTAGCTACAGACAGCGCTGGCAGGCTGCTTAAAAGTCAAGGCTGATTCTACCCGCCACACATCGGGTGTGGGCCCTGGCCGAGTAAAAAGCAAACAAACCTGGAGACTGCTTACTACCGTGATTCACGGGTGGCAGGGCAAAAAGAGCACATTAATATTGGATTATGAGATAGTGGGATTGCAGCATATCCCTAAGGATCCTAACAGCACTTCCTAAGAAATAAGACCCATGTGTCTCTGAATGCCTATACGAGCCTAACCCTTTTTCCTTCTCTCATCTCAAAACAGCAACGTACAAAAGATAGCATAAAAAAATTGTGAGAGCTTATCTGAGCCTCAGCCCTGTTTTGATCATACTGCTAAGCATATAACTCACGCTTGGCTAAGGACTGCAGAAGCAGTGGGATAAAAGTAATGGGAAGGCAGTGGGAATGCCAGGACTCTTCAATGAATGGAGCTCTTTCATTCCACCTGACCAGCATTATGGGAGTTAAGTATTTTTGATGATAAAACCAGCAACAGAGATCTTCAGGAGTGTCATCACTGTGCCGAATCTCGGGAAGCTGCCTGAGATTTCCAAAGTCACTTTAACCTTCCTGCTCCCACCAGCACTACCATGCTCTCCCCTCCAAACACTTCTTGTCATAATGGAAGTCTGCTGTTTTGGAGGGGTCCAAATTTTCCCCTGAAGCTTAAACTCATCTTTTGCAACCATATCTAAATCAGAATAACACTCGTAAGAAATGAGAGCATAGGAGAGATTTAATGTAGAACTAGAGCAGGAAAGAAGAGCCAACCAATAAGAGTGAAAGGTGCCGATAAACTAAGAGACTGAAAACCACCTAAGCACAGCTAAATGCAGTTAGCAGGGAAGGAACATCTCGTCTGCTGGGCAGGAAGATGCACCAAGGGTAGAACGAGGTGTGCGAGGGGGCGCGCCAGCTCTGCAGAACAGAAAGCACACAAAAAGAAGCTGCAAGTCCTTCCGGGAGGCATAAAGGCATGATCCACAAGTGGAATCCCTGGGAGGAGGGGGGAAGCGGGAAGTGCCAACTTCTCCTGACAGCCTCTGAGGCTGGCACAAGGTGATTGATGGGGGACATGTGAGATGTATAAAGGAAAGGAACTGCAAGGAGAAGGAAGAACCAGCTAATTTTCCCACAAGCAACTAATACAGCCAAAATCGTGCTAGGGTCAGGAGGCAGGCAAAAATCAGGAGCTTTGACTTGACAGGAAGGTGCTCAGCAAAGAGACAAAGACAACCCAGTTTCTTTGTAAAAAGACTGTGGAAATGGAGGCTGTTAGGAGGAACACACTAATTGTTTAAAAAAAAAAACCAAAACAAAAACCCAACAAAAAAACCCCAACAAAACAAAACCAAAAAACCAACAAACCCACAAGCAGAAAAACCCTCACAAGATGTAAGAAGAAAGGAGGTAACGAAGGAAACCTGTTCTAGAAAGGGAGTGGGGAGTGAAGTGCCTGACATGAAGCTGAAAGAATGAGCTGGTCAGTGGCAAAAGAAAGAGGAAGACAGATTTATGATTTTGGAACAAATCACTGAATTACAGACAGAACAAATAAAGCTTTCACCTAATAACCTACTTCTTAATGAAACTCCAAGATAGTTTGCTGTGTGCCTACCGCTAAGAAGCTAGTTCAAAATAAAAGGAAAACAAACACAAACCTTCAGGCGCTTACAAAAATCCAGTATATGGTCTTATCCTGCTGGTAAGATTCGTGTGACTACAGCCAGCCACATGCAAGCCATTCGCATTTAGCCGGCAGGAGAGGCAGATCAGACCCTGGAAGGAGCAGGGCTCTTATTCCAGGGAAGCAGCTGACAAGGACACGTGGAGGCAAACACTCAAACACATTGCCAGAAATGCAATCTACAAGAAGTGGCTCCTTCGTAGTCTGGATTAGGGACAAGGGCCAGCCCTGATAGGAAAAAAGGTCTACAACTATAGCCTGAAACTGAAGTGGGGCGGGGGGGGGGGGGAGGGGGGAGCATTAGTGCCCCAAAATAAAGCTTGAATGATGTTTAATTCAAAACAAATGTCTGAAAAATTGCAGGAACCTCTCTAATCCCATCACTGACACCTTATTTTTCAGCCACCTTATCTAATCTCTCTTTTTCAGAAGGAAGAGAGAAAAGATTTTAGTAATTAAATTAATAAAATCCCTTGTTGACTCCAGTCCATCCTGAGTGATAAGAAATCCTTTCCAGATGGATTGTAATTTCCATTTAATCTTTTATTCCTCTGCTGGTCAGCAACCCACAGGGCATGAGAACTCATTTTCTGGCCATCACTGGCGTGGTGCTAGATGGTCAGATGTAACCATTACAGCCCTTTAAAAGACTTTAATCCATTTTGAGATCACATTCAAAATCAGAGTCCTTTAGTACCCCCATAGAGGTGAAACACTGAATCACACCCCAGCCCTTCAGTCATATCTGTGAAAACCTCTCTTCTCAAAAGTTACCCAAAGATGAGCAGGATCTGCTAACATAACTCCGATTCAAATGCTGGAGGCTTAGATTTGAGAATGTGCTGCATGTTTAGGTTCATCCTCTAGCCCTTTACCATTACAAATCATGCTTGTGATGTTGCTCAATATTGTCATGAGTGTGTGTCTGCATTGCTAAATCGCTGACTGCAGCTGCTTTCACATATACTTTAGGAAGCTGTATTAATAGCATGACTGAAGCTTGCACGAAGGGAGTGAAAAGTGCCATCCTTCTTATAACAATAATAATAAACGACTGTTAACAAGGAAGAGCTGAAAATCCTATTTTAGTGCTACAGCTCTGTGTCTGCAGATCATTAATTAACGTCTTTGTGCATCACAAGATTCTGCCCTTTGATTGAGCCATTAACCAGGTTTGGAAAAGGATGCTAGCAGCGCTCTCACCTTTTTTCTCTCTCTCCGTTTCCTTGCCCCTCACAGGGCAGCCACAATGAAGATGCCCAAAGAGGGAGTGAAGGCTCCTCCTAAGCCCATCACAGATAAGGAAAGGTGGAAAAAGCAATGTAGACAGCACATTTTCTCAGCCATTTTAAAACAAAATATCCTTTTATCATCACTTGATAATGCATCACTTGATGCACTTCCCTGCATCAACTTGAAAGAACAGGCTTCCTTTCCTGTTCAATGATAGTGAAGGGATTAAAACAGAATACCCTTGCTATAAACGACTGTCACACACAATGCAAATTCCTTAGCCTGAGGTAAACCCTAAGAAAACATTTATTAATATTAAGGGATGGGCGGGGGCAGGAGGGGGAGATGCTGAAAATCCCTGCCAAAAAAGATTCTCAAAGCCCCTCACTTGTTGAAAACAAAGTAATAACAACCTATACATTTACAGGAGGGAATACATTCTCAAACTTCAGCCCAAATTTCCAAAAGCTACGAAGGGATTCAGGAGTCCTGACAAGCTGCCAATCCCGGGCTCTCAGCTACCCTCAGAAGGGGACAGTTTAACAAAACAACAGCAAGGTGGTCTCAAAGGCTGACACAAATAGCAAGAAGAGAGGCATGAAGACTGTCTTAACCTTTCAATTTGCCCAAGCTGGCAATTGAACAGTGTAGTTTTTGCAGCTGGGTCTCTGTGGTGCAGAGAGCTCCAAAATGCAAAGGAACAGCCGGAACCATGAGCCCACATTATGTTGCGCTTCATTAGACCTAGGGTCTAGGTTTCCATCCAAAAAGAGAAAAACTGCTGTTCAGGTATGTCCAGAAAAAGAAACCATCTCTTTCCCCTTAGCATAACCATTTCAAAACAACTCCAGTTCCATTAGTTTACCTATGTTTAACCGTTGTGTTCACATAAAACCAAGTAACAGCAGCACTGAAAGCCACAATGAACTATTATGTCAAATGACTTCTGACTTCTCTCTTCGGTGGTCACTTAACTCTGCAGCAAGACAACTGAAATAATGTTTATTTTAAGGAGTAATGAAGAATAGCCTTAATAAAATAAATCAAGTTTATTTTCCCTGATTATTTTTCCTGTTTCCTTGAATGACTTACCTATGCTCATTGAAATACCGTTCTTGAGTGCCTAGGGGTAGACAGTTAATGATTTTAATAGGAACAAGTTCAACCACTACATTCAGATGTTGTTCACATCTGCATCAAATCACATTCCTAATAACAGAATTTAATTCCGTACATATTCACACAGAACAATACGTACAGGGATAGGCCAATACTGGTTTCAAACCCAAGGGTACTTATGCTATAGGCATATGTACTTAAATACAGATCTTTTCCAAAATACACTTATAAAACTACACACACAATATACATACGCACACATCTAATGTACAGGTATAACATATTCAATAAGATGCCGCCCAACAAATGAAAGAAAAGATTCTGAATATGACTGAAAATAGGGTAATAGTACAATCTAAGACTTGCTCTTTGCACGCATTTCTTAGAAATGTTCTGTGGATGACTGAGGGCTGCTCATACATCTACAATGCTGAATGCAGGAATGTCTGGGCATCTGGTAGCCCAGATGAAGCTCCTGTATGTCCACAAATCTTAGCTATGCACACTGTACAGGCTCTGGTGAAATTACACAGCACATGCACAAAGGGTCCAGGAATTTGGGAAAAAGTTTAAGGTGTAGGCAAAGAAGCAACTCATGCATATTTAAACACACACTTCCCAAGAGCATCCAGCTGATTTTCTGTACAGGAAAGAATCATGCAGACAGTCATGGATACAAAACTGGAAGATTCCTGTACTGTATCACTGAAGTGCTGCTTCAAAGATGCTTTGGAAAGAAATATAGTAGCTGTAAGATTCAAGGCACTGACATGTGTCTTCATTTGCATTCAATCAAAAAAAAAAAATACCTCTTTGGCTAAAAAGTGAACCAGTACACCATCCATTTGAAACACACACACATATATATATATGTATATATATATGTAAATAGTTTCAAAAAAGAAAAAGAAAAACCAGAGTTACTAAGTTAAATTAGACTCAAACACAACACTAGGACATTTCTGATGTAAAGCATCTGAAGAAACTCTATCACAACTAAAACCTACCATACATTTCTTAACTGTGGAAAGAGTCAGCTAAGAAAACTTCGACACACTCCCCATATTGAATGTTCTGTACAAAGTCGTTCTCATTTCCCTCTCTTCCTTTGGCTGTCAAAATGAAGAATTGTAAAGTTTTTACCCAAAGATTGGCAGAGTCTGTCAAAGATTTAGCAATGTAATTGATGGGGAATCTAGTGTGTTTAAACTGCACTGACTAAAATCAGCCTCTACAACATAATGTGCCAGAATCTTATGCCATTACAAAACATGTCCAACAAAAGCAGTCCAAGTTCCAGCAGCTTGTAATGGCAGCTTACTTGGATATGACCAAAAGCAGCTTTGTCCAAAAGAGAACAGAACATGGATTTACGCTGTTAACTAATAAAAATGGGTGCATTGCCAGTAATATGTAACCGACATGGAAATGGAAACTGTAAACAATGGATGCATACGGGACAGTGGCATCGCTGTGACAAAAGGAAGTTGACAATGTAATGTTCCTGAGGTGGAGAAAAACCAAGCAGCTAGAATTAATAACAGCGTAACTACCTACAAAGCTTTCCAGCTAGAACGGACATCAGATCATTAGTATTTTTTACTTAGACATCTTTGACGGCGAGCAGAAGCCTGGAAGCTGCGAGCATAACAACCAGCAGCAGAAAGATCAGGCTCAACCTGCAAGGTGAATTTCAATACATAGTTCTCCCCCAATGGGAGTTCAGTCAGGTACCACAAAACACATCAGAAATATTTAACAAAGCTTAACTCTCTGCAAAGGCATCTGCATGCTGCTTTCTTGCACCATATTGACAGTTTGAGTTACTCAAAGCGGGATTACCAACTCTATTGACAAGTCCACCTCGACATTCCTCAGTGTTCAGCAGCTCAAACTAACAAGATGCGGCAGTTTCCTAACAAACATGAATTAATGTCATCACCAGTCAATAGCAAAGTTTCAAAATAAAGGCTATATTCACAAACACAAGAGGCCAATGACAGGGGCAGTATATCAAATGTGGTATCAAGAAATAATTGTGATTTAACAGTCTAAAAATTTTTAGGTGAAATTTCCTGCAAGGCACATTTTCTGTGATATATGCAGGTTTAACATGAATGCTCAGCTTTTACATGCTAAGCTATGTGTTATATTTTTGCTTTATAGGTTTTCTTTAAGATGTCTTTAGGCAGACAAATGGTTTACGACTCCAAGCTCCCCAGAAGGCAGCCGAGAGTATCTATTGGTAGGCAAGCTTTCACAGATTAAAGAAAGGAAAGGTACTTCCCCAAGAAACAAAAATAGTAATGGTCAACTGATTTTTCTTTTATTATTCTTTTATTATTTTTTGGCTGGCATACTTGCAGTTGAAATCAAATTCCTCCCTCCCTCTACCAACGCATCATCTAGAACCAAAGCTGTGTAATGTCAATGCAAGTTTGGAGTATCAACGATATCATGATCTGTAACGGTGTACAGGACATAAAGCTAGGCAAAGCCTTTTATTGCATTTCTTGACAAACTGTTCAGATGCATAATCTCAAAATGGAAAAAAACCAAACACAAAATAAAACCCAAATCAAAAAGCATTTGTGTGCTTAAAAAGTTACTGGAGTTTAATAAACACAAAGGGAAACGAGCAGCAAAGAAATCTGAAGTATTGGTCTCAAATACATAAAAGCATACGCTTACTAAGATTAGTACTACAATGTGTAAGTAAATGTTATCAGTAAAAATCAGTAATATTTTTTTCCAATATCTGCCATACCTTAAAGGAGGGTTTTATAAGAAAAAAACCTCTGCATTGCAATCCACGCTTCATAGTTTTTGTATTTAAAAAGAAAAGAAAAGACAGCTTTATAGAAATGCACTTCCCTCTACTCCATTCTGTGTAACTTGTGTGGGTAGCAAACCATACAAATCAACTAAAAATACAGAATTCGTAAGTGGGAAAAAAAATGCATGCCCTAACTCTAACAGTAAGGTGGCGATGTTTTCCTTCTCACAGTTTTTTTACTGGACTATTTCTTCATTGTAATAACAATTCTTCATTTCTTCACAAATTTATATATCGTACCTAAGAAATACAGGGAAAGGGAGGAAGTGTTTGGGATTATAAAGAGTATAGACGGTGAATCATTATTTCAGTTTTTTAAGGAAATGGATGAAAAGGCAACAAGATTCACCCGAATCATGTACTCCTTAAGAAGAACCTATACTGATTGCTAACTGAGTAGTATTGCCAAACCCAGATGCTTGAACATCACGTGTTAATTCCCTTAAAAACAGGATGATTTAAGAAAAAAAACGATGTAAAAAGAAGGAACATTTTCCTGACATTTCTGAGCATGAATCTCTCAAATAAAAGTCTTTTTAAATAGCCAGTGTAAAAATATAGTTTCAAAAATCAAAATGGTAAAAAATAACATGCCTGCAGCAGCTAGAGATTAAGGTGAAAAAACGTCCAGTTTGCTAAAGAAAACAAGATCACTATCACACTGGAAACTTCAGAAAGCTGCTCCAGGGTTTCTCTCCTCTGCAAAACTGGGATACCGTTAAAGCTGGTAAAGACTGGCTGCCCTCACAGAAGCAAATGATGGCCCTAATCCTGCAGATAGCTTGCAAGTGCTTCCAGGACTAGGGCAGATGAATTGAAATAATTTCCTTTTTATGGCTTGCAATAGCAGGATCATCTGTATTCTGCACAGAAGACAATTCATTGCAGGCAGGCAAACAAATCAGATACTCTTGGGGTTTGCAAGCTGAGCTTATTATTTGTCATTAACAACTTCAGTAACTACGCTGCAAATGACCACCTGTTTAAACTACTCGGGTATCTGTGTTCCAGTCAGACTACTGGAAAATCTAGGCCTGTGGAGTTTTAGGGAAGTCAGTCCATAGCTCAATAATTGAGTTTGATCTTATTACGAAGAGAGGAAACCTTAGGAAAAAAACATAAAACACGTGCAGATTGAGGAGTAACCATGCACACAAACTGCTACCACACACGCAATTGGAGAGAACAGCCATACCATACATCCTGCTCTCTGGGAAAACTTAAGTGGTTTGATTCCTGATTTTCCTTCAACCTCCAATCCCTGGCTGCTCTCCTCCACGCCCAGAGTATCTGCCTTAATTCAGAGCCGCTCCTTGATGTGTTCTGGCTTTCTGGCCTAAATTTAAATGACACCATTTTGCTCCACATTTCCTTGTCGCAACACATTATGGATTTACCATTCCCACTACTGCTCCTGAAAAGACGCTGTCAGATTTCATGCAGAAGAAATCTGCACACAAGTTATTTAGACCACGTGACATCTCTACCCAGAGAGAATACTTCTGGAAAGGGAATCTAGGAAGGCTTCTAGGAAGTGATTCAAAAGGTTTTAAACACACACTTGTTAAATAACTATTTCTGAAACTTCAACAAAAGCCACTGGATATAGAAATTAACTTACTAACTTGCATTACAGACCATGTTTGCCATCTCATCAACGCACGCATTCCTCCAAAGTGGGAAGCAGGGGGATTACCTGCTCACTGATAGGCGCCGATGGAAAAAAATTCGGGGTTTTGTTTGGGTTTGGCAGGTGGCGGACTGTTTTGGGTCAGTGTAGCTTGTTGATTATATTTTGTATGTTATCTCAAAAATACTGCAGAGATTTCAAAGTCTTACTCTGCTAGTCCGCTTGACAGTGTTGACAGTCTGCAATATTTTGGTTGTTAAATGAACTACATTACATTTACTATGCAGCTCAGGGAAGGGAAATGGGAAACCAAACTAACTTACAAAAAGAGGGGCACGGGGAGGTTTTGGCAGAAACAGTAGCCTGATAGGCTGTTAATAGGAAATGCACCCTTAAACAAGTAGTTAAGAATTCCAAATAAGATGTGAAGAACTTCTTGCTGTATTAACAACTTTCATTTTCTTAAGACAATGCTGTGGTATCCCCAAATAAGTTCTTGGATATAGAACAGAAGCGTTAAGCCTTTGCTCTTGCCATTACTAGCCAGCTTACTTAGACAAAAGCTTAATGGCAAACTACTTTCCACTGCTGGAAAATACCCATACTTTACCGAAAGGGTTAGCGATTTTATAGCATGCATTAGTTGCCAACTCTCTGTCAATTTACTTTCCAACTAATTTAACACACCTTGACTCTGAAGTGGTGGGGTTTTTTTTATTTTCTCCCCTGCTGGTATCACAGTGTCAGAGATCAAAGGCTTGTCCCCATCTTCCAGCTTGTGCTACATTCAACTAAATTACCAGATTGGTTACAGAAAATTTGCAGCACTCATCCAAGCACGGTCACAAGCAACCCAACAAAGCCCTGAACTCATCAGTCAGGGGTACTGACAAGCTGGGGCTGGAAAGGCAAGCTAATAAACTATGAAAATGTGTCTCCTGCACCAAGCAGGCACTTACACATGTGTGGGCTGGAAAGAAAAACCCCAAATCCTATGGGGGTAGGAGGATGGGGGTGGGGTGAGAATAAAGGAGAAAGAAAGAAGATATACGGGGTTTCTTTTAGCTTGGTTTAATAAAGCTAGTAAAGACGTTTGTAAAGCTTTGGCAGGTCTACATGGTTTTTAACCTGTTCTTGTCCACAGGCATGAGGAAGGACTTGCAAAACATTCAAAAGAAAATAATGAGCAAATGTCTAGTAAAGACCAGGTCAAGCATTTCTATCTCACCTCTCTACTCCTTTCAGCACAAGCTAATCCTCCTCCTTTGGCACTGAAACAGAGAAATACAAACAGAAATCCCTTCTGCCTTGGCTGCCTGCCTGAACTATGGTGACTGTAAACTTCCATTGCAAACGCTGTTGTAGTGAAAATTAATTCGGTGAGGACAATTCATTGCTACAGTAAGTGACTCCTTCATAACAAAACATACCTGACAGTTCAGCTTTATGACCTACATCAGAGGAAAAGACGTATGTATATACAACACATGGCAAGTATGCACTGGAAATGGGGAATAGTTGGCTTCTGACTTGAAGTTTGCAAGAATACATCAAAGTTACAGACCTGTGATGAGGATTTTCCCATTCAAAAGCAAACAGTTTTCTACTTCCCTTTTCCAAAGGTATACAAAAGAGAGCATCTTTTAAATCAAGCACTGTAAACCACTGATAAGTCTCCCTTAACGCTGTTAACAGTGTATAAGGGTTTGCTACTACAGGATAAATATCCTTAACTATTTAATTTACTGCTCTCAAGTCTTGCACCAGCCTATATTCACCCGAGGGTTTTCTGACTGGTAAAATAGAAGTATTATACTCAGATTCACATTCTTCCAAAATTTTATACTCCAAAAATTTACCAATCAATTTCTTCAATTCCTGTCTCACTTCTGATTTGATTGGATATTGTTTAATTCTCACTGTTCCTGCGCCTTCCTTCAAATCTATTTTAACAGGTTCTGCTAGTTTTGATTTACCAGGAATATCCGTTTCCCATACAGTAGGGATCACTGCCAAATCCACCTCCGGTGGAATTTCTTGTTCCTTTACTTTTTCTTGTATCATCAGGATTTCTCCCGTTTTTGACTCAGGTATTTTCAAGAAAAGTTCTCCTTCGTCAAAAACAATTTGTGCATTTCATTTGGATAACAGATCTCTTCCTAAGAAGGGTATCGGACACTCTGGTACATACAAAAATTCATGTGTAATTATCTTATTTCCAAATTTCAAATCCGGGGGTTGCAGGAATGGCCTGGTTTTGTTCCAATTTTTCCTTTACAGGTATTTAATAAAAAAAATGTCGCTCCTGTATCCACTCCCAATCTCACAGGTTGAACAACATTTTTTTTCCACTTTCTTATTATCAGAAGTTATAGCCATTACCAGATTATCTCTAATAGTTAGCTTACATTCATCCTGCCAATCCTTTCTTTGTCTTAAGTTAAAAGAACAAATCCACATTTGGCATTTTATTCCATTTCCCTTCTCTTTTACAATACAGCATTAACTGCAGAACAGTGTTATAATTCAGCGTCCCATTCATGGGCCACTTTTCCTCATCATCCAATATATACAAAGGCCACCAATTATTACAATACTCAATCATCTGGCTCTTTTGCAGATCATCATGTAAATTTCCCCAATGTGCCAATAAACATCCCAACAAAGAATTTTTCGGGATTTTGTCATTTACAGCAAGATTACCCATGCTTTTACTTTTAAACAACCGAGTTAACTTAGATGCCCTGGTATAATCACTCACAGTACAATACACAATTATTCAGCTCTGTCACTCTGATCCGCGGATCCACTCTCCACACTCGCTTTTGTGCTCAATTGCACGTCTCACCCTTACAGCCACACTCCCACTTTCCCACAGTTACTTTAAACAAAGACATAAAACACAAGATTATACACTTCTTAATTTTCTTCTCAATACACAAACACAAGAAAAAATTCCGTATCAAAAAAAAAACAAACCAAAACCCTTCTAACTTCTTGTTAGAGGCACTACCTTAGAGAACACTACAGCATATTCTTGTTCTCTTGTTTCCACTTTTGTCCAACCCTGCAATAGCTTTCGCTTTTGTCTTACGGGCAGACGCCTAGGCTTCCAGTTCCACAAGGATCCTTTTAGTCCAACCCTGCAATAGCTTTCACTTATGTCTTACGGGCAGACTCCTAGTCCTACCCTGCGCAGCTTTCACTGCGTCTGACAGGCAGACTTACTCAGTGGGACTCCAACCCACTGGTGGGACTCCATCCCACTCCTTACCATACACTTACTATAGTGGGACTCCTACCCACTTCCTCTAGTGCACTTACTTACTTACTTTAGTGGGACTCCAACCCACTTACTACAATTAGAAAAAGAAGTGTCTTACCAAAAATCCAGGGAACGTCGCGAAGAGCCTTATGAATCGGGGATCGATGGGTATCCCCGAGAAATCCTCGGTGCTGGCTGGAACCGATCAGGTCCCCGACTCCGCCGGTCTCCTTCAGCGAGGTCCCATCTGGGTCGCCAAAACTGTTACCGAAATCTCGGAATGAAGAACTTATCGACACCAATGTGATGTAGATAAGCAGACACATCTTTATTGACGGCCGGGTGCGTGAGCGAGTCCTCTCACGATCAACGCACACCAAGACTCAAAATTAGACACCATATATAGAACTTATTCATACATATTCATTAAGTATTCATGCATAACCATGATATTCCCCATCAATCATTAACATATTCTCCTCCTATATCCGATTCTGCGCAGTAGAGCTTAGAAAGGTCCAGAAATGGGTCTGGGGTACGATTTGGGTAGGTGGTATGTATATGAGTCGGTGGTCGCGATCTCCCCCTGCCGGAATTACCTTTTAGTAAAGTTCACGATTTCTTGGCAGGTAACTACAAGCTGTTCCAGTCGACTCTCCCCAGTTTCCATTCATCTCATATTCTGACATTTCAATACACTTCTACATACAGAAGACTGGTCAAATACAAAGGAACCTTTCAAACCCTAAAGTTATTAGCTAAGTTTTAACAATGGTTCTGGCCCATTCTTCTAGCCGTGGTACGGGATGCACAGAGGATCTCATAGCAGCTTTTACTGTGCAACTCTAAGTTTCATTAAAATATATTTCTTATCCTTCTATATTTCTAGTCTATAAAATAATTTTATAAAATCAAATAATCAATCGAATAAAGGAAATCAATCTTAACTTATTAGCAAATCTATAACATTGGTACCCCCCTTTTCTTGGGAGTTTGGAAAATCAGCTTGCCACTGTTGTCCTGGATAATTTCCTCTACTAATGTTCCCTAGTTTTATTTTATTTGCTGTATTGGGATTATTGCGTAAACACATTTCACATTGCTGAGTCACCTGTTTTATTACAGTATACAAGTTTTGCCCTATCAATTTCTGATTTAGACTTTTATATAAAGTATCAGCTCCCCAATGAGTCTCATTATGTTCTGTTAGGGCTGTGGTCCATATTAAATTGGATGGTACCACTATACGACCATCCCTTAAATAAGTCCACTTACTTATTTTTATTTTATCATTCATGTCCTGAATTACCTTTAAGTTTTCTTTAGAATAGTTTGGCTCCTGATCTGTACTTACAGTTTGGATTTTATCGTCTGGTATTAAGGATAATTCCTCCTTTCCTACCTCCTCTGTTACTCGTCTGGCCTCATGGTCGGCCAGGCGGTTTCCAATTTCCAGATCAGTCCCTCAATGGGCCATCTTATGTTCTTTCTTCCTGGATGACCCTCTTATAACAGAGGGGGCCATTCCTCACATCAAGGTCTGGCATGGCATATGTTCCCACTGCTCAGCACCTACTGGGCTGCAGCCAACAGCAGAGCTCAAGATTCTTCTCGGTGGCAAACACAGAGGCCAACCCAGTCTTGCCCTTGACTATGGTAGGAGGCACCTGACCAACCTTATTCCTTGTACTTCGTTGTCAATGCGGAGTTTCATCTGCACATCCCATAACAAGTCACCGTCATGGTAAGACACACAGATTTACATTAGTGGAACTACTAGAGAGTGTATTTTATTTCAGTTTTTCTGCCAATATCCCCCACAGCCTTGCTGACCAAGGGATATTGTTTTAGCTGAACTGGGCAAGCCTCCCCCTTATCATTTTTACTGTAACAGGTAAAGCATTTTTCACCTTTCCTGGAATTTATTTTAAGATACACCTGGTTAAAAATTTCTTTTACTTCAGGGAGGTCCTCTTTTCCTTTTTTCTGTTGAATTAAAGATAAGCTCAATATTTCAATTACTTGATCATTTTTAACTTTTAGTTTCATTTCTCCTTCTTTAAACGTCTAGATGTTCTAATAAATCTCATCCCAACAAAGATTTTGGTGAATTTGGCATTCTTATTTGTTTTCTTAGTTTGTACTTTAAAGGTTTCAGGATGTTTTCCTGTGGCCAGCAGCTCCCACAACTGTAACAAATTATTTAATTTTTTTTACTGCAGTTTAACAAATAAGTTAGTTTTGTATTCACTAAAATTCCACCTCATTTTTCCTAGTCCCTAGTTCACCAGAACCCCTTGATGGTTCTTTAGCTTAGGGCCATCTCGCTTCCAGTGTCCACTTTCCCCACAACATGCACAGTGATCCGATCCCATAGGAGAGGGATTCACTCTTTCACTTCTGCCCGACATTCCTCCCGTCCCTGCCTCATCTCCTCTACCGGTTTAGCACGACCCAGCTCTTCTTCTCTTACCTTCTGTACACCTTCCCTGTTCCTTCTATCAGCTTTTCTATATCACGCTTACCTAGTAACTCGAACCTTTCTCTAGTCCTATTAGATCATCCTGACAAATCTTCCATAACCAACTTTCAAACATCTACATTTCCCATCAAAGGTTCACCTTTACTCTCCTCAGACCCATTGCCTGCCCTAAAGGGGCCGTTACCGGTCCTGTTGTACTGCAAATGCTGCAGCAATTGGGCTGACATTGTCAGGTCCTTCTGCTCAATTGTCAGCAACAGCAACCCCCTCCTCCTCACCATCGGAAGGATTCGGGGCAGGAGATGCTCTTCCTGCTCTGCAGGTTACACAAGCCTGCCTCTGCAACAGCACTTCTGTTTTAACTCTTTCTTACCCTGAATGCAAATCTGCTCCTTGTTGCTTTAAGTCTGCGTTCTTACATATCATGCCTTTGCAGGCAAACAGAAAACATCCTGCCGTGCATCCCAGCATGACTCAGTCGCACCTTCGAGGGGGTACGGGGGTTTGTACAAACTCACCCCAATACTTTAACACTTTCACAAGGTCTTTGATTCTCCACCCCCACCCCCCACCCCCGCCTCAGGTTTTTACATACATTGGTACAAGTTTTTATCTTACAACGCGTTTCATTCTGGTTGCTCCACAGAAGGAACTACAACCTGAGCTTTTTAACACAAAAATTTCAACAAGAACATCCTTCTAGTTTAGGTCTCAGTTTGGTTTTTTTTCCTATCCTTTTCTAGAGCCATAATCAAAGATCAGGTGATGTTAATCCCGCACTCTTTCTGCCACACAAACATATCTGCACACATTATTTCATCCCACTTTTGTTCTCTACGAAGAAACAACATAAGCTGTAAAATCGTGTTGTAATACAAGACCTCCTTCAGGTGGCCATCTTTCACCATCACCTAATGTATACAAAGGCCACCAATTCTGACAATATTTTAAAAATGTCTTTTTTGTTCAAATTTCCTCCGGGAATTCCGCCAAATTCTTTCCAATGCTTCAAAATACATCCCAGGGGTATTTTGGTATTTATTTCTTGGCTCGGTTTGCCCCCCATCTTCCTAATAAGTCTGATATATTTGCCTACAATGTATTAGTTATTTAGCCTTATTTCTTGGTCTCTTTTTTTTTTTTTTTTTTTTGAAAGGAGATAATATATTTTAGCAGCACCTACAACACTAAGGGCAGAGGTTAACCCGTGTTTTTTCCAAATGATGTTAGCTCTAATGTTTTGTCCACAGTCTCCCTCTCTAATTTCTAATTATGCATTCCAACACTTCATAAATTGATTTTTCAATCGCTCCGTCCCTCTCTGGCCGGCCCCTCGCGGGGAACACGGACACGCAGATCGGGACTCCCGACTCACTGCGCAGTGACACTCACACACTTCACACTCTCCGGGCAGCCCTCAGTCACACAAGTAGTATGTTATACGGTACCGTGCACTTATGTACAACTTTTAGGAACACTGACAGTTCACAAAGTATGCATTTCAATGAACAATTGCCAAAAAACCAAACAACAGATTCTAATTTTTCCTGGTCTTAAGCAGAGTGTTAAGTTTTCCGCTATTTGCCTAGAATTACCAGAATATTAGTATTTTTCAACATACATTTCATTGAACATGTAACAAGACAACACATAGAACCAACGACACAGAGCGCTATTTCAGTTGTTACATTCTAGGAATTCCCCAATTCTTAAGACAACCTAAAGGAAGTTTTTAGCTTCCCAGATCTTTATCAAGTATTTAAGATTTTGTTCCTCTCATGTTTTCCTTTTTTTTTTTTTTTTTTTTTCCGACCTTTTGCTATGAGGTTCCTCTTAACTTGTTACTGTGAGATTCCGCCTTACTTCGCGCCCCCCCCCCCCCCCCCCCCCCGCTTTCCGTCACGAGGCCTCCGGGCTTTTAGGATCTGGCAGTAACCTCGGGTTTGCTCGATCTGCCCTCAAGATCGCTAGCGGCCACCCCTTGGTCAGCAAACCCCCTCCCAAGGTACCTTTCCTCCTGGGGACTACGCTGAACAGCTGAGAAGAGGAGGCTCCTCCGAGGAAATCTGCCGGGGCGCGCCTAGGAGCGTCCGCTCCGCAGCTGGTCCCTCAGCCGAGCAGAAATCCTCCTGCCTGGCTCGCCAAAATGACGTGCGGAATTAGACTCTATCACTCGAAAGTTATAAAGCAGGTATGTTTCTTGCGCGCAGATGCACGGGGATCGCTCCTCCACAAGCGTGCGTGCCCGAAGTGACGAACCATCTCACATTTATACAATAAAACAAATGAATATTCAATTAACGCCTATGCATACTCGTTACCTAAAATTGCTTACTCTCGCTTCGTATGTTAATTAGCTTACCAGTCCTTTGCCTGGAATGTGGTGGTCTTGCAGGTTTGTAGGTGATTCGTGTCCTTGTGACCATCCGATCTTCTCCAGCAAGGAGACTTAGCACTCCCTCCCTCTAGACAGCATTTGAATGTCTCTCATCCTTTTCTCATTCTTTTTTAAATAGCCCCTTTGTTAGAGGAAGAAGGGCAGGCGTCTCCTCGAAGCTGTGTGCCTATGTGACCAGACACCGCACCCATGACCGGTCACCATACCCACATTCCTTGAGCAGACATATACAATCACAATCGATGTCCATTGTCCCCATTTCACGCTATTTCTCCATATCATGTCAAACCCAAATGGACTGCACCAAAAAAATCCCAGCTGGCAAACCACCAAATACAATTTTTTACCATTTTCCAATGGTTTTCGTGCCGCATACCTTCAAGCTATTCGACTGCACTACCTATCAGACAGAATGGCTAGATAGATGGGAGGTGATTAGCGTCAGAGAAACTCCTGCATAGGGGCTGAGCTACCCAGGGCATTAACAAGTGAGGATTTAAAGAAAAAAAAAGAAAGAAAATGAAAAAGAGCTGCACAAAAATAGAGTGAATCACATAGGGTGATCGATACTTCATTACAAAGGGTTTATCCTGCTTTTCTGGCAGGGCTGCAGTGACAAGTACCAATGATGAGAAACAACTTGAGAGACAAATTTCAGCTGTTACTGGGGTTACAAAGACAACAGCTTCCACAGGGTGAAAGCTGTCAGGTTACAGCAACCAAGCAAGAGATAAATGAAGGTATTTAAAGTAGATAGTGAGGTAATCTTTGCCCCCTCCCCCCCTTCATTGTTCTTTCTTACTATTCCCCCCTCATTCTACTAGCGTAACTAACCATCCTACCCCTTATCTTTGTGAGCTAGTTGCCACACAGCAGGCAGACCTACCAGTTGTACTGAAATTGAAATGGTGACCAGACAGATGTTTTCAGTTAAGTTTATATGACTTCTTGTTTCAGTCCTCTTTCCAATAAACTGCAATTGCGTGAATCTTGCTTGTGTAAATCTGAGGTATCCAGCACCAGGTCATACATAATGACTGTCATGTTTTCTGGGCTAAATTCTCCAACGCGCTCAGCTCCTGTTTAGAGTTGTTAGGTGAACCAGGTCATATTTAAAGGGTTTGGCAGACAGCAAAATAATCAGTCTCACAGCTATTTCCCAACAAATGTACTTTCCAAAATGACATGCCTTCTCCCTTCTCATTGTAAAAACAGAGCCGAAAACCATGCTACCATTCCTCATCTAGAGCGGGGGTTGTACAAACAGCAAATGCCAAATCCCTCAAAACACTGGAGAGTCACACGTATCATCACTAGAAGGACACTGCAAAAAAAAGTTTTCAGTTGGATTATTCACCCATTCAGCCCCATTTAAAAAACACCAAACAAGCCTGTCTTCCCGACACTTATTGAGCACACAACTTAAAATTAAGTATGGGTCCATTGCACAGCTAACTGCACTTTAATTACTGCTGTGTCTTCCTAAATCTGCTTGTCCTGATACTGGGTCTACAGAAACGGGACAAGTACTAGTTGTATTAAACAACAGCAAAGAGTTAGAATTAATCTTACAAGCACGAACAAAATATACTTGGTACTAATGGTGAGAGCAGCCTGCCCACACACAGCCTGTCAACCCAGGCTACAAAATCCACCTGAAATTCAACTCTTTGTAAAGCGGGAGATTATCTGAACTGGGGTTGATGCGGTCTGACCAGTTTTAATTGTCTTCTTTTCTTTTTTTTTCCTTCTACCAACTCCCTTGATATTCCTTATTCTTTTAAATCCACGCACGCAATCCTTCTACAGCTTCCAAGTCAGGCATTTCCAAGACTCCTCCCCAAGCCGTTTACAATGTGCCAGAGCTGACTCGGTGCATTTCAGTACTGAACACTGATACAATGAGAAAGGTTATTTTACCCACGGCTCCTTGACCATGTGAGGGAGCTTTCTTTTACTGGGAATGGTCTGCTGTCACCTTGGCTGCAATCCTCTGTTAATGTGACTTGGAAGACGGTGCTAAGCTAAAGCCCCCACTTCTTTCGCTTTTCTTCAGAGAATCAAGCTCCGCATCTTGATAAAATGACACAGAGTATCTTCCTCAAGAACAGAACCGATTTTCCAGCCTTTGATTGCTGAAAGCACGCTTGATAAATTGAATGGGTTAGCATAAAAAAAAAAAAAAAAAAAAAAAAAAGGTGTGTGACAGAGAACAAGACGTGTTAACAATGAAGCTCTTATGTGAGGAGGATTCAGGTCATCAATTTTCCTTCAGTATGAATCAAGTACTGTTAACATGGAAGCGGCTCCACGATAAGGCACACAGACGCGCTTCAGAAATTTAATGCTTTGCCCCTCATCGCAGAATTTACAGCATTTAATCGACCAAATGGAAAGGCAGAGGCTCTTGTCAACTGGAAAGCGGGAGGCATGACAGGAGAGTAGGCTGGGATAACGAACGCACAATGAAGTCATAGGGATGCTTGCAAAGTCACTCCAGCGTCTGGATGATACTGAGGTTCTCTGAGATAATTAAATTACATCTCCACATGGCCACAATCTAATTTGGGATGTGATGGAAGTCAGGGATTGCCTCCGTTTTCTTCCATGGCCCAGAGGACAGGGAGAATCACTGAGACAGATGTCCCATGATCCATGTCAAGGTTTGCATCCATGTCAGTGCACTCTTCTGCCTTTACCCACATTTCCCTCCTTTTCTTCCCCAGATCCTCTCTCCAGGCTCCTTCCCAGAATACTTCCCTAGAAATCTCTCTCAGCTATCACACAGATGTCCATCCCTGCCACCACACATTTAATACTAACCAAATTTGTCTGCCTCCGGGTTGTGCCTGTTGCATGCTTGTTGCATGCTTTGCTGTCTCATCATTCTCCAAATTAATGTTGCTAGTACACAGCATGTAGTAGGTAACAGCAGCAACACCGCCACCACCACCACACCCGCTAAAAAAAAAAACAAACAACAAACCAAAACCACAAACAAAAAACAAAAACGAAAAACCCCCCCAAACCAACAAAACCAAACCATCCAGCACTCAACAAGACGATCCAGTCCTTCACCAGGCTTTCATACACATCTCTTCTTCCTCAAAGGTGGTTACAATATCTTGGAGGCTTTTTCCAGTCTAAATTTCTCTAAGAGACAAAAGTACTTCTCAAGCGAAAGCTATCTGATACGGATGCAAACTTTTACGCGCAGAAAGATCTTCATTAAACAATGTAAAGGACACAACATTTAATTAAAATATAGACTCTGCTAACAGAGACAGTCCCATTCTTCCCCGTTACCTTTTTAATGTTGGTGGAAAGGATACCAAGTAAGCTTTACAGATTATCCCATATTTTTTTTTAGCACGTATTGATGTAACCATGTATTTTAATACACAAGAATGTCAAAGACACAGAGTATTCTAATATTTCTTGGAAACAGAAATCACTTACTGTTCACAAGGAACTTGTCCTATAAAAATTCAGGGTAAAATTAATATATAGCACCCACATTCAGATCAAGCAACCTGTAAGCAGAAAATTGAACAGAAATGAAAGGTTATTGGCAGTAATAGTTGCAAATGGCTATCCAGGGGACTTCTCCCTGCTCACAACACTCATCTAAACATTGATTCAGCACACAAAAAACATCTTTGGTAACCTGAATGGGACCTGCTAGTACCTGTTTTTATTATGTTAGTTGAATCACACCATCTTTCAGCTTCTGGAGAGCCAAGAAACAAATATATTCAAGTATCTACGGTGTCAGTTTCCCCGGCACATTCTTCCCAGAATTTCTCTTTTGACAAGCATTTCATTCTTTCTATTGATCCAAAACACACACTAAAATGACTTAACAGAAAACAAATTACTCTATCCTTACTGTACTCAATACTTGCCATTCTCCAAGGCAAAAAACCCGGTGCCTTTCAATTACAGAAAAAAGGGACAAACTGCAGCTTCACCCAGAAGTTCACTCAGATTCCTGCGACACCCAGCTTTCCTTACAAGTTTGGTCTCAATAACGCTCCTTCTGTGAAGCTGCTAAAACTTTTCTGCTGCCTTGATGCAGCCAAAGGGCCCAGCTAAGGATGTGGGAGAGGTTCTGCTTACACTCTGCAGCTTGTGAGCAGCTGCTGCCAACACCACTGATGGCCCTCCTTGTGATCAACTAGTACAAAATCATCATCTCTGACATGGGAAGGATCCATGTTTCTCCCGAAAGCATGCATTTACTTGTGGAGAAAAGACACTGGTGGACAAAGTCTCAGCCAACAGTCTCTCTGTTTCATGACCAGAAATAGTCCTCCCTTAGGAAGGGATCTCAAGGTGGCATTTCTTACTTGACAGCAAGCTGAAAGAACAGTTTTCATCAAAGAACAACATACTCAGGTAAACAATAATTAAAGAATAATCCTCACACTTTATTCACATGCTAATTGGTCCTCTTTATCTAGGTAGATCTAGACACACAATCAGGTAATCACATTTTTCATCACAGAAAAGACTTTTCGAATGGCATCACTTCTGGATTCAGAAAACGGAATCTACTGCACACTTCAAATGAGGGGAAAGACTTTTCTTCAGATTGCTTCTGAGGAAGCACATAAAAGACAAAATTGTAGGAACACGAGAAATGCCAGAGGCTTTGACCATCCAACTCTGCTCTCACTGCCCTGGTGAAATTCTCATTGTCTGTCAGCAATATAGGCAACAGAGGTACACAATGATGAAATACCATTATTGCAACTTAATTCCTGACTTGAATACATATATGCTTTCCGTTTTTGGACAACAGAGAACGGGAATTATCCCAGCGATCCACACATTGAGTGTTTCAGGTGGAATTAGGATGAGGAGTGGAGGGCATGGGAAGCTGTCTTCTTTCCTCTGTTGAACTTGCCAACAGTGTCTGCACTGGAGAAGGAATCAGAGATTTTTACCCTGCCATTGCCCCTCAGCATTTCTGCCTGTGCACCTACCAAACTGAAAACTAGTTCTGTTTTACTGTGTAAAAGCAACTTCGGAGGCACCTTTGGGACTATACATAAAAAATACAAAAGAAAGAGGCTCAGTTTTGAGTTCTCTGCAAGGATCACAAAATACCTGAGAGCAAACCACACATTTTATGATTTTCAGGACCAAAGCGACAAATTCCTGACCATATTACTGCAGGTATCATTGAGGCAATTAAGCAATAACACAGAGATACAGGCTATCAGACAATCCTGTTGTCAGCAGCAACCAAAGGCATCTGCAACAAAAAGGATCAGCAGAAGCAGAAGCACCAGGGACATCAATTCATTCCAAACATCTTACAGGAAAGTAAATGCCACGGACAGGCAGGAAGACAGATCTCTCTACACTGAAGCGATATATAAGCCTTAAAAACCCCAGAAGGTATTCACACTGAGAAAAAGCAAAAGCACAGTGCTGGCAAGGCAGCTGGTTAGGAGAACAGAAACCTCTGCCACTTGCCCCAGGGGTGCCCAAGAGCTCTAAGACACTATTAGGATGCCAGAAAAAGAGAATAGAGAACAACATGTGTAATATTATATCTGGGGAAACCTGCTAAATCAGTGACAGCAAGGATCAGAAAGGAGAGGTGGCAAGAACTTGCCCTAAAGGCAAATTTTCACAATTGCCTGCTTCAGGACTACTCAAGTCCTAAGCACTACTCCAGTTTAATCTCCATAAAATCAGTTCGCAGTGCTGAATACTGCTAATTTTGAAAACAATTTCTTTATAAAGATTAGTGATAACATGTATTCGCATATAGCGTTAAGTGGAAAAGTCAGGAGCAAATAGTAGATGAATTCTGATGTGACTCGGTCTAACAAACCCAGGATAAATCATTCCTCCCCTCACTGTATAAATCCTTGGTCCACAGTGTTAATGACACATCAACAAAGCACTCTGCAATCACAACCAGAGGATCAATTCTACCCCAGCCATCCATCTGAAGGTTTTTTGGAAACAGCCCTTTCTCCCCCACCATTATATTGCAACTTAAGTATTTCTTTGTAGATGTTTTGACTTCATAGCTAAAGCTCTTGCAGCTTAGAGTAGAAAGCCTTTCCTTACCTAAAGCGCTGGCATCCTTAAAGATATGAGTAATAAAACACAGTTTGAGATACAGCCATTCAGGATAAATTCTCTTTTAGAAAAGACGAAAAACCCATTCTGTCCCCAGAGCCAAGCTGAAGCAGTCAGGAGTATTCATGTCTTTCTGCTATTAACTCAATTAAGTAGGCAATAAGGATTGCTGGGTAAAATGCAGCGCGTATTTGCATGCATGTAAAATGCAGACTCAAGGAGTCTTAAAATGCCCTTACAAATACAGAAAAAATAGACCAATAAAATATTTTGTAGTGACTATTTATGTATGTGTAACAACTCATTATTTCAATTCTCCGCATCAGGGATTTCTTGTTTCTTTCCTCTACCCCTTAAATAAGTCTAAATAAATTATACATTTAAAAACAGTCTATGCATCTGTAACAACAGAAACAAATTTCATTTAGCACCCAGCTGTCAAAGCCAGCCCTTCTGTCACTCTTTATTCAAGTTTGTTTTACAGAATGCATGCCATCTTAATTATTTCCTTCTCTTCTGGGTAGGATAGCACTTAAGGACGAGCCACTTCCAGCATAAGTCATTTCCTTTGGAGATGGTATGACTGCGTGACATGATCCGTCACAAAAATATACAGTGATCTTTTAAGGTCTCCAGGTGGGAAATTATGTATATGCAGAGCTTATCATGATGGGATGTCACTTGATCCACATACTACAGCAATAAAAATAACAGTATATATGCATAATACTGTATTTTAATGCAGACATACTGTACTGTTAATAGCCTCTGATTTTACTTCTTTAACTCCTTTACAAACAGATGCTGACAGAGTTTATGGAAAGCAGAGGAAGAGAGCATTGCTCAAATCAAATTGAGATTTTGGGGGTGGGCTCTCCCACTCCAAAGTCTCCAAAATTCAAAATCCTTAACCCTCAGCCAAGGTCCTTGCCATCCTTCACCACTCCATGCCATTAGTTAATTAGCAGGAATTACAAACAGACCTTTAATCACATGTATACTAAAATATCTCTAAAAGCAATACAGGCATTACTGTAGAAGTATCCTATCCCACCTGCACAGGATAAATTAATAAATTGTCTTAAGCGGTCTAATCTATTAACACCTGGAGAGGCCTTAATTTTGGCCACTAAATTTCAAGAAGCTACGTTCATCAGTTCAATACAGTTAACAGCCATAAATCAACTTCCTTGCTGTACATGACTAATGAATTTACTACTTGATGAAAAAAGCCAATTCCTCAGATTAAGGTTTGCCTCAAAAATGTTCTTTATTCTCCTTATTGCGAAGCACGTTTCTCTTCCACCTCCCTCCTTCCTGTGGCCTCCTGAAATCCACAGCAAGAGACCTTCAAAAGCAATAGGCTGGATCTTGCAAACATCACAAAGATGACCACTATGACTCAGGAAATGTCTTCAGTTGAACCAAGCCACTAATGCACAACAGCGCTTTGAATTACCTCAGACCCTCCAGCATCAGGCTTTTCATGCTCCAAAACACCGTTAGAACCATCATTGACCATGGCCAATGCTTCCCAGGCTATAAACTCATCTGGTTTTGCTCCCTGTGCATACAGCCCTGTACTTTCCACCCTACTGTGCTGCTCAGGATGCTTTGCACACCATCTCAAGCTATTCAGAGCCTCAGGGAAGCATGACCACTTACGCTGAGCTGAGCTGAAATGGCAGGAAGAGTCTCCATGCCCAGCTCAGACCACAGCCCAAGGCCAGGAATACAAACACAGATTTATCTGCAGAGCCGCACACACAGCACACAAAGTCAGGGCTCCCACCTCATTAGGTACTAGAAAGATTGAAGGGATTGAACACAGCCACAGAACAAGTGCCTTGCAAAATATTCACGTAATTCCATACCAGCTGACTGTGCAACTTCAGAAAAATTCCCCTCTTCTCCAGTCATGCAATGTACCTCACTAAGACACAGATTGCCTGTCCAGTGCAAAACCTGAATCTGAAGATAGCCTGCTGCTGGTCATATGAAGTCACTAAAAGTAGAAACTTCCCTCCCTGGTGATGCTATCCCCATGGAAGGCATTTGCTGGTGCAGCCATGCAATGGATGTATTGAATGCAACAGATCCTCAGAACTTGCAGATCAGGTGCTCCAACTGCATCAGCAAAGTGCAGCTTACCTCAAGCAGTTCAGGACCTAGACTTCCATGCCGCGTAATGAAAGTCCCTGCAACCACATAAAACCCCCAAGCATAAGGATTACCTATAAATAAGCAACAACAGTGTGGGTTTCACAGTTACAGAGAAAATACAGTGATCACCCGGGGGCAAAAGGACGCTGAAAAGCTCCTAGGAAGAAAAAAATCCAACAGATATAAAGTCAGGAAAAAATAGAAAGTGTTAAAAGCAAGAGTTACAGCTTTCTCCACTGCCTAATAATGAGATGATAATAATACGATAATAAAGTTAAAAGCTTGGATAAGATGGAAAAATTTATACAGTTGGAAGTCAAAGTCTAAATTCTTGGGTGTATGTATTATGGAGCCAGCTCCCTTGGACCCTATTTGCCTCCCATGGTCTTACGCACCAAGTGGGCTATAAGGTCACAGTGTGAGTTCATTGATTAGGAGTCATACAAGTTTGGAGGTGCCAAGCTGAACGTCACAACACCTGTATGGGATATGAAGACACAGCAATTTTTCAGCCTTATGTGTGGTGGAACAGTGCAGGCTTAACAGACATCCAGGACAGTGCAACTTTCTTACTTGCTTTGTGGTTTCAAAGAAAAACAAATGACCAACAAATATATGCATCATAAACCAATGTGGACTTGCCAGTATGCTACACCACCTTTGGGGTCTTCTGGACGTTGATAGTGGTTTTAATTATCTTCAGAGATAGTGAGCTGTTTCTGCTTTCCTTCTTATTTTAAATCTGTTCTACTCTTTGTGTACACGAAAGGGAAGAATTGTGAAGTTTCCCATTTTAAAAAGGCTGTCATTTGCTATTTTTCTGTGCACGTTTCTGTACTTTCTCATCTGTATATCCCTTTCTACATATATGCAAGTCAACCTAGATATATACAAACATGCCAAATGTTTCACATTAAAGAAATGCATATATTTAAAATATCATACTGTATACTGTCTATTTTGGCAATAGCCATCTGGAAGAGGAAAAAACCATAGAAGAAATACTTAATGTAATCAAACTAGATTTTGTACACTTCTGCCAACCTACACAAAGAAAATTTACCAGCTGCTTTTCGTTCTGCAAGCAAATTACCCATTACTGCAATAGCTTTTTCAGAGACACCCAGGCTACATCAAGTGGCAACCAACATCAGCAGAAGACCATCTTGCTTTTCAGTGCATTGTAAACTGCTGTGGAAGATAGGACAGACACACTTTTATCACCGCTACAAAGGACATACCCCGTGAAAATCGCAGTCTCTCAATATCTTTTATTTTCCTGTGTGGTCAACACATTTTTTGTACCATTTATTTCTAGTTAAGTCCTCCCCTGGACCAGGTCTGGGCAACCAACAGCTGACAATGGCTCCTGTCGCAGCACAGGGATTTCAGAATCACCTACTGTTTACCCCAGGGCTTCATATCCACGACTAAGCACTCCAGCCCGTTCCTGCTGCCCATGCTAAGCATGTCTTTAAATTAGCTTCTCTTCCAGACGAGTAACACTGGACTGTGACCAAAGCCCTACCTGTCCTATAGATTTTCTCCTTCCTACAACACCTTTAATAAAATCTGTGTTATCAGAAAGTGATGGGCTCTTGATTTCACATTCCTCTTTCACAGCTGCCTTATTCCTGCTGAAACAGTGGAATGAAATTATGCATGGAAACTCCGCTGAAAATTTTCTTCATGGAGGAAGAAAAAATGCCCAACATGCTCAGAATCCAAATCGGAACCAGAAGGGCCCTGATTCCATATACATGTTATCAATATGGTACACATTTGAAAATTGCACAGTACTTATCAAACGTGAGGGTCTTCCCCTGGGAGGAAGAGGATTAAGATGCAACCTTGGGTCAAAAGAGGTTACACAATCAGGCTTTGCCATACCAACACCGAGGATACTAAATTCATGGTGGAGATGCTCACCTGCAGAAATGCAAGGGAACACTGGAAGAAACTAAAATGATTAAAAAACATAAATTAATTACTTTATGCAGAAGAGCCCCAAAACACAGATTTGGCAGGAATACTCCTCAGACTCACTTATTTATTCATTCATTTTAGTGGCCATGCTCTACTTTGTGAATTATTCTTGATAATTCAAGCAGACATTTGAGAAAGTACCCAGTTCCCACATATATTAATATATATTATACAGCTTCAAAAATGAGTTTTTGAACTACATATCCATTCCTGTGTGTGCCTATCTGTGTACATCTCCAAAGACGACAGCTGAAAAAGGGCGTATTTGTTTTTCATCTCTTAATTATGCTTCCCCTCCCCTCCTCTTTGGCTGCTAAAGGTTTCTGCTCTCACTGAAGGGTGAGACAACAGAGCCTCTCAGAGCCCCGATTTTTGGCACCACCTCACTCCAACTTGATGCTTGAGGCTACTTCCCCTCTGACTGATTCTTAATTTGAACAAGCTTTCACAGAAGACTGTATCAGAACTGCAGCAAGTTAATCTTATTAAACCACATGAGTTTAAAAACTCAGAGCTTGATGTCAGGCAGGCTGTTTCCAAATTGGTATACTTAAGATCCAAATTAGATCATGAGCAAAATATTAAAAGGCACTAAAGCTACTTCAGAGTGAATTTCACTTTCCAAAAGAAATTTCCAGACATTGGGAACCCAGGACTCGTGCCAGTTCAGTGGGAGTCAGGCTCCTGGCTGCAATGGGCACTTTTGAGTGTTTTTAAGCCCTTAAATTGTAAGTTGTTAAGACATAAAAGAATTTACTTTACCTATTGTCAAACCCAGTGAAAATACATGGGTCCTTCTGAAAGGATACTTTCGTTATAGGAGGTTTCTGCTCCACTCAAAGTCTCCTGACACAAAACACCTTTGGCGGATGCTGTGTTAATTGGCACTGAATCTGTAAACTGATGAAACAGCGTGTTCTTTAAACACTATAGAAGAAAATCTCCATCCTCTTCCTCTCCCTTCACTCTTCATAGAGTACTTTTGGTTTTTAAATAATTGACAAATATTTACAATTTCAGTTTCACTTCAGCCACCCCTGGGCATAGAAAACTGCAGTGATCAGAAATGGGGGAAGTGGTGACTAGGATACAATCCACCCTTGGCTTGCCAACCCAATCACCTGCACAGTTTGCAGCGAAGAAGCTGGCTGCTTAGTTGCCCTTACGTCCCCTTGGCTTCCAGTGACTTGGCAAGATGACCCACCATGTGCTTTTGCTGGCCTCGATGCCATCCACGACACACAAAGTTTGCAGAGATCTCATGGAATGCTTCTACCTCTGCACTGGCTTCAGACAGCTCCTGTCACATGCATGGCATTACACAAGCACCAATGTGTTTTCTGGATTGCAGCCTGACACAAGAGACATTAGTCTGTGTAGCCTGGTACCTGGCTTTAACTCTTTACATCTGGCTACAAGTGCAACTAATCAACTGAAATTGATTTTCCAGAGCTCAGTCTAAATCCACTGCATTGAAGGTGACCTATATTATTTGTGTGTATGTATAGGTAAGGGCTTTAAGTTTTTTTAAAGTGTCTCAGATATTAGATGTCTGTGTTCAGCTGTCGCCAACATGGCCAGTAATTCCAAAGAATGCCAAGGAGCAGTTCTGACACAGGCAGATTTTACAGGGTTCCTACAGATTTTTCCCCTGCTCCCCTAAATGTCAACAGAGATTATTCGTCTGTCTCCACACACGCAATTCTCTGTTACCCATGGGAAAAATCACAACTTGAGCACACCTCCCGTCCACCAACATCCCTGATAACAGCACAGTGCTCTGATATGCAGCGCGGTTAAGACCCAGGACATCTGCAACAAGCACTAATTTTTTTCCAGAATTAACCTTGCTCCCTCCAAGCTAACGGTTGCTTTTGTATTTTACTCCACACATTTGCTAGTACTAGCATCGAGGACCAAACTTTACTTTCCATCAGTGCTAGCTGGGCACCACTGTAATCATTTAAGTAGAACAACCTGTTCCAAGTGACCAAGAGAGCTAATTTATCAGCAACAGAACAGGCATTTTGGGGAAGGACATAGCTATATATTTATGTGGCTTGTAATATTTGAGTCAAATGGGACATTCTGCTTAATTCAAAGCCACTTTGGGGAAAGGAAGAGAGGAAGCAAGCTTTCCAAAGAGAAATGGCTCCAAACTCTCAAATTTATCATAAATTTATCATAAAGATCTTTTTTCTCCCTCTCCTGTCCTTTTGGTTTTGCTTAAAATAAAGAAAACCCTCAGCATTTGGAGTAGGCTTCACAGGGGGCGGGGGCAGCAAGAGCACATAATAATAAAAAAATAACATCTTGCCTTTATATAGGTCAAGATGCAGCCTGAACTGAAACACTGTACAGCTCATCTTGCCTCAAACATGGCAATGTAGAATTAAAGGGTAACCAGGGAAAAACAAGAAGAACCTTCACATACTCAATAAAAACTCAAAACACCACCCATAAGAAAGATCATAACTTTCTCCCTTGGAGAGCAGCTAAGTTAGAAGCAACATGACGGATGCATACAAGCTAATGAACAGAAATGGAAAAGGTAGCTTGGATGCCTCCCTCTCCACAGTCTGAGGAGGGAAAATTAAAACCTGACAAAAACCCAATCATTTTTCACATGATAAGCTGTTATCCTGCTGGAAGTCATCATGGCCGGGGATTTGATGAGATTCAGAAAGGATTTGGCATTTCATGTGGACAGCAAGAACATCTAGCAATTGCAATTAATGCTAACAAAAAAAAACAACCTAGAAAGAGTATTAACAATTTTGGGCATTGGGGTGAAAGCCCCTCTCTAACTATGAGGGATCAGGATAAAAAAATGCATGGGAGTGGCAGAGACAGTTCTTGCCCAAGGTGGGCACGCCAAGGCACAGCGGTAGCCCAGTGACTGCATGGGGGAATCCTATTCCCATTCTGGCATCTTTTCTTCTGGCTAGCTCCAAATCATCCCTTCTTCCCTTGCATTAGTTTTATAGTTTTCTATGGTTTTCTTGCCCGTAACTCCATCTCCCACTCCTCAAAGCATCTCTGCCATAAACGTTTTCCTCCTTTGTCACCAGTCCTACTCTGGGTAAAAGCACGTAATACACTGTCTACCACAAACTGCAACTCTCATTAACAGACTGAATGCTGAGACCGTAATTCAGTCCAGAGGCTCTACCACTGCCCACAAACTACTTGCTGTCTCCCAGTTTACGATGTCAGCAGGACTCCAGCTGAATTAAGGCTTCTACTGCATATAACTGACACCAATGTATTATCTTATGCATAATGCATAGAAGATGGCTCTAATCATAAATTCCATATCCTGCCCTTCCTTTACATCACAGATGCGGCCTGGCATCTCTTATGCACTCTGCTTACTGATACATAAACTCCTTCTCCTGAATCATAATGGCAGCAAAACCTTTTCTTGGGTCACTGCTCCTGATAATAGCCATTCGTTCCTTCTTTTCCTCAAAGAGGTTGAAATAAACTCCAGTTCATCCCACTAAAAAACTCACACTAAAATGTAAGGACCATGTTGAACTGATGATCCAGGAACATTGCCTGCATCAGTCCGTATTTTTGACACTGGGAAGCAAATGATTTTTGCCTAATACCCATCTTTTGCCTGTTTGCATTTGGTATCAGCAGAGTGGTTACACAAAATGCAAAGCTACACTGTGGATGCCAAAGTACAAACGTGCAGAGGTGAGTGAAGACTGCAGAGTGCATTTCCAGCCCCGCAGAGAAGTACAGAAAACCCAGGGATACACACAGAGAGGCTGTGGTATAACCCAGCACAGGTTTTACATGTCTTGGAATGGAATATGGAGTTCAAGCTCCAAAGATTCCACAAATGATGCAGTCAAAAACGTGCTGAATGCAAGCTTTGAAATATCCTGGAGAACAGACAATCCCCTCTGTATAAACCCAGTTTTGACCTCAGGCAAAGACTAACTGAGCTCTTTTGTACAAGAAGAAAGAAAAAAAGCAAAATAAACCGATATAGATGCATTACTTCAAAGTCATCTTACCTCTCAGCCTTTTAGCCATTATTTCTAGCCAGAAGACTAACTGGAGAAGGAGCATGCATGTATCTATTTCCTGAAACTAAATTATTTCTTTGTTATCTTAAGACAGTGTAAGTCCATTTAGCCTGAATAAACTCATTACACTACCTTGCAATGCTCTAAATCAGTTTAAGCCTTGTGACAAAAAGACCAAGCACCTGAAGAACAAGCCCTGAGATGGCCTTGTAAGGCTGTCACATTCAAGTGGACTGAAGATGTAGGAAGACTGAGCAGAAGCATCTTCAATGTTGACTGCTTCAGCAATTTAGGCAATGGACAGGAGGTACCATGGGCACCACGCAGATACTTGGTTTAAACTTTGCTTTTCAGGCATCTTGGATAATGCTTTTCAGGTACAAAATCTGTTTCAGCAAAAGCAGAGAACGGTACCTGAGGGTCTAGAGCTGCATCTTCCCCGACTGCCCTCCCTGCAGCTACAGGAAGGCTTTCTATGAGCTTGCACCTGCCTCCTGCAACGTAGTAATAAATGTAACACACGTTTCAAATGGTGGACACCACTGTCAGCAAGATGTCTCCATCTTTGCTCAACACCTCCTCCTTGGGTACAAATTACTAGCTGCTATTTTCAACAAGCCTCAAACGTTCAGAAAAAACAGATGACAGGAGCATGTTTCACATAGGCCTTCTCCCACTGGCAAAAGCTACACGCAGCGAGCTGCCAGGGGCTGGCCGGTCCCTTCCCTCTGACAGGCTTGAGCTGGCCACTTTCATACTCTTAAAGAAATGGATGGAGTAATAAACCTGGATTTTCCCTGCTTGGTTTTCAGCACACCAAAGTGTTCAGCACTTCTGAGAACACTTCAAGACAGGATTTATCCAAGAGATTATCCCATGCCTTCTCTTTGTCAGTTAAGGCCAGTGAGGGGGAAAAAAATGAAATTAACAAAACAAAATAACCAGAAAATTTAAAACAGTCTTAGAAAACAGCAATGATTAATTCCTCCAGCTTCCTCCAGCCTGTGCACTTCAGGGTGGCCTTTCCCTTTGGCCACAGAGGTCACCAGTTGCACATCGCTTTCCCAGTGCAAGCCTGGATCTTCTCAAATGATAGCAGATTGGAGTTGCATGCTAACAGCAACAAAAAGCGGCCATGGCACAGCACACCTGTCTAGTCATTTATTTAAGTGTGGTGGTTCATAGCAGACCACGGCTACCGGTTGGTAACCAAAGACGCCTAAAGCATTATTTTTGATCTACAGAGCCTTCCACGATTTGGAACCTGATTACCTTCAGAAACTGCTGCCTCCTCATCTGTTACCATGGCAGCTGCAATCAGCTGAGATGCTTGGACTGACAAGACCTGATTTACTAAGGTACCAGGGCAATTCCAGGGGGCTGTCTCAGAATTTACTCCTCTGCTCGGGTCTGCCAGCATTTTCAGGAAAGGAAAAGGTGGGATAAATTAAGACTGTACAGGCTGGGAAGTACTGTCTTTTTTTACAGTGATACAACAGCTCAGTGCACGCTGCTCCACCCAGCACTTACCCGGTTGTTTTTTTTTTCTTTTTTATTTCTTCCCCACTCTTAGCAACAGTATATGTGCCCTTGTCCCAGGGTCAAAGTGCAAATGAGATCAGTATAATTTACTTCACTTTAAAATATCTTTCCACATGGTGAGAAAATAGATTGTTTAATCAAGTCATGAGGCTAGTTTTCTAGCCTTTAAAAGCTAAATCCTGAGAATATGAGTTTCAGTATTCCCTATTAATTTCTGCTGGTTACAGAAACTACTGCTTAACTGAAACATTAATATTTTTCCATACAGATGCTTTTCACGTGGTAATCTCAAAGCACCAGACACACTTCCCAGGAAGAGAAAAAAGCTTCCCATTGCAACAACTCAGTCCTTCAAAAATGTACTTCCCATGCCATCTGTGTGATAACGAATTTAGAAAAATGAGTAGTATCTTGGCAGTCTTTGCAAAATGTACTCAGGATGCAGGGAAAGGAGGAGGGGTTCCTACCAAATGGGACATTCAGTATCCAAGTCAGAGGCGATGACAACGTCTAAGCAGGGGGCTTTTTTTCTGAGAAATATGCCATTAATTTGGAAGAGCCTGACACAACTGTGCTGCAATTCAGCTGAAGTCTGCTCATTCAGTCCTACTGACAGCCATGTCATTACAGAACTTCCAGATCTGCAGCTCTCCTTGTCCTGCACATTTCCCCCCACGTACGCCGTGACAAGCTACTTTATAAAAAACTCTGCCAGAACATCCCAAAATTGGTGTGATCAAAAACTGTGGCTATTTCTTGAATTATTGCAGTGAATTATCCTATCTGTAAAATACGCACATCTCTGCCTCTTATTTCCCAATGCAAGAGCAGATCACTGGCATTTGAGAAGTGTCTTGAAAATCACAGGTGCCGATAGCATCAATAACAGCACACCACGAGATGTAATATTATTACAAGAATAACGGCACTTGTTTCGGACTCCTGCATTTTTCAGGTCATCAACCAAAAACATTAACAAAACACAGCCCTTCAGGAAATGAAAAATCTTTGCAGTGTAATGCAAGGTGGTTCATACAGTTTCTTTCTTCTCACCCACCACGTGCAGAGCGCCTGCCGCTGTGCTTCTGACTACTGGAAAAGAAACTGCAGGCTTCTTCAACGATGCCAACGCTGAAACCACAGCGACAAACCATGCAGATTAAACTCAAACCTAAAGGAAACTAGCTTAGCTAAGCAACTGCAGCTTGGTAGGCCATCTAGTACCTTCCAGCTCTGCCTCCACCAGAGCTGCTAGAAATTCCCTATCTGCTTGTCCAGCAGAGCTGCAGCGCCCAGCTGCCAGGCCCTGGTGGGCACCGCACAAGGGCGCTTTGCTGGGGCAGACGGCACCATGGCCAGCTTCTGTGGTGCTGAGGGCACCCATCCTGCTGCACTGTGCAGACTACACATCCTCCACCGGAGCACCCGCAGTTTCTCTGTCCTGTGAGCAGCAGGTTGCTTTGGGCAAGAGGTGTCTTGCCTGTGAGACACAAAATGGGTCCAGTCCTTCCTTCAGGCAAGGAGAGAGCTGAGCAGCTTTCAGCCCTCATCCCTAAGCCAGAAGTGGCAAAAGCGGCACAGAGCTCTACAATGCTCTGCTGTGGCAGAAAGCAAAAGCTGCCCCCTTTGCAAACTGAGCTGAGTTGATGAGAAATCTGAGTTCCCCAGCAAGAGCTTTCCACGTTTTCTAACTTCCAGATTTTGAAAAGGCAGAAGGAATTTTGCTTTGATTTTGGGAACAGCTGTTGAGACCTGCGAACATTTCTCCCCTGATTCTCCTGTTGTGCCTGCTGGTTTTATCTTGTTATTCCATCCCTCCTTTGCTTCCTCCAGCTTAAGAGTAGCAGACAATGGTTGGGGCAGACAAAGATCCCCTCACCCCTGATACATGGAAAGCAAAAGGAAAGCCTTGATCTTGCCTTTAAAACAAAAAAATACAATTGTTCTGCGTATGTGTACCTACATGTGCCAGCTTTGCTACTTGGACGTTCCAGCCCATAATAACATTCAAGGTTAAAGCCTACAGGAAAGGATAAGGAGCTCAGTAACTGTTTCAAATTACAAAGTTAAAAACAAAAGTGGTATCAAGAGCGCTCAGTTCTGCGAACATACATGCAAAACCTGATCCACCCCATCTTCTTCCTTCCATTGGCTTCAACCCAGGAGAGTACACGGACAGTTCTTCATTCCACAAAATGCTTAAGCACGTGCCTTAAAAAGAAACATGTGCTGGTGTATTTGTCTGAATCAAGGAGGAGGCAACTAAATGTTTAATTCCCTTGCCCACGTTGCAGCCTTAAATTTCTGTGGCACTTTTACAGGGTGACTAGCTCCGCTGACTTGTGAAACCACCAACATGCAAAAAATAATACACAGATTTTGTCTTTCGGAGTGGGGCATTTCCTTGGTGGAAAGCATCCACAAGAAATTCAAGAGAGGATGCTGAAAGCTTTTTTTTTTCTTTTCTTTTCTCTTTTCTTCAGTAGGGTGTTTTTTAATAAACGGCAGTGTTAACACTATGAAAACAAAGGCAACTCTTATGGGAATAGGAGGCTGCTTTTCCCTGTTGTTTGCAGAGAACCCCGGCTGTTTGAATGGATGATATGTTAATTTTGTGGCACAGTTGCTCAACGGAGGACATAGTGAAGTCTCCCATGGTACAGTGCACGCAGTTTACAATGGACATGGCTAGAATGTTATTGTGTGTTGTAGCCCTCAAAAAGACGTTTCTCCCAAGCAAACATGCTATGAAATACATTTTTCTCTAATCATATCAGAAAAACTTCACTCCGTAAAGCAGTCTTTTTGAGCTTTTATGAGCAGCTGCTGCTCGAATGCTTGAAGGAAGAGCTGGCAAGTTAAAAAACAAAACAGGCCACAGAGATTTAATTTCCTATAAAATAGCTCCCTACAAACTGTTTAAACAATTCTTTACTTAGAGCAATACTCCAAAGATTTTAGAGATTTTCAGGGCAACGCTTGCAGTAAGAACTCCTTGTGTTCCCTCTGCTCAGGGGGCTACACAAACACACCATCAGATTTATGCCTTTCCCCTTCCAAATAACCTCACGTACTTGTCTGCAAAATTAATTTAAATAAACATAGAGAAGAAAGAAACATGCTCGCTTTTTTTTTTTTTTTTTTTTTTTTTTTTTTTCAGTGGCAGTGGGTGCAGGAGGAGGTTGTGCTAGGGGAGCAGTTTCTAATATCTACCATAAATCTGCTCACTCACAGCCTCAGCTCACATACTAATAACATGTCTCACACATACTTTTCTTCCCAACTTTCTGTCTTCCCCAACCCCACAGCCATGCCATAATGTGTCTAAGTACAGCACTGCCGATTAAAAACTGCCAGCAGTTAAGACAACTTATTTTAAAAAAGGGGACTGTGTATTTATGAATGCAATAATTAATCAATGCATAATAAGCATGCACTGCGCATATCATTTTTCTTTCCATACACAGACAGCTTCGATTACCATGCGGGTTACACTGCCACAGGATCTTTAGTTCCCAGTAACTGCTTCCCCACCCCGCAGTGTTAGCAAAGACAAGCTCATTGTATTAAAGTCTGCAAAACCACCCAAATACTGCTAAATTGATTAATTTTGCAGGTAAAGTCTTTCAGAAGAAAATGCCATAGTTACTGCCACAGCTACTAGGGCTGTCACAGTTTTGCGTTTACAGTACTTTTTTCAGAGGATAAGCTATAAAGGCGCACTCAGGGCTGTGAGCTGGTAGACTGGTTTGCATTTTAAGAACGTATTTCATTTTAATGGCTTTGTTTTAAAATTGTTTCAACTCTTTGAATTAATCAAGAGTTAAAAAAGACGTGAGACTGACATAAAAACGTATTTTCCCTCCTTTTAACCTGCCTTTTGACTAGAACCAGTTTATATTTATTTTCAAGAAACTCAGTAGTATCCAATTAATAATACGATTGCACACTTTTTCATGGAAATTGATCCACAAGTGGCTTAAACTGAAAGAGCCACCACCCTTTCCTGAGCCTCCCTACTGATAAACAGCATCAAACAAGGCCCCACAGATGCTAATATTCAGTCAGCAGGGAGTTGCTTTTCCCTTACAAACAATTTTTCCTCGGTGACCGTTCTCTACAGCACCACTTTCTGCCCAAATGGGAAAACAGAGATGCTTTGCCACAGAGATATGCTTCCCTGCTAACTCTCTGCTAAGCCCAGCTGTTCGAGTCCACAGTGATGACATCTGCAGCCGAGTTACCAATGCGAGTTTTCATCCCAGTACAGTGGGCGCACAACATGATTATGTGCCCTCCCTCACCAAACAGCTAATATTTATTGTAAACCTGCGACACACGGGGACTGACCAGAAGACTGCAGAGCTCTGCACTTGGCTTAAAGGCTGGCACTTGGAGGATGCTGCTACATATGTATATATAAAAATAGCAATACTTTGTATACTGTGATAGTCCACAAAGGGGATGACGCCATTTTATTCTGCCAATATGCAGAGGATTAGGGGTTTCTGCTTGAAGCCACTAACAACCTGAACAGGAGAATTACAGTAATTCCACTAAACCCACGCCGAATCCAAGGGACCAGCTGATGCACAGTGTTAGCGTTTCCGCTTGTCTTGAAAACGTAACTGGCACTATCCTACAAACAGAGCTTCAACTAGCTATGCAAGGAGGTTTAACTTTAAGAATGGACTTACAGGAGGCATATGCAGTGATGAGGACTTTTTTTTCACAAGACCTCTCAACGTTTTGAGATCTAAATCGTTGACACAGAGCAATTCTAAAGGGAGCTCAAAAATAGCCGTTGAGCGGTCAAACACAAGTGAAACACATGCTTTCTGTTGCTCACACAGCTCCATTTTTAGTGCAAAGTGTCTCACAGCAAACAACAGCAAGATACTCCATTAAAACCTTGCAGTGCTTTATCCATTACACCACCATGCAAACACTGTTGTCATGACTTCGATTAGCAACACTTTGCCTATATCAATACCATTATTAATACACTGAAATATTAATGTCTATTATATTTAATTAACAGTCAAAAGTAATGAATAAATATTCACGTGCCGTTATTCCGAGAAATACTGCACGCAACTACATGTCAAGAGCTGTGACTTGCAACTCTTTCCCACAGCACCTCTGGTGCCAGAAAATACCCTGAACAATTCAGCACGAGTTAAACCTTCCACAACCAGGATACCTCTAGGTTGGAATAAGCTGTTAGGCCCTGGTTCTGCCATACAGGAGTCTAAGTAGTGTGTATCGCAGTTACCATTTCCAGATGCAGTAGCCTGGTTCTGCAATATAGGAGTCTGTCGAAATAGTGTGTATCTCAGTGCCATTTCCAGATGCAGTAGCCACACTTAACAACAATAGTTACTATACAGAAATTTAGCAGGTCTTCTGCAAAACCAGTGTGAATACGAGTCCTTGACCGGGAATTCAGACCTCTCCTAAAACTAAACATGGCAACACAAGGAAAAATGGAGAGTTTTCATTGTATTGTGAAAAATGTTATTCTGGACACAAAATATTAATGGTTTATTGGCCATCTCTTTGAACACAGCGCAAAAAACAATGAATGTGCATTTAAGAAAGACTTCACTTCCATGTTCATTAAAAGCAATGACATTTAGGTACTTCAGAGGTAAAACTGGCACACAGTGCGTATCAAGATAACTGATTAGTAGCACTTACAGCAAATGTTATTTATATTGTGTGATGCTAACCCAGCTCTGCTAAACCCACAGTTTAGCAATGATAGCTGAAATTTTATGCACATACATACAGACTAAGTACCTGCATTTTCTCATGCAAACACAAGCACAAATTGGTGTGTACATACTGGATTAAAAAAATGACAGTCAGCAAACAAAGATTAGTAAATACTATACCTTTGAGTCATAATCTTATCTGCATCTGGCAGATAACAGCGGATATTCTCCATCTGAGCAGGATCAGAGTCACAGATTTTATCATCAGTCCTCCCATAGCTGGCACTTTCAATCATGATGACATCTGTTCCCGGGCAGCGAAGCTCTATGGGGTAACTCTCACAGGACAGTTCCCTTCGGGCCACAGCCATGGGGACTGGGGCACGGCTGAAAGCTGCAAGGATTAACACAGAAACACAGCAAACATTTACTTTCCATACCGAGGCTAGGATTAAAAGCGGAACGACTTTTAGCAGCAGATTTTATCCATATGCTGTACTGAGATAGTTTCAGTACCATTGGGATATGATCTGCAGAAATGAGGTCTGATCCCCAGTTTGCTGGCTGCCCAGAGAAATTACTTCTCCACTCAGTGGCTTGATTTTCTCATCTCAAAAATAAGCTAGCGATCTCCTTTGTTCTAAAGCTAGCTTTAGAAATACCCTATTGAACGAGGTAAATAGCAACTATGGCATTGTTATTACTTCTACTTACCAGGTGAAAAGCTAGTTGGCTTTGATACATAAAATTACAGACCTTTGTCGTACCTGATCAACCAGGGAAAATTTTCTGACCATGAGCAATCCAAGCACCAGGATCCCACCTGCTCAGTGAGATTGCTTCTGTCCTCCTGCAGATGTAACAGCATCTGCATTGCTCCTGGTACTTCTCTTGGTCCTTAGAAAACGAGCCTAATGGCTTTTGCTGTTGCCTGCAGTGTGTCGGGGGATGGTCTGCAGGTTCTGGCAACCATCCCAAGGTTTGGGCCCTGCAGTGATATTTTCCACGGAAAGGCCAATATATTGGACACTAGGTGATTAAAGTTTAGCCCTAGCTTTGCATCAGATCTGCCTGAATGTTCAATACTGGCACGTACTTGCAAAGTTAAAGATCTCTCAGAAATCTTACCCGTTTTAAAAGAAATCCAGGCTACAGTTTGCAAAAGAAAAAAGAAACACGCTTTGAGATGCTTTGAAAACAAAGCCCTGAATTATTAGTACATAAACTCACATGACAACAAGCAATGATATTTCCCATTTTTACAGAGTCTTTGATTTAAAGATCTTCAACGGCTTGGCAAACATTAATGCTTTAATCCCCCAAATATCCATACGAAGTAGCTATGCATTGCCTTTCTCGTCTCAGCCGCAGAAGGGTTATGTGGCTTCCAGAAGATCTCAAAGGAAATCCATGGTGAAACTGGAAATAAAATACTTATTTTCCAGCCAAACACACCAGCTGGAAGCTGAAACTAAAGCTAGCCCCTTCCCTTCCTTATTACACGGGAATGAAAACTCACCCACACCAAAAGGTTTGCAGCTGCAGGGATGACATGCCCTTCTGGCTCCATGTTGTACTACTTCCAACCACAAAACAAAAGATAGAAACTAAGTCTGTACCTGTGTGACGGTCACAGAGCAGTCAGGGAAGTTTTAACCCTCTAACAGATTCAGGGCCCATCTGACACCAAGCATCTTTCAACAACTCACTCACCCTCAAGCACCATTTTAAAAGCCGCTATACCCTCTCAAAATCAAAAAAATCCCTTCCAAAACTCTGTGCACGGTACACGCACACCAACTTCGCTTATGGAAATAAAAGTGTACTGATAATTCTCAGTATACCCCTTAACTCCATCAAGGCTGTTGTGTTTTTCTAGCAAGCAGCAATCCAATACGTTACTCTGACTTCTGTTAAGCCTTTTATTATTGTTGTCTCATTTAGATTTGTATTATTGGACATATAAGAATTCCCATTTCTGTAAATTTGCAGGGATTACTCTAATATCAGATTCTTACTGATGTGCCAGAGTTGTGGACTAATTGCCAAACTCCCAAGACAGATGTGCATTTATTCTTGAATAATAGCTTCTACAATTAGCACAGACAGCTTTAGAGCTTGGATCACGTACGATGTCCTTCCCTGATATCGGAGAAACGGTTTTGCCCTGAGCTTGTATCACACCATATGTTTGTGTAATGCAGTAAATTCTTACCACAAACAAGTTTTCCTATTACAGAAGGAAGGAAGCCAGGACAATTGTGAACCTCTGAGACACAATACCTTGTTCTTACCTGTGGCTTTACATCACTAAACAACAAGGTGAGCGGAGGAAGAACGGGACATAAAGTTAGAGACAACATTTGACCAAGGAGGTAAGCCTGTCAGAAAGGTAGAGTCAGCAAAGCCCAGCAATTTTAGCCTGTCCTACACACGACATCAAGAGCTATTGACTCTGCTTAAAAGGATCTGTCTGCAGAAGCTTGCAGCAGCCCCTGCTCCGTGAAACGCCAGGCTCTGTGGCAACAGAGGGAGAGTTTATATTCGCCTGCATTACCTTTAGCATTCACAGGCCCAGTGCTGACTAGAAAACGTTTGATGCCAGGCTGCTGATTTTTCACAAGAGCTGTGGTGAGCTTTCTCTTCAAGCCTCTTCTGTACTAAACCTGAGCAGATTAGCGACATGGGAGGCAGAAAGTTTCTAGCAGCATTTGGCAGAACGCTGAGGCCAAATGCCCTCCCTCCTCCTGCCATGTGCTTAGATGACTCCTATTAACTGCCAAGAAAGCAGAAAAATCAGGTTTACAGTAAACATTAGCTGTTTGGGGCTATGGTTCAGCCCGGTTCTTGGGCAAATGGGATCCTTGTCTCTGGGAGGCTACTGTAGACTACAGAAACAGCAAAGACGGTTGCTAATACTACTTCACAGTTCCCATTACAGAACACAAAACTCAAACCCCCAACCCAATTGCTTCAGAAAGTGTATTTTTGCTGTTAATTCCTATACATTTTTTTGCAGTAACCATCCTGTATTGTCAAAGAAAGCAAACGTTCAACATATGATAGTTGAGGAATATCACGCTTAAAATCACAGAAATGAACTGTCTGGGAGTTCACTCATACAAACCTGGTGTGTTTCTCAAACAGCAATCCTGTACATATGCAGCTAATCTTAACTCTCGTGTTTTGTTGGAAAGAAGACATTAGGATCTGCTAAGAGCAATGTGGTTCTATTAAAATAGAACCTTATCTGAGGGCAAAGGTAGCATTTTCAATCTCACAGCAACTCTATCAACCATGACGATGCAGTACTTCAGGCTTCTGGTGGAGGATTTCACAGTTAATACAAAAATACAGAAGTTTAGTAAAAGCTTTTAAACAAATTTCTTTACCAGATTAGAAAGCACATTTATTGTACCTTGGGTAACGTCCCTGTACATGAGACTCTATGGCATTGATCTACCAAAATTGCATGAATGACAGTGCCTGGTGTCCCCCTAAAAACCAAAACCAACCCACCCACCCCTTGCCCCCAAAGTAACAGCTCACATTCTACTTCACATTGAAGAACATCTGGACAGATGCAAACATTTCTAGATGTGGCTTTCTGTTTACTGGTATTCACCTTTTTGTTTCTCACATAATCACTTGACCGCTTGCCATTAGAAGGGCAGCTTTTACTTACAGGCACCCCGCTGTGGAATCATGGACTTAACATTTATTTCCTGGGTATATGACATAAAGGAAATGGGACACTCCGGAGAAACCGTAGGAATAGCCGAACACTATAATAGAATATAATAGGAGAAAGCAATGGTGCATGCTTTACATCCTGCCATCCTCCCACAAATCAGTTGCTCTGCATGGCTTTTTTTCTACCCTGATAATCTGCAATAAATACTCCAAAGGGAGATTAGAGGTTGGCTGTTTATCTCCTTGTAAGCACATTTCTCGATGCTGTGTCCCTATATGATAATCTTAAACATTTCTACTAGTTCTTCTGTGAGAAGCAAAGATTTTTTGTTGGTTTTGCTATGAAATAAGATACAACAAAGGCCATCTGTGAAATACACAGCACAATTGTATTAATTCATTAATACACTTCTCACTTCCTTGAGTAGCTCTCTCTCTTTGCAGTCTCTCACTGAGCTCCTTATTTAATCTCCTAAGTAAGTGACCTAATTGTTGGCTTGAAGTCAAGAGGAGCTGATGGCTGCTCACTACTTTGGAAAACAGGTGTCTTTTTCCACGATCCTATGTGCAGACAGCCATCTAAATACAGATGACAGAACTTACAGATTTTGAAAAACACTCTTTTTAACATTTAAACGTGTGCCAACTTGAGTGTTCTAAGTGCAGCCATTTGGTTGAAAATCGTCCTCCTGAGCCTCTGCAGGGCAAAGCAAGAGCAGAGGGTAAAAAGGCAACAGATAACGACAGGATTTTATCTGAGCGATTTAGAACTTCTTTGTCTCTGCTAATTTCAGGAGCTGGAAAATTAAGTAAGTCATCAAAATCTTGTGCTTTTTCTCCCCCTTGCTTTTGACCTCAGAACATAATTGCCTCTTGTCATGCCTGCAGGGCATGGGCTTGTAGTTATCACTGTGTGCTTAATCAAATGCTGAAATAGCCTTTAAATTACATGTCTTCTTGGCAGCTAGAGACTTGCTGAGCTCTGTTACATTTAGAGCCATGATGGCAGTAGAGGTACTTTTAAAAGAAAAGTGTGGGATGATGGTATTAAATAGGTTTTATATGCAATTTTCCCAGCAACATCATGTTCTGGCTCAGAATTTTGAGAGTGAAATTTCTGTGCATATTTAAGGGCAGTGAAACAAAAGCTGGAAATGTAGAGATAATTATTTTCACAAGCTCTGCAAATGATTTGGTCTGCCCAGGTAAAAATCGGACTGACTGTTCCCAAAGGCAAATACAACATGCTGGCAGAAAAGTTTTCCCGCTAATTTGGAGGAATGCTTCTGTGTTTGTAATTCCCCAGTACATAATATTCATACAGTTCACCTTCAGTCGGGGGTGGGGGTGGCGGGAAATATCAGAAAGCAATAATGAAAAAATCCTTTACCCCCTCTTATTCTGAAGCCTACTCAGGTATGGGTATGAGCTGAAATCCCTTACAGTTCTTGAGTCAACAGGCCTTACGTGACTGTCACTCCCTAAAGAGAAGCAACACGTTTAAGTGATTTTCTAAATCAGGGCCCTGCTTTTCGCTATTAAGATATAAAGTCTCATTAATGCATTCATTTGCAGCATGCTGTATCGGGCCTGGCTGAGCCCCACAGCAGCCTTCCCAGCGCTGTGCTTGTGTTGGTAGCTGGAAAGGTGGTGATAACACACTGGTGTTTCGGCTGCTGCTGAGCAGCGCTCACACAGCATCAAGGCTGGCTCTCCAACCTCCCCACCACCAGTAGGCTGGGGGTGGGCAAGATCTTGGGAGGGGACGCAGCCAGGACAGCTGACCCAAAGTGACCAAAGGGATATCCCACACCATATGATACCTGCTCAGATATAAAAGCTAAGAGAAAGGAGGAGGAAGGGGGAGTATTTGTTATTTACAGTGTTTGCCTTCCTGAGCAACCGCTACGCGTACCGAAGCCCTGCTTCCCGGGAGGTGGCTGAACATCACCTGCTGATGGGAAGTAGAGAATATTATCTTTTGGTTTCCTTACCTTCCATACACATAACTTTTGCTGTTGCTTCCACTGAACTGCAGTTACCTTGACCCACAATTTTTTTCATCTTATTTTCTCCCCCCTATTCTGCTGAGGAGTGATAGAGCAGCTTGGTGGGCACCTGGCGTCCAGCCAAGGTCAACCCACCACACGTGCAAGCACAGCTCAGTGCTTCTTCTCTGTCTCCCTTTTCCTTAATCAAGTTATACCTGGCCTCTGATCTCGTCATTATTAGTAGCAAACAAAAACTCAGGTTAAAGATCGTGAGAACAGACATTTGTCCAATGCACAATACTCCCATTCCCCAGTATTTTCACTGCTCACAAATATCAATCCAGTACCGAACAGCTTAAAATCCTCATTGGTCCAAAGTTCTCTGCAAACTTGGGATTGGTATACGAGTATGGAAATACTATTCTCTCCCACCCAATTTTCTCTACATACGCTGACAACAAATTAAACAGGATACAACACTGTGTCTTTTCTAGGGAACAGTTTTCTTCTACTCTCAGCCTGCAGAAGGGTTAAAGGTGCATCCTACAGACAGTGGCTAGTGCCAAGGCATTGCAGCAAATATTTGGAACAGTTCACATCCAGCTCCCCTGGGGAAGAAATGAAGACTGAAGGCAGCCAGCGTGGCCAAACGGCTGGAGCCATCAGCAATGCAAAGGTGGAGCTCGACAGTGCTACTCTCCACTCCTGCCTCTCCCTCTGTGACTCAGATGATTGCTTTCTCAGTGATAAAAATGGGGATATTATCTGATCTCCTCCATTAGGGACTCCAAAATCTGCTAGAGAAAGGAAAAAGAGAACTAGATATAATCCTCCGAGAGACGAGTGTGGCCTCAGCCTGGGTTTCCCCATGAGAATCAAATACCCACATCCCCCCCAGGCTACCTTGGATTCCTATTTTATAGAAGATATTAAAAAAAAAACCACCAACCCTGTGACTTTCCTTCAGGGACCTCCACCAGCAGTGATTCCCCTTACCCAATAAACACCCACCTACGAACAGACTTCACAAACTGCAAGAGCATCCTTCTACATGGTGGGATGGAGTATACCAAAAAGACAGAAGAGAAACACATGCTGTGCAACACCCCCGCCATGGCAACAAAAGAAAAGCTAAAAACACTCTCACACACTTCCATGTGCATTTTAGGTGGAGGCTGAGGTCAACTATCTTATGGTTCCATAAACTGCTCAATATACCTCCATCATAACACTCAAGTGACGCTTGCTAGGGATTTGCTCTCAGGTTATGTGACTGAAAATACAATAGATGTTTGTCACCATGTTTACATCTGACACCCTCCTCCACAATGAAGAGGAGACACAGGAGAAGGGTGTAGTAAACATAGAGAGAGTTTTCTATAGGGGTTGCCAAACCTACACACAGAAAACATTTTCCAAGGCAATACAGCCGAGGATGCAAACAGGAGCACAATGAAAAGCCTAGCCAAGTCCCAAACAGCACGTCTTTGAAGCGAGCCTCAGCCCCTAGGTACCAGCCTTCTGGAAAATACCTTTTATTTCCATGGAAGATCTCTTCCTTCCACGTTTCTAGACACCCTAGAGGGTGATGCAGAAACAACTCTCCCTTTCTAGCACCCACTGGATGTCCAAGAAGCCCAGGAACAGCAGCCAGAGAACTAAGCACCAGACAGCTACATCCTTGGGCACTTCTGCTGCTCATACTTCGTACCACTGATATTCCTCATCTTCTTCCTATGCCCAGTTAGTAAATGCCCTTCTTCTCTCCCCTCACTCTTCCAAAACCCAGATCAAAGTATGGAGAAGCTATTCTCATTAGTAAAAATATTAGATTCTCTTAAACTCCCTAAGTATTACATTAGCTCTTCCTATAGGTGAAAAGAGAAAATAAATCCACAAATAATGGGCAAAGAGGACTGGTGGAAGATCACCAGAAAGAGGGGAGAACAGTGAATTCGATGCACTTGCACCTAAGGATGGGCATTCACAAGGGAAACGGGTCTTTGTGAGGCCTTATGAGGAAAGGACATGAAGTGATAAAAGAGCAAGACCACAGAAACTAGATGGGAACTACGAATGGAGGAGTCTGACAGTAGGAAGTGACTGAGGACATGTAAAGAGAGAGAGGCAAGGTGGCAGACTGCCTCAGGGAGACGTGGCATTGAACCGAACCAGACCTGCAGGAGAAAGCAGTGCAACAGCAGTACTGCAGTTTCTTTCTGGTTCTCCACTCCCAACTTTTGGGACTCACCGGCCGTTGCCTCATCAGTGAGTGCTGAGAATTGCAACTAATGTTTCTTTTGACAAGCTCTCCTCTTCACAAATATCCCACTTACAGCAGTAAATGCCTCTGCTGCTAATATTTACACCATTACAGCATACTGCAAGGCAAGGCATCACCGAGGGCCAGCCTCCATGCTGCTAAAGAGGCAGCGGTTCAGGGTAAGCTGACATACCAGGTCCACTGTTGTTGAAGAGAAAGTAGGTCCTGCTTCTCACCCAGCCAAGCCCTCCTATCTCCAGCCATGGTTCAGCTGCTGGACCTGCACTCAGTTCTGATGCTCACTGCATCCCTTCATGAAGAATGTCAACTTAGCAGTCCACCAAGAAACTAAACTGGGGGTGGGGGTGGGGTGGGGTGGGGGAGGCAGAGGAGAGAGAAAGAGAGATTCTGCTGGACCGGTAGAGTTGAATCAGCTCAGAACAGGTTTGCTAAGGTCATAGAAAGGAAGGAAAAGGTTTTTAGGTGGCAGGAAAGGAAACTGCATTTAAGTGCTTTCCAAAAACACAGGGCCAACCTACCTTCAAATCAGAGGTCAGAAGTACAATCCCAGCCTGACCTGAACGTCACTTAAATGATTTTAATTGAAGCAGAAGCAATCAGTTGAGAACAACAGACAAATGAAACGCTGTCTCCAACAGAAAGGTTGAATGCAAGTACATTAATATTTAGGCTCCATCATGGGAAAAAGCTATTCCCAAGTATCTTTTCCTTTGCAGTGTACCACCTCATTTGTAATGAAAGGCACGCACAAGAAGATACTTGGATATGACTGCTCTTTAAATTCACAGGCTTCCTTCATGTGAATTAACTTTCCAGTGTAGAAAAATGGTGCACAGATACAGAAAGAGTCCATGGTTAAAGCCCTGTACTGCAGTGCATAAGATGTATAACCAACCGTTATGCTAAACTTGCCCTCCAGCCTAACAGTGGCGTCACTTAAAATATCAGGGTTTCAGATACTGGTCCATAACACTGAGATGCTCATGTTCTCGATAAAGGAAGCTTTAGGTGCTGTGCCAGGTGGACCAGTCCTTTTTACAAATTCACACTGCAAATCAGACTGGGGCCTTCAATATGGAAAACCACACCATTTATTACCTACCGCACTCAAAGTTATTGCTGTTACAATAGATACTTAACTGTTTCCCAAACAAAAGAACAAAAACCAATTAACCCCCCCCAAAAGACCCAAAAAACCAGTGAACTCTAACAAACAACCTTGAAATCTCAAATATAATGCAGCACAAATTGTGGTGAGGCCAGCAGAATCTGAGTAACAACAAAACTCACCCCATTTTTAAACTACTCTACTGTAGCTTTTTATTTTAGCCATTAGTAAGATTAATTTTATGATCACCGGTAAAAAAACTTTTATAAACCACCATAGTAGGTATCATCATAGAGGCAGCTAGATAAACGAGTATCAAGGGGTTAGCCTAAGATAAACTAAGGAAAAAGAATCTGTTTACCATTTTCAGATTTCATATTAAATCATAAGTTCATTTGATATTGCACTTTAGTATCATTTCCATCTAAAACAATAACTTAAATTCTTAGCCTTGCTAAAATAATGCTGATCTGGAATAACTTTTCTGTTACCAGCAGAGATTTTTTAGGTATCTAATCAAAATGGGCTTCATTAGGATTAGTGGTCTCCCCAGATGGACACTGCCCAAACGCTGAGGACATGCTTCTCTCCATCATTTGTATCGCTGTAAACTGGGAAGCATCAACCGTGAGCTACAGGAAGCAGGACAAGGATAAGCTGGCGGAGACTGAAACCCAAATGCATCCTCAAAAGTTAGAGATTGTCTGCCATGGAGGCTGGCTGAATGCCATAGAGGCCAGGCTGACATCTATCTCACCACAGGAGAAAAAAAAATATGGGGAAACCAAAAAAGCAAACAATGACACAAACAAAACAAAACCCAAAACAAACCACCAAAACAAAAATACCCCCAAACCCCTCCAAAGTCGGGAAGAGATACAGTTCACTTAGCAGGTTCGGAAATTAGAAATTATTTTATGGCTGACCCAAATCGGACAAGTTGGATGTATTTGGAGTTTTGCTAAGGAGCATAGTGACTACAAATAATAGATTCCTACTGAGTAACCCCTCCTCAAAGTTAGAATTTCAGTTCCCTGGAGAGCCTAGGAAGGAGAACATGAAAGCTCTTGTAGAAGTATTTGCATTGTTAAAGAAATTATGAACAGCAGAGTGAGGATTACTTTGTGCTGTTTATGGACTTGTTTGCCAGAGTAGTAAATCTGTTTTTAAGTTTGAGTTGTCTGGAAAGGAGAAGTGTGTGAAACCTGAAGAACTGTCCAGAGAAAAAAGATAGGCAGGCAAAAGAAAAGACTTTCTCCCTAAGTATTACAGCCTGTCATTCAAATAACTGTATAAAAATCTAGGGCGTCACATATTTGTTATTTAAACCACTTGCTTTACATCATCAAATGCCAAGAATTTAGAGTTAATTTTTCAAGAAATTACCCCGACCTTGAAGACTAGCCATCTCCAGCAAGTAGTATGGCTAAACTGTAGATCTTTGAAAAAATAATTGTGATTTTTCTTGGTGTTTTTGACATCACAGCTCCTTTGAGTCTCTGCCATAAACAGCAACTGCCCATGACACATACATATATATATCATTTATATATATACACATATATATATATACACACATACTTCTATAAAAGCATGATATATATTAAACAGTCAAAATGGAAAGTGTAGTATTGTACATGACAAGATGAAATTTGGGGTCCCCTACTCAGGCAGGACCTGCTCAGCACAACTTAAGGTCACTTATTTTTAGAAACCAGTGGGTGCTTATCAGCAAGATCTGTGAGTAAACTACAAAGAGAATCCACCCTTCAGCTTCTGGGCAAGGATTTCCATAGCATGTCACTTAGGAGCTCCATCTCTGAAACAGTGGCATGAGATCTAAGACCCTTTTTGCTGATATGCTGACAAGAATTACAAGTCGGCTGTGGCAAGCCATTCTTTGCAGCCCCCTGAATCATGACTCTCCCAAAAGCCTTTGGCGTAATTCCCCTCTGACCTCAAAAAATTAAGGATTTCACCTCAAATATGCTAGCAGCTAAGAAGAGCTTTTCAGAAGCATATGCAGTCATCTGAACAGTGGCCAACTTTATCTACACTCCCCACCCCACCGCCCACCCCCCATGTCTTAAAAATAAAAAATAATAGGAGATTTAAATCTGGAGAATGACCTGCAGCACGTACACTTGCTCCAGGTGGAAACATATTCCAAGTAGAAGCAGGTTTTCAGGGAAGTCACATGCCTGCAGATACACATTCTCCTCAGTGGAAATATAGCAAAACATTAAAACTAATGAACTAAATTAACTCCACAACATGGTCCACTTACTGGGATACACAACTAAAATCCTGAGTGATAAAGTTTCCTATTGTACTTACCTGCTCACAGCAAACACTGCGGTTAATTGTTTTTCCACCTAATGCAGCCTGTGCAAACATTGCTTCAGAAACAGTGTGTATGCAGATATGCCTGTATCTATAATACACATACACACACAATACTTCCCTTCTCAAGGTGAGCCACAAAAAATTCTGAAATAATGGTCACCTGTCGGCTCCCAGAAATGCTCTGAACAGATTCACTGTTCCCAGAAGAGTCAGGTGAACAGCTCTGCAAAATAGCTGCAAACTCCTGGGCTTCACACTAGGGAGGTGATGCTTATCCTGCAGCACCACCAGGACTGCCATCCCTAACCCAGCTTGCTTGGGGCTTGGCAGCCTGACCAAACTCGCCTGATTACATTTTTGTCTGCAATAAATGCTCTGAATCCTGCCCTCCACACCCCACAATTTCAGTTTAAAGTAACCAGGGTACACCAGAATATGTTTCCACTTACTTTCCACTCCAGCCTTCAAAAGTGGTTAACAATAGTCTAAAAAAACATTTTAAAAAGCAGTAATAACACATACGGATATCCACAGAGGCATTGCACCCAGTAAGAAAACAACCCAGTACCAGTTAAAAGGTAACACTGTTTTATGGAAGTCCCTACGGCACTGGATATCATGATTTATTACTTGTCTTGTGGGAAAGCATAGGGCTCCATCACAGACACCCAATGAACCAAAAGAGTGTCAGGCCCACAAAGGACGCTTTAAAAAGAAGAGGAAATACATGCAGATTAGAGACAGGAACTACGGTAACACAGAAAAGGACAGCCATGCAGCACGGTTAACAAACAGATGCAGATACTATACTTGAGGGCATAATGCTCACCAGGTCAATGAAAATACAGTTTAGGAAAAAAAAGCAAAATCTAACTTACTTCAGGAAAAATAAAATCACCTGCAAACAGCTATGATGGGTGGAATACTCCCCCAACCCCCACCCTTTTTTTTTTTTTAAACACAATCACTAATCTTGTTTCAACTTTTCTTCCTCTGAGAGACAGATGAAAGAAGTAAATCTTTTGCAGATCTCTCTGGCAAAAACCACCAGGATCTAATTGCCCAACAAAACCAGAGAGAGATAGCAGGTCTAAAGGCATGTGTTTAGCGCCTTGGTGGCAAATTCTGACTCCTCTTCCGCAGAGTGTGGGCTGATTCTACTAACGGTGCTAAACCAGGGGAGGCTGTAAATCCCCCCGACAGCGCGGCTCTTCTCAACACACCGCCAGCGATGGCGATTCCCTCCACACCTCCTCTGCCCCCAAAGCTCCTGTCACTGATTGCAGCGACCCTCACAGCACAGGACCGAGCGTGGGAACAGGACAACTCGGACAATGATTCCATTGACACCGATAAACCTTTTGACCCAGGTCCTATAGACCCGGAAGAGGAGCTAGACCTTTTTCCTCCTCCCCCTGATGCACTGGCTGTATGTTCGGGGAGGGTGAAAGGGGGTCTGCGGGATCGGTGGCAGCAATGCAGGCGGGAAGCGCTTAAGCGAGGGCATTTGGGAGGCGCCATGGCACGTTCACGATTTTGTCAGCCAAATCAACCTGCAGAGTGGCAGCCTGTGCAATACGAGGCTGTTAAAGGGTTAAGCAAAGCCGTGCGGGAAGGGGGGATTCATAGTACTTTTGCAAATAGGTGTCTGCATGCGTGTAGCGGTACATAGCTATGCAACTGCGTGAATGAGCTCTGCCCTGAGCCTGGTGGTACGTGCAGCTGCGGTTTGTGTCCGGGCTCAGAGATGTCAATACGGGCTTCTCTGTTACGGTCAAGTCTTTCTGGTTGCATTAAAAAAACAAAACAAAACAAAACAAAACAAAACAGTGACTTTAATAAGACTGCAACCTGATCGAATTCCAAGAAATGTGAGATAAGATGAACTTCTGAATTTTGTTCATAAGCTGTAATGGAGTGCTACCTATATATGAATGCTAGAACATAACTCTATTTCAGTATGACCGGAATTTAGCATGCAACTGCATCAGCATATTGACAGAATACCTTTTGAGTTATTTCTTTTTTTCATAACCTCTAAACTGGGAACAGCTCAAGGTGAAAAGAGACTGTTCAAATCCTCAGCTGTTGCCTCAGAAGGAATAACGTGTTCTTTGTGTACAGGTGAATTTAACACAGCTGAAAATTTGTTTTGGGTTAGAAGTATCTGTCACACCTTCATCCCCACCACCACAACCTTTAAGGCCGGTGGGAAAAGCATTCTGTACTCTGTTGCAGCGGGGAAACTTCAGTTGAGCTGCAGTAGTTTGCGTACGTAACTGCAGCTCCTTTGGTGGAAATGAAGTTGTCGTAGAAGTTAGACTTTGAGTAACATACCCTTTGATACCTTGTAAGCGAGAAAGATTGTGTCCTGACAGCATGCTCTTTCCCACGCTTGTGCCTAGAGTTGTACTTTGAAATCAGGTTGCGTGTTAAGTTTAAACCTAATCACACAGATATCTCAAAGTCCACAAAGATACATCACTGCTTAGGGGATTCTTGCAGTATAGCAGGTGCAAAACCCGTTCCAAAGTAACGATCCAGTGAAGCGTTTTCTTTCAGGAACACCATTTTCCCACTTCTCATAGGTTATACACCATACAACATAATATCTCTCCATCAAGTCTCTTGTGGCTAAACTGCATACTGCAAATTTGTGTTAGAAATAGATGCTTGCATTTTCACCTGCCGAAGTTCCCTAAGCTAAAGGATTGTGACCTAGGCAATGCTACGAAGCTCAAAGATCGTGACAACAGCGATGGAGAAGAGTGATTTAACACGTAGTTGATTTATGGTTCATACAGGACTATATCACACTACAAAACCGGTATGAATTCAGAGTTGTGGATGTACTGCATGTTCACGTAATAGTTTCTCTACAATTTTTTTTTTTTTTAAAAAAGGTGCCTAAGCTATAAATACCGTATACTATTATCTTTCCCTATTTTTTTAAGCATTTTTTTATTTCCCTGTTTGTGTATAGTTTTATCTATCTATCTCTATATAAACAACCAACACAAACAACCAGAACATTTTGAGAAACTTTTATAGTTAACTTCTGCATTTAATTCCAGTAACAATCTAGAGGTGTCCATTCAGCTGTTTGCTTAGTTCCAAGCCTTCATTGTGTGCTCCCAGGTTCTTTGAAAAGCAGCAATAACAGTCGAGCAGTTATTTAAAGTGAAACTTTGCTCTACGCAACTTCCACTTCCATGCTTTAGAATGGAGGCACAGCGGAACACTCACCCAAGGGCAAGATTTCAAGAGCTTTTAAGTAGGTTTTATCTTTTCACGTTAGGATAGAAAATGTTCCTTAACAGCTTATATATAGAATTTACAAGTTAAACACAATTTCCCATGCTCAGGATTAGAAGTTCCTGAAAAATATTTTCATAACACTTCCATAGCTTATTGCACGTTCTTCTAAATAATCATAAACCTGTATGTTGACCTCTGCATGAAATGCACCGATAACAAGTTTAACATTTTGTGAACCCGACTGAAATGTACAAACGTACACATAAAAGGCGGCCAAAATCGGTAATTAAGTAGTGAGAAAGAAAACAAAAGAAAAAGAGATGACAACTCCGTAACATGGTAAAGCAACCTTTTACCAAAAAAAACCCCAAAAACCCAGCAAAGAAACAAAACCAAAAACCACAAACAGGGGTGAATTGTAGAGAACAGAGACAGTGGGTTGTTTTGACATTGGTAACGTGCAGCTGAGAACCTGCAGCAAAGAGTCACATAACTTTGAGGGAGCACGAGAAGAAACCAGCATGAGACAGAAAGAAAGGAGGGATGTGATCTCACCTGTAGAAGGCAAGTGAACAGCAGAGAGTGGCCTGTCGCAGCACTCTCCAAAGGAGCCAGCTGCAGCCAGGTCTTTTACCATCACACTCTCCATGGCAGTCCCTCTGCTGCCTTCTAGTCTCGCCTCATCCAGGGCACGCTCACCCTCTCTGCTTCTTCCTCGGCTGCCCAACCGCTTCACAGAACCAGCCACAGCTGCACCTTGTCTACACCAGCCAACCCACCGCCCCTGAAGCCAGCCCACAGCTGTACATTGTCAGTGCTGATTAACCCAGCTTCGTTCCTCTGCAGTAGCCTACAGTGCACAGCGCTAAGGAATGTGTTGTACGAACCTTCCGGGCTGTTCCGCGTCGATTCACAGTCAGTTACAAAAACTGAAGGACATGTCACAGGGCTTACGGCAGGAACTTTTGGGAGATTGGTTGCGGAATCTTTTCAAGTCTCGGGGAACCACCAGACGGTTGCAGGAGTTTACAACACGCGGAGGAATATTGTTATTGGTAATTGTAGTTATATTGACCATTATTCCCTGTATGCTGAACTGTGTAAGACCTATGATTCAAAAGTAGTTTAACCTCTAATGTTGTTTCTGTTCAAAATAAAGACGGGGGAAGTGTAGAGAGCTTTATGGCCAGTGCTGGAGGCCACGATGCCTGTGAAGGGCCTTGAAGGCTAAAGAAGAGAGAAAGTACGATAAGGTTGGCTGAACGCCTGGAAGGAAGACGGGGTATGAAGCAAGGCCAGAGCGGATGCGCGATGCCACATCTCGGCGGCTGGCTGGCTGAGAACATGAAACCCACAGAGATAAGAAGGAAGAGAGGAAAAAAAAGGCAAGAAGTTCAGTGCATTTGCAGCTTAGTAATTAACCAATTATATGTAGCCAAGACGTGTGTGAACAGCATTGATTAACCAATGATAATTTAGAATGGGGCGCGGGAACAGCAAACGAGGATATTATAAGCGTGGGTTCTGGACTAATAAAAGGTCTTCTGGTTGAACTCGGGAGTCCACGTCATCGTCTCCTCAGGCCATATGCTCCTCCGCCTCCTCGTCTGCCATTGCACGGACCTGCAAGGCCACACCATGAAAGTTAAAACAACGTTCATGGTGCATTCACTCCTGCCTGTGTTTGTCTAGAGCAGCTGTGACGCTGCCCCTGGTGTTACCTGCTCAGAGAACTGCTGCACCTACTGCTGCCACATTCTCTGCACCTCCTTCAGTTTCTTTGCATACTGATCTCTTTCGAACTGGAGCTCGAAAACTGACCCTGAGAGCTGTTCAAAACAAAACAAAACACAAAAGAAAATCGTATTGGCTAAATAAATTTGGCAGTGACCGCTTCAGGGATAAAGCCTGAAGAAACCAGTGTTAACACAAAGCTCAGGCTGCATTCTTCTGCCACACAAGTTTCTTTACAGACATGAAGATCTGGATGTCATTCCGTACAAGCCCTGAGCAACCCAGGTTTCCAGGCCTGCCTTCTCCTCCAGTGCCACCTGCAACTGCTGCTTTGCATCCAGACTCCCTGCCTGATTTGACAACTGCCAAGAAAAATCAAAAAGTCATGGCAAAATGTTAACACGCCACTTCTGCATAGCCTTTCCCCTGATAGCAACCTGCCACATGATCCATGTTGCAACCTTAAAGTGCTCCAACTCACGGTGATGTTCAATGAAAAAAAAAAAAAAAGAGGAGGGGGGAAGGAGATTAAAATCAAAAAGCTTAGATTTTAGCCCTGTAAAACAGGCTAAGCTAGACAGCTCCTCCCTACCAATTTTGTATTTACGACTTGTTTGATTAAAACCTATTTTCTTAATCTAAAAATCTGGCTCAGAAACTTTGTGCATTTCCAGAGTCTGTATTACACAGCCAGATCAGATGGTCTAAAAGCTTGTGATTTTAAAAGTTGTCAAACACGTCAGGAATTTAAAGCCAGTGTCTGGAGCATGTCAGTTGGCACACAGTACTTTTCCCAGAAGAGGAGCAGCTGCCTTTATTTCAAGGGTAACTTAAGCCACTGACTGGGGAGGAAAAAAAACCCAAACCCAAAAATAAACAAAAGAGCAGTTTCTTCCCTCACAGGCTCAGGTTCACACCAGCTTGCTCTCTGAACTGCTAACAGCTGGCTTCCTGAATTCCCTTCCTAACTGGCTGCTTCTCTTAACTTTCCCCAGCTGACCTTCGAGTTACCATTGTCCAATTCACCTTCTGCAAGGGTGGGTACAAACACCACCCCTATTCAACTGGCTTCTCAGTGAGACCACGAGACAGCTGCGTAACCAAAATGCCAAACAGATACAAAGCAGGAAAAGTCTTCGTATTGTCACGCGCTGTATGTTCAGTCACCCTCTCATATTGTACAACATTCTTTTCGCAGACCAGCGTCACAACAGCTTTCAGTCTACTGCTCCAGCTCCTTCAAACAGACCTTCTGTTCCTCAGAGGCCTCGCTGAAGGCCTTTGACCAAGAGGATGCCTTGATGAGGTTTTGTGCCTTCCTTTCCGAACAAGGGTTAAGCCTTGCCCCCACTCTCAGAAGCAAAGTCTTACAACGGTCAGTGTGATCTACCCTCACAGCCTGGAAGCAGTATGGGCACCTGGTGGATCCTCCGTTCAGCCATGTCCAGTTCCTCATGCAAATCCTTTATATATAACTGCAAGGCTGAGTCCTCGGAAACCATGCAGCGAATCTTCTGTGACAGCTCTGAATTCTGCACCTTCATTTCCTCACTGCTTTTGCTGAAACAAACCAAGATTAAAGCAGCATCACTGTATGTACTATGGGTCTGGGCAAGTACATGTCATACATTTACAATCCAGCTAGTCGTAACAGTTAGAATCACAGAAACATCACATCCAGTCACTTTTTTTAAGCTGAATATCCAGCCTCCCAAGTCACCACCTGTGGTGCATGCCCCTTGTGATGTTTTGTGGCTCTACCGGGAAGAGCAGTGACTCTGCAGTAACAAGCAGCAAATGGACTTACCTTTGTTTGTACAGCTCCTGTTTCAGGTCTTTTCGCTCCTTCATTAACTCTTCATTACGCTGCAGAAAAAAAGAAATGACCGATTCAGCTGCAGACTTCAGCAAAATATTTCACCTTTAGCACATCAGCTGAAGTGGAAAGCATCAGAACTTTGGCAAAATCCTTCAGGACAGGTTGCTTAGAACCTCCTGAATTTGCCAGGAATAAATCTGCTCAGCCTTTTCAAACGCGATGCTACTAACTGAACGTGAGGTCATTTCTGCAGACTTCTGGATGAATATCAATACTGAAGTGTCTGCCTGACGGAGACCTGTGGATAAGTGGCTAGCTGAAAAAGGTCTCATAGACATAGTCCAGCTGGCTGGACAAAAATGCACATCGCTCTCAGCTTAGCTGAAGTAAAGCAAAATACACTGTCTTTGGCTGTCCTTGTTACACAATAACAGGAAGATTTTGGTGGGAAAAGAATGTTGCAGGTGGGAACAGAAAACTACAGAAGAGAAACTAGGGGTGGGCTTGGTATTTAGGCAACTAACCAATAATGAGCTTAACTTTTGTAATATGTATGAGCTAATTATAAGAAGGCATAAAAGGTGACTGTAAGGTACAATAAACGAAGTCTGCTGATCACTCATATTGAGCGACTGTGTCTTCCCTCCGTCACAACAAATGGCGCCCGAACAGGGACCCTAGAGAGGGCTGAACCTGCGAGCCACGGTTCGACGGAGATTCGGGTACCGGTCCTGAAAGCAGCGCAGGAGGCGGAAGGGCACAGTCCCCGCGCCCGGGAGCACCTACAGAGGGTCCCGCCGGCCACGCGTCGCCGAAGTCTCGCAAAGGCTGCGACAGCGCTGACGAAGGTATGGAGAGACAAGCGACGTACGATTCGCTCATATGCTTTTTAGAAAAGCGGAGCGTTCGGGACATAGATTGTAAAAAGGAATTACTCGGGTTATTAGCGTATGGGATAGCATCCGGGACCCCCGCGGCAGCGGCGAGCGGCGGCGTGCGGCCCGGCAGGCCCCTTCCCGGCCGCGGTTTCTCTCCGAGGCGGCACCCCCCCCCCCTCCGATCGGCGCCATGGCGATGCAAGCGGCCAAGCGAGCCAACATCTGGCTGCCCCCAGAGGTCAATCGGACCCTTTATATTCAGAACCTGCCGTATAAAATCACAGCGGAGGAAATGTATGATTTATTTGGGAAATACGGACCTATTCGACAAACCAGAGTTGGAAACACTCCTGAAACAAGAGGAACAGCTTAAGCTTCTCAAGGAAAAATACGGACTTGATTACAAACCCACAAAAAAAAAAAAAAAAAAAAAAAAAAGTGCTTCAGATGTCACCTACAAGAAATGGGTTTCTGCCTTGAACTATCAAACATCTCTGTGCTTAAAGAGAAGCCTTTTTGCCTTGATGGAGATCATTTATGCTGTATTCTGTATTTATGCTGTATTCTGAATGTGGAAATTGGTTGGGACTAGGAGGCTGGCTTAAAGGCATTTTGCAAACGGGATTATTATTTTTGGTCATTATTGTAATAATAGTTTTTTGATCAAAACCAGCCAAAATTATTTGTAAGCATTTGGCATATCTGAAGAGAATGCCTTTATTCGAATCGGCAGTTAAGGTGTAGTTTAGTCTGATGCTGTGGTTTTATCTGCTTCTGGTGAATTTTTGAAGTGATGAAATCAGAGATACTAAGAGTTATGAGGTAGTAAGGTAATAATCTAAGTAAGGGTGCTGTCTTTTATATCTACAAGTGCAATATGCTTTTATGTAGCAGAGAGAAACTTTGACAATAATGTTGCTTGAGCGAGATGTGCATGTGACAACTTGGGAAAAGGGATATCACAACTGGAGTGCAACAGTGTTTCTATGTCTGGCAGAGTGAAATCTTTCAAGACCTGAGTTTAGACAGTCTAAA